>NW_028261389.1:14765439-15099189 GCF_051295495.1 Thamnophis sirtalis
AATCATGTGACCACAGGAATGCTGTTAATGGCTGTAACTTGGTGATCTGGATGTAAGGACCATTATGTCAATGCTGGTGTAACTTTGAACAGTTGCTGAACTGAACTGGTCATTAACTGTATAGACATGAAGCCCCTGTAATGGTTACCACCTCCCAGATCAAGAACTGCAATGTACTGCAGTATACAGCCAATTACCTCCTCGCGACCTATCAGATCACACAGATTAGGCCTCCTCCGAGTTCCATCCGCCAGTCAGTGTCGACTGGCAACCACGCGGAGGAGAGCCTTTTCAGTAGTAGCTCCGACCCTTTGGAACGATCTCCCCGTGGAGATTCGTACCCTCACTACCCTCCAGACCTTCCGCACAGCCCTCAAGATCTGGCTATCCCGTCAGGCCTGGGGTTAAAGATTGTAATTCGTCCCCACCCGAATGATGAATGTTGTTTCTATTTTTAATTATGTATTGTTTTTATATGTCACTGTCTGTATTCCCTTCCCCACAAGTTGTAAGCCGCCCTGAGTCCCCTCAGGGAAAAGAGCGGCCTATAAATAAACTTACAAATTACAAATTACAGTAGAACATTGGGCACCAACGCTTCTGACCATAACCAAATAGGGTTCCGACCAAAAAATTCACAAAATTTTTGAATCTGGTCACGAACACATACTCAGGGGGCGATCAAACATGGCTGCAGCCGATTTCCCCTTCCATACCATTTTTTTTTTGGGTAAATTTTGGTTAGGTTCGGGTCACTACCAAATCGGGTTGCAACCAAAGTTATGGAACGAATTATGATTGTGACCAGAGGTTCTACCCAGTAGTGGGATTCACATTTTTTTATTAGCGGTTCTGTGGATGTGGCATGGTTTGGTGGGTGTGGCTTGGTGGGCATGGCAGGGGAAGGATACTGTAAAATCTCAGTTTCCTCCTGATCAGCTGGGACTCGGGAGGCAGGGGCGGGGCCAGTCAGAGGCAGTATTTACCGATTCTCCGAACTACTCAAAATTCCCCCTACCAGTTCTCAGAACTGATCAGAACCTGCTGAATACCACCTCTGGTTCTACTGTATAGGGCTATTTTCTTAGCATGTTGGCCATATAACACTGGCTCTGTAGGCACACATTAATTTCTGTTAAGCTTCCTGGTACTTTACAGAGTGCTGCTTTGATATATAAAACCCAAAATGGCTTAAAAACCAGATATTTGCATGACTGCCACCTTCAGGTAGAATCAAGCTATCTCGTGCTTTCATCCTCAGACAGATATTGAGAGTCATGCCCATCAAGTTGGGAATTTATGTCCATACATTTTAAAGTAGCTAAAGTTGGAAAATGCTGATCTAGGAGTGGATTGTCAGTAAAAAAAAATATGTAAATAAATATATCATAAATGTGTCCCTTACTTGGTACTGTGAATGGATTTGAAATCCTGTTGTAGTCCCCCGGAGTACTTAATTTGGGCAAATGATAGACAGTTACTTGGTACTTTTGGCCTGGCTGTACCTCAAAACGATCGAAAGAGAAATTCCACTGAAACAATATAAGGAGAAATGTTTCTTGAAATGTGCAGTGAGTCAATGCAGTGGCTTATAACACCGACCTTGTATGAAATTCTCTTTTCTTTTCTAAGATCTATACGATCACTTAGGCAGAGCAATTCATTTTGTTCAGATCTAGTTATCTGGCTTTGAATGATCCCGCTTGCGCTAATGGAGCTTTGAGTGCGAACGCCTGCCACTCAGGCAAGTGGAGCTGCGTGCCCATACACACTCACCTGCCCACTTGCACAGCCTGGTTGCAAATGGGCTACGCCCCAGGAGTGGGCTGCGACCCTGGAGTTGGGGACACCTGGTCTAGGAAGTAAATTCGGACCCCCCCTCTCTCCCATATTTCTGATAAAACACAATAGACAGTGACAAAACTGTGGTGTTAAACAAGGGATTAAAAGATTTATAGGCTGACAACAGGAGCCAGGGGAGAGAAAAGCATTCTGGGATGATCAATTATATTTGCTTCCCATGAATGTGGTGACCTTTTATTCCAGGACATCCAGAAATATTCAGTCAATGCTGTTAAAAGAAAAGTTACAGCACCGTGTTCTAATACCTCCCTAACTTGGGGAATGCAACATAGTTGGTGTTTTTACATAGAGCAGAAATGGAAGCAACTGTTTCCTTGCTTATAGCCTGGCCTTTTCTTGTCCCTTCTCCTGGAATAGGTCATTTTTTTTTTCTGCACTACAGCATAAATCATATAGTTATTCCAACACTAGCATTTCACACACAGTAGAGGCCATACCAAATCATCTATGCTTGCTGTATGTAACGGACCATGTTCTTAATTACAAAGTTTTTCTTAAGCACCAGGTTATTCTTTGGCTAGCAAATGTCAGACTTTCTTTAGCCAATATACTGTTAGTTAGTTTACTAAATGTGCCAGCCTGCCCAACTCCATTACGATTCTATTGGATTCTAAGAAGGCAAAGTATAAATTTGTAAAACTTTCACGATCGCTTACCCGGCCTCCATTGTCTGGACGGACTTGAAACGTCAAGTTATTTTGAAAGTCAAATTGAGCGCAAATCTGGCGGTTATTGCTTAATTGTAGTACAGACAATTCCGCTCCTTTGAGATATATGATGCTTGCTATTGTTGGAAGAAAAGGAGAGACATAAAAACATTGCTAAAGAGATCTCTCTTTGTATCCTCTGATGATGCTGGAAGCTAAACCATAACAAGATTCATAATTTAGAAGTCACGTGCAGGAGGTCAGGGCCAACTTTTAAAAAAGTATTCCTCTTCCCCAACTCCCCAATTGTGCAAAATTAAGTTATAATGTTTAGTCTAGGAAATGGAGAATCCTGGGTTAGAAAGACCAGTGATAACAGTCAGTATAAAGAAAACAAAGACTTGTTGAAACATTTGTATTTTATTCTATGAAAAGAACACAATACATATTGACATGTTATACTGGCATTTTAATATTCATCCCCAAATTATACTAAATTGTTTACATTTTTATTCTGTACTGTTGTTATCTGAAAGGAAAATCAACCCCTCCCCAATAATTTACCTTTAAAATTGGAAGGTACCATGGATTCACCACAAACAGTAATACCATGTTTCCCTGAAAATAAGACCAGGTCTTATATTTCTTTTGGGACCAAAATACTGTCTTTTGGCTTGTCCTCGGCCATGCTGGGGCAGGCGCCCATGCGGGGTGTTGGGATCACCTGCCTCCCGCCTCCCACCCCCCAGTTCCTCTGCTTCTGCCTGCGCCTCTTGAGCTGGCCACATCCATCCCCCCAGGCTTATTTTGGGGGCAGGGCTTATATTAGGCCTAGCCCCCCCAAAATCAGGCTAGGGCTTATTTTTGGGGACACACGCTACAGGCAGATTAATTTTTTTATCTGTTTTATATCTTAAAATCAGGGTTATTTTCCTGTAACTATTGAATAATTTTTAAAAAACATTACCAGTTCTTATTATTACTAAACTCCCAAACCCGCCTCTAAAACATGATGGAGATAGTTTTGGCTACTATAACTTGTCTAATTAGACAACTGTCTAATGCTACACTTCTTACCTGCTGTAAATAGTGCAGTTCTATATTGATTTCTTCCTCACTTACCATCAGTAGCCACTTTCCACTCTATCTTCAGCACAGGGACCAATTTCCCATCTTCAGCAAAAAATGTATCAATAAATATGTCAACAGAACTTGGGGCTGAAGGAGTCCATTTCCAAGGAAGGAGCCAGTTCTCATCCACACAGTTACCTACAAGTTTGATGGAAATGAACTCAGTCCCACTTTTGAAATAACAACTGATTTTCCTTTGGACTATAACATTCTAGCTGTGTTGCCTCCTCTCAAACTTCCAGTGCAGCGCAACCTATCAAAAACTACCTGCTGCATTACAACACTCTTTAGAAAAGCTAAGAAAAATAGAGTTAAAGGGTGAACCAAAATGAGCTCACACATTATTAATGTCCACGTTGAATAGTCAATACTTCACATTAGCTTCTATGTTTCTTAGAAAAATGTGTCTTCTAATATTGACTAAACTTCTAACCTACCACTAGATTTCCTTAAATTATCTCTAGATGTGCATTTCCTAGAATTTCTAGCCAGTTCTGATAACTCTGGAAGATTGAGAAAGCCTAGATAAAAAAATATGTATGATGAGATGTATGTTAAGAGATGTAGCTGGACACAAGCTATTTAGAGTAATAATTCCATAGTAGGGTATAGATATGGATAATTTAGAGAGTATTGTTACATTTCATTCCAGACGAAAAGATGCACTTTGGGTTAATTTTTGGAAAAACAAGCTTATTGTGTATTTCTTGATTTAGAGAAAGCATATGATAAACAGAATAGGATTAAGTTATGGAATATTTTATGTGAATATGGAGTTGGCTCCATGCAGTAAAAGTAATGTACGAGAAAAATAAAGCATACATGTAAATAAACAGAATGCCTAGTGAATGGTTAACATTAAGTAGGAAGACACAGATGTGAGATATTCCTGTTTTTATTTAATATATTTATAGAGGCATATACAACAAATGCTTGTGGTGATATTAAGAGTTGGGGATGTGAATGTATATGTGTATTTTCATATGCAAATTATATAGCTCCTGAACTCATTTGAACCAAACATGAGAAATAGCTACCTCACACTAACATTCCTCCTACTGAAATATCAATCGATTATAAAATGTTGCACAGAACAGAGTTAGTATTACAGTTCTAAAATAAGCAAAATTAATTAAGGGCAAAACAAAAAAAGGGCACCTACTGTTTCGTGCAAGACAGCGTAAACCCTACAGGAGAGAACACAAACATGTTACTAAAAAAAGTCTTAAGAATAATACAGATCATGAATGTTGCTTCACCTCAAAATAGTATTAACTTTTATCAGTAGTTTTTCTCACGCATATTTTCAACTCACCCCCCCCCCATTTAACAGATGCTAAGCTTAACAGACATTTATTTATTAGTCTACTAAACTGGGTATTTATTAAATGAATTTTCACCTTTAACATATTTAAAATGTATATATTTTTTCTTTGTCATACATGTGATGATAAGTGTATTCTAATTTAATACGATAAAGAAACGTAACAAGCTATGTTGCTGAATCATTATATACAAGGAGAGTATTATCTTGTTTATATGCAAATAATCCTATAAAAATAGGCAGAATAGTTAACATAGATCAAAAAGATAAAAATGGTTGACATTTATTTTCCTGTTAATTCTATTTCTGTATGATTCAACTGTATATCAAAAGGTTGTTTTTTTCCCCAAACAGATTAGGTGGCATCTTCCCCTTTTAAATTCTAAGGGTTCAAATAAGTAGCAGAAAAGTAGTCAGAATGTCTTATTGTAGGAACAAAGAATGACAAACACAAGAAACCTAGGTACTTTTAAAAGGGATAGGCTTTTGATTGCTTAGTTGCAATCACCATTTTGATACTATAGATTCCCCCCCCCCCCCATTATGGTTGCCCAAATGCCTAGGGTAATTTTATGCAAAATACTCAAATCTTTAGCTTTTCTATCCTTAGGAAATATTGAGAGTGGCTGAAATGACTATTTAGTCAATCTGTGCATAGCCCTCTGTTGTGACTCGGCAGGAACCTTTGGAGCTGCTATCAGACTCTGACAGCGAGGAGCCCTGTGAGTCAGGCTTGGAGGAGGCGGAGGGCCCTGGACAGGGTTCTGACTGAGCAGGGCTCAGAGAGACTAGTTGGTCCCCAGGTAATGACTGAGCCTGGGATCAGTGAGAGAGGCTGAAACAGAAACCTCCTGTGCGTTATTTCAGGATGCATGCAGGAGAAGGGCTGACCGACGTAAGGAGCAATTGAGGATGATAACGAGCAGTTGTGGCTCATTAGGATCTCCTCCTGCGGATAAAAGACTGATGGTGTCACGCCCTGGTTGCAGAAGTCAACGTTCCATTCCGTTCCGGTTCTAGTCAAGCTCTCCATTTGTGTGCAACCATCGAGAAAAAGCACTTGGATAAGTGACTTGATTTATATAATCCTGTTTTGTATTAGTTTATGAGTGAGGACTTTTGCCAGAGCATTTATCTGTGTTTACTTTGGGCTCGCAACCAGCAAGAGCCGGGACTGATAAAAATATTCCTTTGAAGTTCTGTTTGGCTTTTGTTTTTGAACGGGCAAGGTGGGGGGTCAGAACAGTCCTCTAACAATGAAAAAAAAAAAAACCAGTTCCAGGACACCATATTTTAATACATCAGTAAGATACTATTTTGATCCTAGTATATGTGGATAATGTTTACATGCTTGCCAAAATTTCCCAAATGTCATCTCATGAAAAAAAATCTAGACTCTAAGAATCCTTCACAGATACATGAAGGGTCAACCTAAATGGACCCCATAATGTCTCCAACATCGTTCTGTCACTGCTTCTACTATGGTGATGTTCAAAATAAACATACAGTTACTATGAGTAGTGATTTTGCGCAGCTTATACTGTAAAAGAGGTCCTATTACTGTTACTGTATTGGCACATACTTCCTGTATGTTGCCCCATCTTTTCAAAACTGTGGTTAGGCATATCTGGCCTTAATCAGTCATATCATTGCTGTGTGATTTCAGCCAGAGTAAGAAGAAAGAAAGAAGGAGGGAGGGATAGCTAGATATAATGGAAGGGAGGGAGGGAGGGTGAGAGAAAGGGAAGGAAGAAAGGAAAAAGAATTGTATAAGTTTCTATATGTGGTTGAGAAAAGTGTCAATGCATGTTCTTCACAACCTGTTTTAGGACAGGCTTGGCAGATAAACAATAGAAGAACAGAAGTTAGTGTTTATATACACTGAGCACGTAGGGGTTCTTATATGCTTCTATCTATATTCTGAAGTTCCCAGTGATTTATGCTTGTGCTAGATTCCTCCTAGAATTCTCACACTAGTATATAAACTGTTCAAAGTTAGAATCAACTATAGAATTTAAAATCAAATATTTGGGCTATTCTTTCAAAGCTAAAAAACTACCCCTGACCATTAAATGGAGGTGTAGTCTACTGTAGTTTGAATCTCTTTGTTGCCGTCCAGTGGTTCTCAGCCTTCCTATAGCTCTAAAAGGCAGTAAAAGGAATGCAAAGCAATATAGTTAGGTGTTTGTGCAAATTATATTGCCTGCAATTTATTTTGCAGAGTTTGATTTTTATGTTTGTAGAGAACACCTTTGACAATAAATATAATAATACAGACTCAGGCATGCAATCTTTTGGTTCAGTATTAAGATCCTTATTAAGAAATGCAAACACATATGGAGAAGTCACGTGCTTGCAGGGCAGTTAAATATGTTACTTTGGGAGGGGGCATTTCTTGGAGTGGTGGTTTATTCTGGGATCCCTCAATTCCTTTTACCACCATTATCAGCAGCACAAGAAGACAGAGAACTACGGTATTCCCATAGCACTTATCTGCTATAAATGATCTTGTTAAATATGCAAAGATGAATTGGATTTTAAAAAGATCAAATAAAACTTGTTCAGGTAGACTATGACTTATTCAAATAATACAAAATGTATTGTACTGCATTAGATTGAGTCATATAAGAAAACTTTAAATTTTCCTGAAGTTTCTCAAATCTTTAAAAATTACCTAAAGAAATCTAAGACGTTTTTCTAGCGGGGGTCCTTTAAGAAAAAATCCCCACCTTTTTATAGCTTTTTTTTTTTTTTTTTTAGAAATTTGCAGATCAAGCTATTATTTAAAAAAGTTTATTGACTAGATTTGAATTCTGGAAGATTTTAAGGAATGTTAAAATCTTAAAAATAAATTAAAATTACTATCAATTTTAAAAAGGTAGTCCTCAAGTTATGACACTTTGTTTAATGAGTATGAAGCTTCATTAAAAAGTGACTTTCAGCCACTTTTATGGCCATGTGATTGCACTTTGGGCAGTTGGCAACCATCTTGCATTTATGAAAGGTTGTAGCATTCTGTGATCATGATCTGCAACTATTTTTGCAATTTTCTGGCGAAAAAAAAACCCATTGGAAAAGCTGGATTCACTTAAAAATTGTGTAATTTATTTAACAACCTCTGCTTTGCTTAACAATCTTGGAAGCCACTTAATGACTCTTGTAAAAATTGCCATAAAATCAGGTCTGATTTTATAAGATGAAAATTCCAGTCCCATTAAGCTATGGTCTATCTGTAGATTTCATTTGCTCTTCTAAAGAGTCAATTCAGTCTGTACTGAATCAGTTAATTCAGTCTGTATTTTAATATAATATAGGAATAATTTAATTTAGCCATTTTCATCCTCAAAATTACAAAAAGCATTCTTCATTATTAAAATAATTGTTTTTATTTTTCCAATAATTCACTGGTTATGATACTCTGAAGCTTATTTTAGTTACTAGGTGCTACTTATAGGCCACTTACATGAGTAAACATAAGGTTGGAGGAAGTAACTTACAATCTTACAGATGAATTTTTGCAATCCTGAATTCATAATGTGAACTCATGTAAATACTGAAGGCATATTTACTAAAATATTAAATCAAATTCTTTATTTTTTATTTAAACATATTTAAATTTATTATATACATTAAATTCAATGAAACTGAGTATAAATGCATATGTCATGAAGTAATTGGAGAAACATGACATTAAGCAATATTACTCTAACTGGATCACTCCATTTATTGAGGGTATGAAAAAAACATTAAGGTAATAATCACACAATCACTATCTCTACTTTCTATATACATTTTCTCTTGACACAATTGTTCCCTTCTCACCATGCACATTCAACATAGATGGTCATGCAAGAAAAACACGGACAAACTGCACTATCATCATTGGTTAAGAAATGTACTATGTCTGCATCCGGAAGTTAATAATTTTGGTTTCCTACTATTGTACAATTATTAACAGATGTGTTGACTGTTGTTTTGTGGAACAACTTTAACTGCTTGAATGAATTACCAGTAGTCTTGTCTCGTTTTAGACGACTTACTTTTTCAGGTGTGCATTGCACTCTCAATATTCTAAGTACAGGTAGCCCTCAACTTACGACCAAAATTATGACAACCCTGAAAAAAATTATTTACAACTGTTCCTTGCACTTACAACTATTGTGGTTACATGATTGCAATTTGGGCACTTGGCAACCAGCATGTATTTACAACGGTTGCAATATCTTGAGGTCACACAATCACAATTTGTGACCTTCTCAGCTGGCTTCCAACAAGCAAGGTCAAAAATCTTGGGGAAAACTGGATTCACTTAATGACCGCAGTGAAAAAGGACGTAAAAGCGTGTGTGGTCATGTGACGACTCAATAACTGCACTGCTTGGGTGACAGAACTTCTGATCCCAGTTGTGGTTATAAGATGAGGATTATCTATGTAACTTTTTATTTGTTTCCTTCCTATTCCTAAGTCTAGGGTTGGGGCTAGATTTCTCATAGCACAAACATTTAATTTTGCCACCAACAAATGATTATCCATTTTTTGCTACTCAGACCTGTTAGTTAAAAGAAAAAAATTGGCTTAGTAGAGCCATCTTTCCTTCTTCCAAGGTCTCTCTCCTCTGCCTCATAACACCTCTTTGCTTTTTAAAAAAAAATCCTTTTAGACTGAGAACTTTGGAAAACAGACTTAATTAAAAAAAAGGTAATTGCTGACACCCATTCAGGAATTAAGTAATAATTGATGGCAATGTTTTGTATACATGGATGGGTGCAGATTTAAAAAAAAATAAAAAAATAAACAAAAGCAAACATAAATATACAAATGCTTTATTTGGTAATATCATTACATTTTTAACATTCAAAATATCATTCCAAGAATGCTATAAAAATATGATCTTATCAGTAATGCCTTCTGGGAATTAGTGAAGAGTTGGCTTTCTCCTCAGGCACTAAAGTTGGAGCCCAAGGATTGAAGAGATGAATGGGAATATTTAATTTTTTCCCCTTTCTTTTGTTTGTGAATTACTGTAGTTCTAATATTTGTACTGTAGTTCTAATATCTTTATCACTGTTGATAGCCATCCAGAATTGTGTGCTACAAGATGGGTGGCCATATAAATCTTTTAAAGAAAAAAATAATTCAGTGAAAACATGAGGACTATGAAAAGCAATAAACTGAATAGAATATCTGAAGTACATTTAGGCTATATCATTAGCGTTTATCCTGCTCAGGACATGGTCCTGAAGAAGAAACAGGGATGGACTAGAGAAGCACGCTGAATGGCAGGGATCAGAACGAGCCAGATGGTTGGTAACCCTGTGGTCGAATGTCCCAGCATCGCTGGATCCGCGCGACTCGGGAATGGCAGCCCAAGGGCTGACACTATACAGATAGTCCTCGGCTTACAACTTCAATCGTTCGAAGTTACAACACCACTGAAAAAAGTGACTAATAACCATTTTTCACGCTTATGACCATTACAGCATCCCCATGGTCATGTGATCAAAATTCAGCCACTTGGCAACTGATTCATATTTATGATGGTTGCAGTGTCCGGGGGTCATGTGATCACCCTTTGTGACCTTTTGACAAGCAAAATCAATGGGGAAGGCAGGTTCACTTAACAACCATGTTACTAATTTAACAGTGCAGTGATTCAACAACTGTGGCAAGAAAGGTCGTAAAATGGGGCAAAACTCACTTAACGAATGTATCATTTAGCAATAGAAATTGGGTTAAGTTGTGCTAATAAATTGAAGACTACCTGTATGATGATCCCCAATCAAAATTAAACAAATATATACATGGTTTGTTTCTGATGACTTTTACATAAGCTGTTTTTTATCTAACTGCTGATTAATTTTATCTGCATTTGCTGAACACAGACATACAAGTGCCCATGTGTATTGAATGTATGCTGGATACTTATTTATATTAATTTTTTAAAAAGTTATTGCTTGTATTTTTGTATTAGAAGTTACTATGTAATAAAAAATCAATATAAAATGTAGAAAAAAATCCATTTTCAGTCAAAATATTTTTTTTCACAAAAAATATGGTGAACATCTCTTTACCTAGGAAATACACAATATGCTGTTCCATTATACAGTTGCTAAAAAGGCAAATACTATCCTGGGATGCAATTAACAGCAAAACAAAGTCCAGGTAATGACAAGTAATTGTTCCCTGATCAGACCCCATTGGAAATACCAGACACCAGTTCTGGATACTATAGTTTAAAAAAACAAGTAATAATTGAAGCAAGTTGAAAGGACTGCACCTAAGGATGAGCATCTGAAAACTGCACAAATAGGAACAATAAAAGGATCTGTTCATTATTTGACTAGTCACCAGATAGCAATCTTCAAATATTTAAGGGATTATAGGGGAGGGAATAGATTTCTTTATTGCTCCAGAATAGAACCACGGTAATAGATTACCAAATTAAATGTTTATTATGCTCATAGACCAACATAAACTAATGGGTTTAAACTGCAAAGGAAGCAGTTTCAAGCTAAGCATTAGTACAAACTTTCGGAGTGTTTTACTTGAGAGCCAGTTAACATTCCCCGCATCTTGACAGGTGAGAAAGGCTGCTTAAGACACTCGTGTCTCCCGAACACAGCGAGTTTCGCTTGGGAGGAAAGAAGCGCGTCCCCTCCGCCCCGCTTCCCACGCGCACTTCCCACGCTGTGCGCCCGCCCGGGCCCGACATACCGGTTGGGAACAGTTGAAAAGCGGCGGGACGCTGAGCAGAAGCCTCAGTCCTGAAAGCCCCGGGAGTAGCCCCGCCACGAGCACGAAGCACCACGAAACGTCTCCCCTCATCCTCGCCGCCGTCGCCCTGCTCCCGAAGCGGGACCACCGGCCTCATTGACTTGGCTCCGCCCGCCTCCGGCTTCCGGGACCCAACTCGAAACGGGACAGTCGGGAGGGAGGAGTCTGGGGAAGCTCACCTGAGGCGGGGCATAGGCGGGAGGGGCGTGGTCCCCCAGAGAAGGAGGGGCTTCTCGGTGAAGGGGGCGCGGCGGACGCGCGTTACCTTGAGGCGAGGAGGTGTGTGGGCGGGGCTGTCAGAAAAAGGCGGGCGGGCCTCCCCCTTATCTGGACCGGCGGTGAGGAGACAAGCTGAGGAAACGGGGGCGTGGCTGACTGCGAGCGGCGGCCGTTAGTTAGCTCGAGTTTGCGGGTATCGGTTAACTTGTCGATGCGAGCGCGTATTACCGGGGGGGGGGGCGGGCGTTGACAAGAGACCTTATTGCCAATATTGGTTTGTGTGGGTTGCTGCTTTGATATTGATAGGTTTGCTGTGGAAGCTTCAGGCCGGGGAATCTTAAGCCTTCCCGCCCAAATCCCACCGTCTCCATCCTTTGGGGTCCTCTTGCTATCCCTGATACCTGACAGAGAATAGAATAGAATTCTTTATTGACCAAGTGTGATTGGACACACAAAGAATTTGTCTTTGGTGCAGATGCTCTCAGTGTACATAAAAAGACAAGATACTTTCGTCAAGAATCATAACGTACAACACTTAATGCTAGTCATAGGGTACAAATAAGCAATCAGCAAACAATATCAGTATAAATCGTAAGGATACAAGCAACAAAGTTACAATCTTGCAGTCATAAGTGGGAGGAGATGGGTGATAGAAATGATGAGAAGACCAATAGTAATAGTAATGCAGCCTTGGTGAATGGTTTGACAGTGGTGAGGGAATTATTTGTTTAGCAGAGTGATGGTATTAGGAGAAAAAAATGTGTCTAGTTGTCTTGGTGTGCAGTGCTTTATAGCATCGTTTTGAGGGTAGGAGTTGAAACAATTTATGTCCAGGATGTATGGGATCTGTAAATATTTTCACACTCCTCTTTTTGACTCGTGTACAGGTACTTCTGGAGTTCCAAAGCTAAAAAAGATAGAGAGAGTGAAAATCGAAAATGACTGAAATAAACCCAATGTCCTCAGAAAGAAGTAAACTTTTAAGAAGAAGCTATATAGAAGAAAGCCCTCAGAAGTACTAAAGAAAATGCATTTTGGACTGTCCTTAATGTAAGGTTAGTCCGCTACAAGTTAATGCTTTGTCCTATGAGAGGGGACAATGAGATTTATTACATAAGTTACCAAAAACATCTTTCTAATCAGCCTGAATAATGGGCTTGAAAGTACGCAGCAGAAGTGTCCTTTCACGGTGCTGTTTTGTGTACAGAGAATTAACAACAACAGCAGGTGTGCCTTAACACACACATGGGTGTAAAAAGAAAAACAGTCTGAAGCAAATTCTGACTAGAATATATACCCTTTTCTAAAGAAAAAGTCCCTTCCCCACCCTTGAAGCAGACATTCTCTCCTTTATTTGATTAGGCTTTATCTTTCTTTCGGAAATTCCAGTTGTGAGGCTCTGGGGAACAATGTTTTTTCTCTTTATTTCAGCCTGTTTTCCTTCAATGCCCTCTTCCAGTTTTGCCTTTTTCTGTAAAAGATCAGTATGGTAAGATATTTTAACAGGCATAATCTTTCATGAGCTGCATTTGCATTTCAAGGAGGCTATAGTTTTTGGTTTCTAAGCATTCAGCATTCATGATTATGTATTATCTCCAGTATCAGTTATGATGGTTATGTGCCACTTCAGGTATTAGGTAAATTATTCAGAACAAACATAAAAATGGTATCTTTCCAGAGCTTTTATAATCAGCTAGTTGTCTATACAGCGCTAGTGACTTTTACAGTTTTATGTATTTGTAACAGGAGTTTTTAAGTAAGAAAAATACTATTAAGACAAGGCACAATAGAAATATATAAAATTATGCATGGTAGAAAGACAATGGAAAATATTTTTTCCTCCTGATATAAAAATACAATCCATAATTATCCAATTAATCAATGAAGCAGAATTCTCAGATGTTGGACTAATAAGGACTTACCTTTCTTACAACATATAGTTAAATTATGATTTTCATATTGATCATTGTCAAGCTGAATGGCTTCAGAAAAGATTCCATATATTCATGGAATTTACATTTATTAGTAACTACTACATATAATGGCTAGTATTATTTTCATTGTCTGGCATTGTGTCTCACCGTACAAATTGCTAGGCAATCAAAGAAAGAGGACACTGTTGTGCCGATATCTTACTGGTTGTTATCTTCATAGACATCTGATTGATCAATAGGGAAACAGAATGCTAGCCGAAATAGGCCTTTGTTCTTGATAAGTTCTTCTTATGTTCTTTGGCAAATTATAGTCCAATACTGACTGATTCATTACTTACCTCAATGACCAACATAGAATATATACATTAATTATTTTAAATGATAAAATGTATTTGGAAACCAAACCAAACCACATAGGTTTCTTACAATGCTACAGATAAGAATATTAAATCCACGCATTTCATTAATCTAGAACAAGAACTGATTCAGATCTACTATATAAAGTTTAAGTTTTTATTGGGTCCTCAAATTATTAATAGAGTGCTCACATACTTTAAACTAGCGTTTCAGGAGTCTTAAAATATAGGAATATATAAGTAAGGCTATTTCTTATACAAATAATTCTATCAAAGTAATATCAAAACAAATTTAATATTTGTTATAAATATAGAGTTAGAAGTGGGCATTTTTCTATTGTGCCCAATCCCTTTGAGAGATGACTTTCTTTTGCTTGAACATATGTTGTGAAGGAAGACTCGCCTTAATTGGATAATTAATTGGTTCCATTATTTGATATTTTTTGCTCTTAGGATTTTCCCCCCCAATAATCAGCTGGAGTTCTGACTTCTTGTAACTTAATTCATTACAGGTGTCCTCAAATTATGAATGTACAATTTGTCTGTTTAAAAATAAATGCTATTAATTTTAATTTTTTCCTGCCCCTTTCACTTTTATATTCTTATAATATCTCACATCTTCCTCATACTTTTCTCTTAATGCAGTGAATAGCATTTAGAACTGTAGACATCTTGATGGGCACATGATACGTTCCATGTAGAAAATTTCCTGAAGTGTTTATATAAACAGGAATGTACAATTGAGTATATTTTCCTGCAGTAGAGCTATTCTGAACAACAGCTTAGTGGGGGTTTTAGGTTTAGTTTTTAAATGTAGTCCCTTAGCATTTTTAATAATAAAACTATGGGAAATAGTTTTGTTAAAACATGAAGAATTATCATAAATCAAGATTCTTGATATCTGATTCTGATTTATCTCAAATTGTTCATTGCTTGTAATAATCTGTTTGTGTGCCTGTGTTCATGTGTGTGAGCGAGATAATGTCTTCTGTTGTGATTGTTGAACTGCCCTTTACCTGCAATAACTACATTTTTGGTAGTAGCCAATTAAGACTGATTCTGTTTACATTTTGCATTGATGGGGCTATTTTAGATAAGATTGGGGTGAGTACATTTATAAATAGATGACAATATCAGGGAAATTGGTCCTTTTGCAGTAGATTCCAAGAGGAAAGATTATATTTAGAAACAGTTAGGATAAACCAAAAATGACATAGTTAAAAAATTTATTAGTAATTTTTAAAATAACATAATTCCTTAAATAAAAATGCAGTCTTACAGATATATACATTTGTCTCACACCAAGGCAATTCTCTGGCTCACTTCTGAACAATTCTATTTATTTAAAATATTTGAAAAGAGGGTGAGACTTTTTGTTTTTAACCTATGGCAGGATTGCATGGTTACAAAGTATACAGTTTTATTTTACAAGGGCAGTGCAGCCTTCTTGATTTCAGTTAAGTTCTTTAAAATTGTGAAACTAGATGTGGTAAACAGTTATACCTGGGCACATCTCTAAAACAGTATGAGCATTTCAGGTTGGAGAAAAGGGAAATGTAGAATAGACATATATCTCTTAACTGACTTACATTTTGAGAATCCAGTTAATTCACAAATCCAGACACAGAAAAAAAATACATGCAAAAGGCTGTATCATGTAAATAAATATTTATAACTGATGGTCAGAAAGGCCATCAAAATTACTCCAGCCTACCTTACAATGAAATTAGAAAAGGTGGCTAATATTTTTTTTCAGGATCAACTCTCTTAGCTTAATGGGGTAAGGATAAATATGGCTCTTCCTGTACTGTGCTAAGCTGAAATCAGAGACAGTGATCTATAGATATAATACCCTACATTATGTCGTTTTTAAAGTAAAATTACATAAATTGTTAATTCAAAAATTCTCATCTTTCTAAATTACATTCATATAGGAATAAATCTTCCCATTCTCTATACATACATCTTGAAGAAAGGCACAAGGTAGCCTCATCATCCAGACACTTTGAGATAATCAAACATATCTGCAATAGAGGCATCTTTGACATAGAGATAGTATTATAAATATTAAAATATCTATTGGTAGAGACATGCAGCATGTTTATTTTATGGAAGAATGTTGATATGGAAGCTCTGGGTATGTGAGGTTATAATATGCCTTATTTATGTATGAATCTCAAATTCATAATTATAGAATCTAGAATTTTTTTCTTTTTTAGATGTATAGGCCTCGTAAGACACCTTTTATCCAGTAATGTTATAGGAACTAATTGGAAGAATTCAGTTATTCTAATTATAATGTATTTGTAATATAGAAGATTAAGAAAATAAATTGTTGTTTTATCAACTTATGAGGATTTTCTTGGAATAGATCCATGGTATATACACTGAAAAGAAAGCTGAGATCTATTTTGTATTGTGCTTGTTGTTTTTAAGCCTTTGATTCCTGTTAAGCCACTGCAAACATACTAAGTCATGAACATTTTGAATTGCCCAGGTACTTATATTAGAAATATGTCCAGAGAAGAGATAGGAAATTAAGGCAAATAAGGGGAATGAAAGCAACTTAATTATATTTAAGGATATGATCATGCACATCATCTTGAGTTTCTTGGAGAAACATAATTAAACTATAATGAATAAAGTCAGAAAAAATATATGTTTAATTTTGTATGCATAGGGACAGAAGAAGCAGTTCATCAATTCATCAAGAGAACACGAGCAAAATTCTATTTGGCCACCTTTCAATCATTCAGAGAAGTTACCACTATGCTTTTTTTCAACTGTTCTCCAGAGCCTGTTTGCCGTCAGCCCACAGCTGCACTTTTAGGGAACTGGAAGATAACAAACATCTTTTTCTGCCCTTTTCCAAAAATTTCTGTAATGGTTATAAGCTTTGATTGCCAAGTATGCCTAACCAAGTTATGGGAGAACCTATCTGTGTATCCTAGTCAAACAAATGCATTCAGTTACACATACAGAGGAAATGGGCAGCCTTGAGTTTTGCCTTCCTATCTAAATATTTTATGGAAGTTGTTTCTAGCTGGAGTACAACAATAACAGTTGTAGCTAACTTGTTTGCCTGGGAACAATTTATGTAAAAGTTCTTGGAAAATGTAATTGGAGGATTTTCTCCTCTTTTTTCATTTTGGAATTGGTCTCACCTCCATTTAGCAGTCAGCAATGATGTAAGATGGTAAATCTTCTCTAGTCATTGAAAAATGAAAATGTGAGATTTGTTCATCTGCAGCTTTGGTCCATAGCACATATGTGCCCACTATAATTAACAAGTAAGCCAGCATATATATATATTTTCTAGACAGTTCTTCAATAGGTTTTCTGGGTTGTAGGATTCTGTATTTAGCCCCTTCAATTGTGAAATGCCTGTCCAAAATAAATTGTCATCAGAAGCTGAGAAATAATATAGGTTTCCTGCTGTGAGCAGAACTAAGTGGGTGGAAAGGGTATTCTTTCTTGAGTATTAGAAGTACAAGATGTAACAAAGAATGTGCATGCTTGTAGCACAAGATAGTGAAAGAACATATTAAAATCTATATAGTAATGTAAGAAACTGAGGTGAAATAACTTATTAGATTTCAGTTTTTAATATTATTAAATGGAGTAACAAAGCATATATATCTCAACTACATTACTAGGCTCTTTTTCTGTCCTAATCTCTATGTTCAATTTGATTTTGGCAGAAGATTATGATAATGAGTGCCTGGTAGCTTTAATAGTCATTAATTAAGAGTTTGGGAGGGAAAGTTATCTGATAGAACTACCAGATCTAATGAAATCTGAAATCTACCAAAAATCTGATGACTGCTACATGTGAGCAAAGAATTTGAAAATTCTGTGTCTGCTGAATCTGGTAGTTGTCCTATTTTCTGACAAAACCATTTCAAAATGGCATTAGTGATATTAGACTCTAAAACATTCTGAACAAGTGCTGAATAAATGGGATTAAAAATAAAACTAATTTAGAAATAGTTTAAAAAAACCCAGACAATGATAAAAGTGGGGAGAGGAAGCAACCTGAATGGTGAATATAATAAAAGAAATAGCTTTTGTTTTTAAAGAAATTCTCTATTCTTTGGTGCTCATATCGAGGGTGTGCTATTACACCTGATCTCCACATCTTGGCAATGTTAGTGTACTCAGGATCAGGACTGATTTTTCAGAGTTGGCTATTCATCAACCTGCACTATTTGATACGGTATAGGATAAGCTGCATGTAAAGACATACTGTGTACTGTAGTCCCTATAGCATATGCTAAACCTGGATCCAGTTTCTTTGAAAAAATACCTGCTTTTTGTATTATTGTGTTTAGGTTACATTATCATTCTCCCTTCCATATTTCTCTATCTGCAGCAGTCATTTCAGAGGAAGAAGGGGATCTGATCCATTCTCACATATGTTCATGAACTCTTGATTTTTATCATATTTCATACTTGTAACATGTATCAATACATCAAATGTGGATAAATTCCTTTTCCATTGTAAATTAAAAGTGACTATATCCAGTCAATTTTGGCATAGGAAATTGTAACCTTATGTACTGTATTTTGAAACCCTAATTTAATCCAGAACATTATTTCATTATAGCATTTAGCAATAGCACTTAGACTTATATACTGCTTCATAGTGCTTTACAGCCCTCTCTAAGCAGTTTACAGTCAGCCTATTGCCCCCAACAATCTGGGTCCTCATTTTACCAACCTCAGAAGAATGGAAGTCTGTGTCAACCTTGAGCCGGTCAGACTTGAACTGCTGACTGTCGGCAGTCAGCAGTCATGATAGCAGCACCAATATACTTTTGATCCTAGACCTCTCCACACCACTTGAATAAATAATAATAGAGGTACCTTCCAGAAATATAATTCTGATTATGTTACATCCCTTCATGCAATAAATACCTTTGGTTACCATGGCTTGCGATGCCTATTAGATCAATAGTTAATGTTCTCTATTCTTGTAACAGTTCCCTATATACATTTCTGTTAGCATCTCATCTTTTTCTGCAAGAGGATTTTGAAGGCCTATATAAATAACTATAATCTGTTTTCTAGACATTGTAAAATATTATTTTAATTGTGAAATATAAAGTCAGTCATGGAGCTCAGTTGTTCAGTTCCACAATTGTTCCATAATTCTTCTTTAATGAAAAATATTCTGTGTGTGTGCGTATGTGTATACACACGCATATTGTAATGTTTTAACACAAATATATAGAAAGCGTAGGCTTTATAGGATAGTGTGTGTTGTTTTTAAGTAAGTATTGAAGAAACTTCACTTTATCTTAGTAACTGATCAGCTAGTGGAGTTTGTATTACCTAAAAGTTTCTTCTGGGTTGTCAAATTATATTTGTATATAAATATGATTTTTTCACAGAAAGATCTCAAACTCTAAGTCAGAAAAAGACACAGGAGGCTGGCTGAGACCCATACAATTGTTATATTGGCATCAATTTAAAGAAAGCAATGATACATTGCTTTGAAAATTATCAAGAAATGTAAAAAAATGCATTTGCCCTTTTTTGTTGTTGTCTTCATAGTCATCAATGATATGGGGCCAGGGATAGAAAACAAACCAGAATAGATGCAATCCTGTACATAGTGCTCCTTTGGCTGCTTCCTCAGACAGTGGGAGTTTGGTTAATAAAGCAGATTGGATCCCTTGCAGTAGCAGCAGTATCTGCATCATCATAATCAGAAACTTCTTCATCATGTGTGTTCACCTGAAGAGGTAGACGATGCAGAGAAATTCTGGGGCTAAGGGAACTCCTGCTCTCGATCATTAATCCCTGTTCCCTCCCATCATTTAAATCATACAGCAGAAGGAAGAAAAAGAAAAATAGATCCAAAATAATTGATCTGGTGGAATTACCAAGCTGGCTGGGGAAGATGGAAATCTTGGTATTTGCAATCAATGTCTTTAGTTGTTGCACAAGTAGACAAACTCAAGAGTGATGCTTGCATTTTCCCTTCTAAGAAACAGCCCAGTCTTTAGATTCTGTAAAGCTTCCAGCTGCAGTGCAATGATTGTATCCAGCATATAAGCTCAATACGAAGGGAAAAGAGAACATGTTATGAAGTCAATTTTTTTTTCTACTGTGCCCCAAACTCTGCCCCGCTTAAAAGAGGCAGTAGCTCTTTGCTCATACCCATTTGAAGTTTCTCTCTTTCTAGGTTACAGCCATGTGAGCTCAACTGCCAACTATCCACCAGCAAAATGTGCTGGCACCAGCAAACTCTTCCCTTATATCCACCAATTTGTCATTTAGATACAGGATAGAGTTTTGTTTTTACTGATCAACATCTGAAAGGGTGCAAATTGGGACTAGTATGTTAGTGTTCATATATACTGAAGCAAATGTTGCTACCAAGCTGAGTATTGAATTGTTCTTCTTTAATTGGAGATGTAACTAATATCCCAAATGAATAATCATGGCAAAATATGAGCCTAAATATTGTCCCTTTTGAGATCTCATAGATTTTTTTCTCTTACATAAGCACAAAATAAGCACCGTACCTTATGTAAAGAGTTTATTAATGCTCTTCCCTAGGCTTTTGGAATGTTGTCACTTATTTTGACTGTAACTTGCATAAAAAATTATTATGCATATTCATGAGGCTTAGAGAATATACACAAATGAATAGTTCAGATAAGAGCCTTTTAGAATACTGTTAAATATATAGTCTCAAAACATATTAGCACATATGCAGAAATTGGCGGTATAAATAGATTACTTCATATACTACTTGATCAGTACAGAAATTATTCCTTTTGATCAATTCATAAATGACATATTCTTTACTATCTTCTGGAGAACATACTTCTGTATTCTTTTTCTATAGATCTGGCACTGTTCAATAGTCATTACTTCTGTCATCACTTATTGCAGCTATGTTTTACTTGAATGTGCAATATCACAATTTAATTCTTATACCAATTAAATAAATAAAGCAATTTGGCATTTGCAATGACTGGGCTAGAGGTGCTTATATAACCACAGGAGATAAGGAAATAGCACCATATATGACCAGTTACACTGGTACTATGCTACCTGTGGATTTCAATCTTGTAAATAAAAGATCCTGGCAGCACCTAGCTGACCTTGGCTGATCTAGGAAGCGAAGGAGAGAAACCTTGGAAGTATTACTGGGAAGTTAAAAAAAATCTTGAAAGAAGGCATTGGCAAACCACTTGTTTATCACATTAAAATACATGTGTATCCATGTAAGTCACTAGTAGCTGACTTGACCTGGAAACATCTTGATGTTGGTAAACGGAATGTTATCACAAGTAATGTTGTAATTGCATATTTAACCCTTTTCACAGCTGGTATAAAACTAATTCAACTAGTTGTTTTTAATCTTATTCCTTGTTCATCAGAATTTGTAATATATATTTGTATTGGAAAGGAGGGTTAGCATACATTTTAAGACTACTGTGTATATGCATTAGTATATATGTATATATTACAATTTCTTGCCAATTGAGTGCTTATACAACTGATGAACTAATTAGTATGAACTAATTCTGGTGAAAAACTTTAAGCTGTTTCTGAAATAACTGAGTAGCAACAGAGGTTTTTTTATATGCTATCAATGCAATATTAAAGCCCCAGAAAATTTGGGAAAAGTTCATGATAATCTGAAATAAATTTGTACACAAACATTAACCTTTTCTGGATTTACAGTATGCTTCTATGGGAATAAGCCATATTGTAGATTCATAGCATTTCGTCTTGAGATTCACATTGTTCATATTCTGCACAATATATCTGAGCTTTATGTAATGTGAAGTTTTACTTCTTTTACTGTGTGATGTTTCATCTACTGTAGTTGAGCAATAAATTAATTATCTCAGTTAGTGGATGTTTGGGGAATTCTTTATAATGGCCAAAAGTCAGCAATTTAAATTAACCCACAAGAACATGTCTGCTTTGGCTTATGTGCTTTTGCAATTTCTTTACCCAAGGTCAAAATTACAACTAGCACAGTTGTATTTAGAAGTACTTCTCATTAAGTTTGAATTTACTCCAAGGCACTGCAACCTAGCGATCAAATGCTGATATGAACTATCCCCCCATGATGATATCAAGGGGAAGACTAGATAAATAACTAGAAAGAAAGAAGAAATTTAATACTCAGGCAGATTTTGTATCTTTGTCTTATAGACAGTATATTTATTGACTGATAGCCAATTTCTAATTTCAGGGAAACTATTTTATGTTTTATGATTAACATGCAGAAAGATTTTAGTGAGCAAGATTTGTTTATCAATAATTGCGAATATTTTGGATATTGAAAAACATTTTGCAGGGCTTTTGAAACTTTAAAAAGCTCAATTAATGACTATTTATTATGTTCATAGTAAAGGTAGGGTTTGTTTGGGTTTGAAGAATGGAGTATAATACCCTAAAGAAAAAGAATAGTTACATTGCAGAACAGAAAAGAATGTTAAATATGTTCAGATTCTACTATTTTAATATAGAAGAAATTTAGTTTTGTACTGTGAAGATAGAAACAGATGTGTAGTATGACAAACAATGATGCTAAGTATCTAAAATTATTTATTGTAGGATATTTTTTGAAAGATTGGAGTTTAAAAGAAATCTCAGTAAATTGATATGCTTTCACACTTCTGAATGTACTATCACCTAAAAACAAATGGTAAAATCAATGTCAGATTAGTGAGAATAATATATTTTCTTTTCAGAATACATTTGTCAAAGTTTGTATAGGCTGGATAACATATTCATGGATAAAGTGCTGGCTTGAACATGAGTATCATGTGGTTCCTTCAGACTGGAGTAAAATATTGTATCTATAAGGTGACTCAGAGAAAGATTGGCAGAGGACTATGGATGGCTTAGGAAAAAACCATCTTAATAGGGATATAACAGCACTCTTCAAATACCTGAAAGAACACCACATAAAAACAACAACTTAGAATCAGTTCTCTCATTTCAGAGTGCAACAAATAATATAATAGATTTAACCTATAGGATGACATTCAAAATAAATTTTAGTAAGTTAAGAGCTGTTTGATGATGAAACCAACTACCCAGAAAGATGGTTGCTTCTTTGGATGTGTTCCAGTAGATGAATATTAGAAATCATTTTTCTGAAAAAGTTTAATTTGGATGTCTGCATTAATCAAAGTTTATAAATAATGATTTAGATGTTCAACTTTATAATTCTGAAGGGTGTATAATGTATAACTATATGGTGTATAAACAGCACTCTAGAGTAGATTTTACTTGATTTGGAAGAAATCTGATTTCAGTATTCAGAGAATCAACGATTATTAAAAGGTTGGATTCCTACAGGTAGGATAGTTTCTGACCTTTGTTTCTTGAAAATAACATTTCCTTTGAGTAGCATCTCTAAAAACTACTCATTTTCTGTGAAGGAAAGTTGCTTCTGTTAGAAACTTTCTTTGAAATATTTACATCAAATTGCCTTTGGCCTGTGATTTATATATGTTCTCCCCATCAATGAATACACTGTACATCATGATGCTTGTACCCCCACCTCTTTTGAGACCTGTGTGTTATAGAGGATTATATTATGTTGAGCATGTGGGCCTGCAGAAAAGTTTCCAGATGTTGAATTGCAAACTATTTCTATAGTTTTCATCCTGAGCATCATATAATTACAATATTAAACCAACTACTCAGATGATTCTACTAATTCTCAAACAAGTGGTTGCTGTTGAATTATGCCAAAATGCTTTCCTTATGATAGGAGGTAGGTGGTAATAGATATGATCAAACATTTCCAAGTACTACATTACTGCATATATGAATGAACTGAGGCTACAGAAGCAACTGCGATCTGTTTTTAAATATTTGAAAGGGTTCAACATCTCTTTCTATCTTCTTTTAGTATGCTACCATATCACGCCTTTCCATATTTGTTCTTTGTAATTTTATGAATTATGAATTCTGGAAGATTATAATTACATTCTATGTTTTTTTAATCAGTTAATATCATACAATATAAAATTCTTTTTTATGTATGCATTATGAGATTTTTGACCTATATCAGACTTTTAATCATAATCTCTAAATACTTCTTGGCATATTACTATTATTATGTTATTCTTCATTTTATAGTTGTGCAGCTTATCCCTGTTATATATTGACCATGTGTTGCAATAACTCTTACATTCTTATTTTCCTTAATATGTTTCTTTCCCTTTTATTTTACCATGAAAAATATTTAACTAGTCTTCTGAAGTACACAAATGAAGCTTCTCTACACATACAAATTTGGTTAAAGGTATACTATGTCCTAGTGAATGTATAGAAAATATTCAACCAATTGCTAATGATCATTATTTGATGTCATAATAAGAATCTCTGTAATATTTGAGGCATATAATAAAAATAAGATATTCCCGTCCCAGGTTGCTGATGCCAGCTCAGTTTACAGGATTGGATATATTTGATTATCCTAGCATATGGAATTATTCACCTTTTAAATTAGGAGAATTACTGAGAGAAACTATGCAAAAGAAGAAAGCTGGATAAGAATCCATAGCTTCAAAATGCAAGATAGTCTTCCCAATTCATTATCATGCATGTTTAAGAAAGTGCAGAATAAGGAAAATGAACACAAGATATGCAAAATCAGTTAATGTTCAACCTGTCAGTGGGTTGCAGGATAATTACTTAGCACTAGGTACACTTTGTTCATTATACAAATTAAAAAATGAAAAAAAAAATAGTATACCCTTTCCCCCAACCACATGTAGAAAAGCACTTAAAGTTCAAAGATAAAGCTTGGCACACTCCAAATACGAAATGATTTACTTTACATGCAGCAAAATATACAAGAATTGTTATTTTTTTCCCTTAAACAAACTTAATTCATTATATTTGCTTGGCACAATTGCTATTCAGTTTAAAAAAATAGTTGAAAAATACTGAAACTGACCTGAATTCAAGTATTACGGTTTCTTCAACAGAAACATTATCAATGCAATAAAACATCACACGGAATATATTGAAATATAACTCCTTCTCACTTGGTTGTTTTTGTTTGTTTTTAATCCCCTTGTTTTGTTTTTCTATACAGATTTAATGCCAGCACAATTCACACATTTTATTCAAAATTAATATTATTGCATTGTTTTTGCATATCTTGTGGAACAGAAAATGCAAAGAGTTACTGATTCCCCTTTCAAAAGCAGAGACAGTGATTTATTTTTGCACTCAAATCACCCCAGATAAAGCTCTCCTTCAGTTATAACCAGGAAATGGAGAACTGTATCAAGTTGCACACTTTCAGGTGTGTATTCACTTGCTCATTCATTCACCCAGTCCTGCTCATTCGTTCACACATTGCAAATATACCTAGTACTATAAAGAATCCAAATCAATCATTCATATGTGCAAGATTATATCAAGTGCATTGCCTACTATCTTTAAATTATAAAACAACAACAAAAAAGGAAATTTTCATTACTTCAAATAAAATTACAAAGTCTGGTATACATTATGATTGGCAAAACTCCTAATATCATTAGCTTCTACCAAATGTCAGTGGAGGAAAACAAAAATAAAAATAAATCAATGTTAAATATTTGTGAAGGTGTAAAACAAAAAGGCAGGTGATTACAAACTCTGTAAACACTCCATCCCTCTCCCTTAAAAAATAAAATACAATAAAATAAAGTATCCAAAAATAAAAATTGGAACATGCTTTCAAGAAAATATTAAATAGCAAGAACAAGGAGAGATCTACATAAGCCCATCACCACCTCTCTTAGAAATGGGCGGGTTGCCTGAACTCCTTTTGACAGAGCTGGCTTCATGCTCTTGGAGCCGTTGGCACAGCTAACTGTCTTGAACTCAATTTGGCAGAGATGACTGCCTGAGCTCTGATTGGTTGGCAGAAAAGACTGCCTGGGAGTCTGCATTTCCATCAAGAAACATCTGCAATATTGCCACCTGCATCTCCTATCTTGCAACTTCTGCTTCCTTCTCAGCAATGTGTGGGATCTGTTGCAGAAGTCTATTCCACTTGTAGATCAGAAGGGTCTTGGCTTTATGGAGACAGTGAGGCTCATACAGAACATGTGCAAAATGATTCCTTTTTGTACAAGCAGAATTGAAAGACACCCGCTTGATACAGTGTCCTTTTGGCTACGGCCATCCACAGGAAGTTGAGGTTTTCCTTCACACTCAGGAAGCAGCTGTTGTTCCTTGTGCAGGGACTGAAAAAAGAAGGGAGCTGACACTGCCTTTTACTTCTCCTGATTCCTCCTTCACGGACACATGCTGGGGTTCTATATTCACTCCTGAAAAGCTCTTTTACACCACCCAACTCTGCAATTCCCGACAGAAATAAATGAAGAATGCTGTTCTGGTTACTCCTGGTCACGAGAACAGTGAGGCACTTCTGAAACAAACCCATTAGGAACATTGAAACAAATTAAAAAACCAGCATCACTTTCAGCTTCAGCAACTACAGGCTGCTGATATAAATCCTGGTATCCTTAGATTCCTCTTGACTTTTCCTAGAATCTGGGTTTTGGGCTGCTTCTGCTTCTTTGCCCATACAGTCCTGCCCTGGGTCCCTGCAGTTAACAAAAGGCAAGAGGTTGCCATTGGGGCTTGGTTTGCTGTTACCATTGAGAATGTTGTCCGCAGCATTCTCCATCTCTTCTATTGTCAAGTCACAGGCATCAGCTAGTTCTTGGGTGGTAACCTCAATGAACTTTGGATCTTGAGCAAACTGCATCAGTCCTTCCGAAATCAAGACCTTTGATAATCCAGGACATCAAAAACAAGGAACAAAAGCAGATATCAGTATTAGTATCACTGTTATAGCAAGGATCAAAGAAATCAGTGAAATAAAAAAAAGATATAAAACACTTGATAAATAAAATTTGGGGAGATGAATTTATATCTGCAAATTCAAAAAAGTCCAGGGAGATTGTTTTATATATAAAATCACAATTGAATCCATGTCTTTAATTGACAGGTGCTGAATATGTTACTGTGAAAGTGGAGATGCAAGAGATCAAATCTATTTGTATTGGGTTATATGTACCACATGATAAACATTTTTAATAACTTGGTGGATCATTTGTTTTCATTTTCATACCAAAATTTGTATACATTGGGGGATTGGAATGTTGTACCCATTCTTCAGTTTGATAGAACATATAGTAAGGGAATTAAATCCAATCAGGATATTTTATATGTATGTATGTATTTATGTATGTTTATTTATTTATTTATTGATGGACAATTTTGTGTTGATAAAGTCTCTTGGAGACAGAAAAACAAATCTTTTTCAAGAATTGATTTGATATGGATTTTTTAAAAAGTGGCTAAAATATAGTCCAACTAGACATGTTATCAAAGACTTTTTTTGACCACAATCCAGTTAAGTTAATACTAAAGACAAAATCTACCACTTTCAGATGGAGATTAAATGAAGAATTACTTCAAAAAGACTGGGTAGTAGAGAATTGTAAAAAAAAAAAAATGAGGTTTTTGATGGCAACCTTGACAAAGTTACAGAATTAAAGTCTGCCTGAGATGCTAGTAAAGCTGCAGAGGTGTTTTATTTAATATAATTCTGAAATTAAAAAATCACAAGAAAAATGCAATCTATTCTAAAGGAAATTCAAGGAAAAGTTGAACTACAGAAAGCACCAATAGATTCCCCCACTGTATATCAAATAAAACTTTTATAGCAACAACTACGGATGTTAACTACACAAGAAATAGAAACCAAATTAATAAAATTACTGAAAGAGAAAAAATGAATTTTGCCAACGTACCAGGAGATGGTTGGCTTATAAACTGAGAAAAAGGGAAAAAAAAGATTCAAGAAGATAATACAGCTCTAGCAGATAATGCATTATTATTCAAATTTATATAAGAGACAGGAAGTCTCCTTGGAAGTATCAGAAAGGAGATGTATAATTATTTGAAGAAACAATTTACCAAATCTTAGACAAGCTCAGAAACAAATTAAGAATAGGGCAACAACTTCAGAAACCTCAGAAGTTAAAATGAAAATTAAACTAGGGAAAGCAGATTTTTGAGTTTATGCTGGAAATGTTTTGAGAATCAACTTTTAATTCCCCTTAAAAGTGGAAAAAGTGATGCAACTAAAAACTTTAATACATACGGTAACTTGCAGCGCCAGATTCCTGGAAAGAGGCAAATCTTGTTTTATTACTAAGGAAGCATTGGTTTCTAATAAGATTTATAGACCAATTTCATTCTTGAATAATTTTTACAACAATGTTGGGAGAGAGATTAAAAGATTTTAATGAAAAACACTGGTTTTAAAATTGAAGATAAAGTTAAATATTAGACATTATACTAACAACATACTAACCACATGTTGTTTCAGAATAACTACCGTATATTGCAGTATGGAATGACATTCAGAAAGATGGGATAAACTACAGTTCTCACTATTGAGTAGAATGTTATTAAAATGAAGTTTTAATTAGGATGTTATTTTTATTTCAAACTATATCAGTATTGACAACTGATTCACCCTTTAGGGGTCTCCAACTTTGGCAATTGTACGATTTGTGAACTTCAACTCCCAGAATTCCTCAGCTGGCATGAACTGGCATGAAAGTCCACAAGTCGTAAAGTTGCCAAGGTTGAAGACCTTTGCTTTAAACAATGGCACAAAGAAATTTCTAGAGTTGTATGACAATAATTAAACATAAATTGTTGCAAGATCTGAAAGAAAGAGATGGTTTAGTACTACTGGACTTAAAATTGTATTTTGAGGTATTTTATTTGGTATCTATGAAGTGACTTTGGGTGACTTTAAGGAATAGATTTATTGGAATTAAAAGAACATGAGCTGAAGAGTTTGGAATAAGTGTAAAGTAAAAATTTGTCCTAAAATCTCTTTATGGCTTTCATCACCAGAAGCCTTTTTTAGAAGAGAAATTTTATTACACTAACTTCATTTAGTTATGCTGATGTATTGATTGTTACTGAAAGGGAACCAAGATTAAAAACAAGAGAAGAGTTGAAAAAGGAAGGATATATTTGTCAATAGTTTGCCTATGCCCAGTTGGCAGAAAGATTTAAACTGGATTAAAAAAAATGTTTTTGTAGATGGAAAACAGACTGTAAGCGATTATCTACTAATTATAAACTTCTCATTGCCAAGTTATATAAATAGTTGTTGAAAATGGACCAGTAGGATAAAGTTACAGTGCATGTGATTAAATAGGCAAAAACTTTGGATATACCATTATGCTTGATTAATGGGAAAATATGTGGCCTAAAGGATTGAAATTTTATTGAAGTATAATTTGAAATGTTTTTAATAAAATGACATATTGCTGGTATTTAACTTCTGAAAAATAGTCAAAGATGTTTAAGTGAATATCAAATAAGTATTGGAAATGTGAACGTACCTTTTATCACCTTTGGTGGACATGTAAGACTGCTAAGAAGTATTGGGATCAGATATGTTGTTTGATTCAGAAAATATTAAATGGCTGTAAAATTGAAATCTGAAGTATTTTTTAGGTATCGTGGATAGACGTTTTGAAAGAAAACATGGGATTTTGTTTCTATATATGACAACAGCATTGATATATCAAAGGTGGAAAGATACAGAAATTCCAACAACTAAAAGGAAGATTGTAAAATTAATAGAATTGATAGAGAGGGCAAAGCTGACTACTTTGATGAAAGACAAAACCTATCTAGTTTGTTTCCCAGTTTTGGACTTCTTGTTTAAGAAAGATAAAACTGAAGATTTGGTGTTAGGATTTGATAGTTAGATCCATTATGATTATGGAAATAAGGCCTATTCTTACTGTTATTAGTAGACATACGTACTGTATATTATTTTGTCATATAATTCTATTGTTATTTTTATTATTTAACTTGTATATTTTTATATGATCTTTCTGTTTTTTTGTTTCAGCCTAGAGTAAGCAGTTGCTTTATTATGTTTATATCTGTACTGAAGAATGTTGGAAGACAACTTTGCCTTGTTTTGATATTTTTTTTCTTGTCACTTTTTAACATTTCCCCCCATTTTACTTTTCTGCTATTGTATTTTATCTCTCTTTGAAATTTAAATTAATAAAAATAATTAGTGAAAAACCTTGGCAGTTATACCACCTTTGTTCCAAAGCCTACTCTTCCAAAAAATATTTGAAGAGTGGGGACTTCTGGAAATGAGGTCAGAAATTGTTTGAATGAGATGATAAAAATGAAGACATCACTTAGGATCTTAATTCTACTTGCTAGGTTTAAAAAAAAGATCCCTTGTGTTGGTTAGAAGTTACAGTATATGTTTTGGGTATGTGTCTCCCCTCCCCCCCCAATGTTTACAGCAGGGACTGAGAAGAATCTTTTTTTTTCACAGTGTAAACTAATGTAACACCAAGAAACCATCTGGCTGTTATTAATTGACTAGTTCTAAGCCATCCAACCAAACTGGTGTGCATTGGGGATTTTGTTTTAACTGTCAAAGATAAAATATATTAATCAAATTAATTATTTACCTTGGACTAGTCTTCCCATTTCTATTGGCAAGCATCCTCTCTGTACTGAATTATTTCTTTCTATATATTTATTGTTAATGCTATTAGGAAAAAATATCTATCCAGTAAAAACTGAAGGTTCTATCTGATGAATGGGACTAAGAATCTTGCCTTCTTGAAATGAATTTCCTCCAGATACATTGGAAGATTGACTTCCAACTATGGCTGTAGTCCTATCTATCTGGCCACTTTAGTCTTGCAGATTTGGCTCACTCTGTGTTCCTTTGATTAAACAATATCATCTCTCAGGACCACGAAAGCATGCCTTCCCTGTAGCAGCACCACTGTGCTTTTTCTCTTAGCCAGGCCTTTAATGAGGAAGAATGAGACCTCTTCCTTCATTCCATTTGGTCTCCAGGTTTATCAACTTTTATCTTTTATTATCTTATTGTAATTTGTTTGGTTGATCAGTCATCTGCCCAGAATCTTTGCGAGTCAGACAGCATACATGTTTGATAAGAAGCTTATCATTAAAGTTATCAACTTAAGAAATAATTAGTTAAGTACATCTTACTGTTTGTCTATATTTGCGTCATATATATTTATATATGTGTACACACATTTGTTAAAAATATATGATTTTTAGATAAGTGTGTATGTGTAGATGCTTATCTAAAAATTCACATGTAGGTTCTTGCTCTTATGTTTACAACTATAACAGACATCAACTTACCGCTTCAACAAGGCTGTTGGCACTACCATGGAATTGCCTGCCACACTCTCTTGTCTGACTGGGGATTATAAGGGAGACTGGCCTGGCTTTTCGGGTGATGCTAGAGCTGGTGCTATCACAATATGAGGAACTGCAGTATAATGATGGGAAACTATTATTGAGTTTCTCATTGGATTCCTCCTCATCAAGCCACAATCCTTTATCATGTTGCTGTGGCCAGTCTTGCATACAATGTGTTGCAGAGGATGTGGAACAGGGTCGAGAAGATCTAATTGATGAATGACTACTTTGAAGAGGACTCCGACTTGCAACTGCTAGTGCCTGTAGACAGAAAACATGATAAATTAGTATGTCAGCAACATGATGACTCAGAACATGGGGGGAAATGAGCCAAATATTTTTGAAAAAAGTTCAGCTTAACTTGGGGAGCTGGCTGTAGTTGGATAATGATATTCCTTTAACCTGCTGTTCTATATTTCATACTAACAATGTCCTCAATCTTATAGAAAACTAGAACACGGATCAAAAAGAAACTTTAACAAAAAATGAATATATGTCTGCTCTTCACCTATTTGTAACTTGAAACTTGCTAACTGAACAAGGATAATACATGGTTCTCATAATTCCTATGTATACTGAAGTGCCATTTAGAATTTGATGGATAATTTAATGGATTTTAAGATAATTTAGGTATACTTTATACGTAGCAGTGATTCTATTATTGTTTTGGGAATAGAGAAGAGTGCCATTCATTTGAAACTTTAGTGTGCTTACTGGGAAGTTGTGTTTGGATAAACTAACACCTCTACATGATTTGTAGATAGTCACCATAATTTCTGTGACAGATTATTATAACAGATATTTCCCATTGTATTGTTTTAAGACATCATGCCCTATTTTAAATTATCCAATTCCATGATTTTATTATACTCTTTGACCAATATAAAGTAAAGAGTGAAAACTGCAGCACAAAATTTGCCCATATAAAAGCTGAATTACTTGCATTGAGTAAAAATTAAGCCATATCAGATGTTGCATTTCTGTATCAACAATTATTATCTAGTAATGTGAGAAGTGAAAAACTCACTGGAAGGTAGTTTAATTTAAACCAATAGTTGACTAATAAAAATCAAACTTAGGCTTCAGCTTTCATCAGACCTGCTTGAAATTATAGTGCTGTGTTAATGGAGCTATTGAGCAGTTAGGCTGGAGTTTAGCCTCCCAAAAACTTTGATAGCTGCTGGAATCCATTGTTAATGACATCCCTCCTTATGCTACTCATGAATCTGTTACAAGGAAGGTCAATTTGTAAAATTTGGGAAAGATTGTATTAAAGTGTTTAAATACTGTGTTATCAGATTTGATAGCTGGAAGAGAAAATTATCACTTCTAAAGCAGACTCCCCCCCCTTCACTGTGCAAAACCCACTGTGCAAAACCCCAACCAAACATAAAGGGTGTTTATCACATGAAATTTGGGTTTCATGCGAGAAACACCCTTTATATTTTTCTTCATGAGTTATAGAAACTTTGTCTCTGAAAACATCTCATTCATCCAGGTGGATAACATTTTTCAGATAAATGATTCATTTAAATCTGTTAAATACAGAAATGACACCTTTAAGGCTCTTGTAGTACTTTATCAAGGAACAAATATATTATGGCATGGGTGTTTGTAGATACAGTCCATTTCGTCACATGCAGATGATACCATAATAATTTATTTGTTTTCAATTTTTGATAACTTTTGTGCTGTTGGGAATTTGCTTTAGGAATGTAAGTCATCAAATATAAAGGAAGATCTTACCCTCTAAACAGTCTTCAATTATTTTTCCAATTCTGTAGAACAAAACTCAGTAGTGATATTTTAAGCAGATAGCTTATTATTTATATTAATTTGATGTTATTTTAACTAATAATCTTTTTATTGGATGTATACATTGGACATTAGATACATATATCTTATTAAATGCATACATTCATGTCAAGAAAATTAACCATAACATTTATGATCAAAAGATCAGATTGTATACCTTATTTTTTAAATGCAATATGATTCAAAGGATAGCTGTTTCTACATGCAAATACTCACCTGGCGATGTACTAGATGCAAAGGTAATATTGTTTTTTGGGGGACACCTGCAGTCTGATTTTTCTGTCTCTTTAGACACTCCAGATGAAAGGATGCTCTTCGACCTAGAAAGCCAATTGCACGGTATGAAAATAGATCAGTCCAACTGCATAATCACTGAAAAGAGAGCATTAGCCTATGAAGCAGACACAGATACCAAATAGAGGTAGCCCTTGACTTACAACTAGTCACTAAGTGATTGTTTGAAATACAATAGACCTCTTCAGAGCTATTATGATACAATTTCGAAGTTCTGATGGCTCCCCCCTCCTGAGTCATCTGATTGCATTTTGGGTGCTTGACAACTAGCCTTGTGTGTTCATTTATGACTGCAGTAGTCTGCGTGACTGAAACCAGCATTTACTTCTAATTGCTGGCAAAAAAACACCCATTGGATACAATGGGTTTGCTTAATGACCATGGAGTTTGTTTGATAATCACAGTATTTGCTTAATGACTACTGCAAAAACATTGTAAAATTGGTGCACCATCACATGGTGACTCACTTAACAAGCAGCATGACTTATGACCATAATCCTGGGCTTAATTATGATCTTATGTTGAAGTATCATACTTCCCTTGTATCACTGATAGGACTTGCTTGTAGTAAGGTTTGTCAACTAGAAGAGTATTGCCATCTTCTGCAATTAAGTCTCCTATTTATATTTTTTAGCCCAACTCTGTTAAATTAATGTGAGTTGAGGCAAAATAGTTCCGGGGTGGGTGGTGGTTATGGCATTGGTAGAAGAAAATCACAGGCATAGAAAAGATTAGGAATTTCCCCTCATGTAATGGGCTTTTATGTTAAGCAGACAAACACACAATTTGGGTTTACACTGTTCTTAATTAAACAGTGTACATATTTACATGGTCTACTTCTCATTGAGATAATAAATCTGGACTTTAAGTAGAAACTTACATTGCAGAGCATTTTGCAATTTCTTTTTAAAAATGTCTATTATCTGCAAAATGTAAATGTCAAGAATAATCTAGATAGGAACTCTCATTTTACAGGATTTCCCTCTAACATATGTCTCCAGTTATAGTTTGAAGACATCATATTTGTTTATTTGAAAACAAGGATTATCCTATTTGAATTGTAAGTTTTAATTTAATAGCAGTTCTCAAGTAGTTGAATAATATTTGTGCTGCCCTCTGTATATTCCAACATTCTGGCAGCTAATAGCTAAAAGCCATGAAAATATGTATCAGCTGTGTAATCTATTTCATGTTTGCAATAAATGATAGATTTTTAATAGATTGCACAATTTTTAAAAATGTCAACAGTATTACTTAGTGATGAGGAATGTAGAAATCCAATCTTTGGAGATGGCTGGATATCTTCTTTGCTTTCTGGGAGAGTTAGCTGTCTGTGTTCATCATCTTGGTATGATAACCTGTAATTGAAAATGTCAAGTTTTTCCAAAATATATGAATTAGCCACCATGTTGTACAGTTCTTAAAAAAGGAACACAGCCTCTTCTATCAGATTTAATTAGGTTAATGTCACACTATACAATGTTGGGTTAGTGACCCCCAAATCTGCAGATTTTGCCTCTCAGTTCTGTTCCACATACCAAGCTGTTACTCGTACCATAATGGAATGATGAAATATATGAGAAATATATTTTAGAATGAGTTTCTTATGCCTTAGTTTACAACCATTTTTATTTTTTAAGCAGCCTCTACCACACTAATAGTATAGTTAGGAATATATTGATAATTCATCCAAAAGAATTAGGAATATATTGGTATGTGGGAGCAGGTTGTTATAATCTCCAGCAATTGACAATCCAAGTATTATATTCTTCTCACTATAGAGAACTATAGGAGAATCTGGGAGCTAGCTAGTGGTAAAACCAGAAATAATTCCTTTAGGGGTATGATATACATATGCTTAGATTTATGACTTACTGGTACCTATTTATTTTCATACTACAGCACTAAATTATTAATTCAGGTACAGTGCTAAATTATGATTTACAAATACTACAAATACTTTACTTGCTTGTTCCCTCTTCTTTTTTCCCCTACCCTTGTATATTATCAGCAAATTACAATTTAAACTATGGTATAAACATGTGGAAAAAGTTACTAATGTATTTCTAATGTGGAACTATTGGAAAGGCAAGACTGAATGTTGTGATTCTATTCCTAAAATTCCAAAACAACTTGTATATTACAATAAAATACTCACATTTCAGGTGATAACAAATTTGGTTCACTACAATATTCAGTTTCTTCATTTAATTGCTCACTATATGTTTCTTCCTCCTGAGGAGCTTCCTCTTCACTAACAATTGCTACTTGGCTGTCTCTGGAATAGGATCTAATCAGCAAAAAGATCAGAAGGATTTATGAATAATGAAGAAAATGTAGAAATGCTGCAGTGGAAACACTGTTTCTGTTGCATTATTTTTAAGCAGGTCCTGGCAAAATTAACTTACAAGAAAGATAAGAATGATAATGATAACATACTTTACTTAGAACAGCTTATATCCTGCAACAATACCTCTCACACCATCAAACATCTACACCTGCCTATCCCAAGTCTGTGAAAAAGGACTTGATAGGCAGACAAAAATGGCAAATCTACTCTGAACATCTGTCTGCCTGTGCAATGAACTATAATATATTAAATTCATATACTATCGGACTCCCAGCAACTCTGGGCAGTTTAAAATTGTTAAAACTTTTAAAAAACCAAGAACAAAACAGCACAAGACAAAAGAACAACAATGGCAAAGAAAATAAACTCAGAGGGGAACAAAAAGGAAGAAAGTGTTAGTCTTCTCTTTAAGGTTCTTTAAAATACTAATAGAGTGGGAGTTATTCAAATTTCAAAGTGAACCTTCTTCAAGATAGCACTAGTGGAACCCAGGATGTGCCAACCCTGCCAAATTGAATTGGCCTGGCAAATGAGATACAGATCTCATGTATGGAAACTAATTTGAAAATGGGGAAGCATCTGTCTTAGATTTCCTGTTCACCATGCATGCCATACTTCTGAAACAAATGATGATGATGATGATATAACAGTGATACCCATTGTCATCGGGGCACTTGGCACCATGTCCAAGAATTTTACAAGATACATCAACAAATTGCAGCTTCCTGCAATAACACCAGCAGAACTGCAAAAAAACTGTGCTACTCGGAACATCTTATATTTTATGAAGGTACTTGGTTGATACCTAGGATGCTGGCAGAAAACCGTATCAACCATTAGCGCCAGTCAATGGTATTTGTAATGCATTTTTGAATGTTCAGTTGGCTGAGTTTCATGTTTAGTGAATAAAGTATGTAATAATAATAATAGAAGTAGAGCGACTATCGAGTGTTGTCCCGATTGTAATTGGAGCCCTTGGAGCAATATGTAAAGGGCTACCTCATTATTTGGAAATTCTAAATTTATTGGACTTGAACATTCTGATTCTACAAAAAACCACCCTACTTGGAACAGCTTATATCCTCCAACGTTATCTTAACGGTTCCTAGGTCCTTGGTTAGGACTCAAGTTGTTGAGCTACCAACCAGCCCCAAAGGCTGTTAATCTCACCAAAGATTAACATAATAATAATAATAATAATAATAATAATAATAATAGCAACAACAACAATAATGATTTTTGAAAAAAATGTCTAAAACCTACATTGATACTCAAATGGTCTGTTAGTACTGCAGTGCTCATGTATGTAATTGCATTTTATCTTGTTGGTAGTGTAGCTTTTAAATTGTTTTGCTTCCAGGAAACCTACATACACATAATCTTAAAACACTTAATTTTGCCATTACTGTTCTCTCACTGGTATTTGGTGATTCACATGCATTACCGTGATTTAATTGAAATAACTGTCACTGTTTTAGGAGTAAATCAGAGGGGCAGGCGGCTTAATTAATGTTTTCCATTATCTTTTTTTTTTTGCTATTTAAAAAAAACATGCTAGTAATAAATGTAACTGTGATTCAGAAAAACAGCACAGGAAGAAAAAGTTGACCTCTGCCATTATTCCAAATAGACTGCCAATTCACATAATAGCATTCCAGTAACAATTGTTTTTTAATTGATTACATGTATATAGCTACCTGACATGTGTGATCATGACTCTAGGTGGCAGTATATCAAATTAAAACCAAGCAAAAAACATTTGGGTACAGTTAAGAGATCATAAGAAGTAATGCAATCCATAGGCAACATATCATCAACACAGAGGGCAGCGTCAATCAATCCCTGTATTTTGCTTCCCAGAAAACAAAATAATCTGCCCTTCTGACCGAATATCTAAAGGGAAAAAGTTCCTTTAAAACTTTCTTCATGGTGAAGAGAATTGGGGCTATCTGAGCTTTGAGTGAGGTGGGGTGGGATAGGGATTATTAGTGAAGATTATAATGAAGACATTGCCATAGAAAGGCATTGCCTCAGGGAAACATGCCCATCCTATGACAGCAAGTGGGGTAGACCCAAAGGCTATGGACAAGTGGTCCTGCAAATAAGTTAAGATTGTATACAACTTGTAGTTTGACCATAACGTCAACACTGATTCAATGGAATTGAAATGCATTTTGGATAGTAATTCGCAAAATTATTCTAAGTTTGCTGTTTACAATAGCAACAAACCTCTTATTTATCTGTGTTATATTATAGCAGTAATAGTAGTTTTCCTCCCTCACTATACCTGAAAACTAAAATTTAACATGATTTGATAAATGAATGTTTATATAAAATACAGATGAACAGCAAGATTACCTCCCTCCCTAATGTTTCATAATAATATATCCTAATTAATTTGGAAAGCATGGGAAGCAAAAAAGAAGATAATCAGAAATAGAGATGGAAAGAAGGAAAGAAAGAGGTACGGTATTTTTGGATTGCTATAGTTTTGCAGAGTAGGGCAGAAAACTGGAGCACAGATCTATTTGCCTAGCCTTTTAAAATGCTTCAGAAAACAGGGCAAACATTAGTCAAATTGCCTTGCTATGAACTGATGCAATCTCATCAAAAATAAAATATTAACAACAATATTTCCTATTAAACAATATGATTTAAAAATAATTAAACTACAGAGGATCTCAATGACATTTTACCTGAATTTTCCTCAGTATAGTATACTAAACAATCTGTTCTGACCTAGGCTTCCCAAGAGCATGAAGCAAACTCCTGGTCCCAACAAAACCCCCTTTTATTAATTTACTGTGAATTCTGCTCATTCACATCCAGCAAAGTCTTTCAAGAGAGGATTTAGTCACAGACCTTATCTGGTTTGGAGAGCTGCCAGGCCGATATCTGCAGTACATGGCAAGGAGTCTCGGAGAGTCACAAACCAATTAAATGAAGTAATTGTCTCCTGCAAACTCTACTCCCCTTTCGCTTCTCTTTTATGTCCTCAGGGAGGGGTCATTCATCGTCCACCTGTGGCCTCCCAAGTCGACCCCTGTTCTTTAGCTGTTCCCTTCGTCTAACAACTCTGTGCATGCGCACACTGGGAACAGGCTCCAGCTGTTTGTCTGCCTCACTGATGTCTGACTCTGAAGGCAGCTGATAACTGGCATACAGCTCTGGCCCCCTCTCTACCTCGGACACAGAGCCCTTGTCAGAGCCTTCCCCAGACCCCAACACTGGCCCTTGTTCCTCCCCAACCTCCTCACTGTCCGAATCTGCTGCCAGCTTTGCTGGCCCCTGGCAGGTCACAGCACAATCCACCTAGTTGTTAAGAGTGGTTTCTGCCAGTTTAAAGTAAATGTTTCAAATTAATTAAATGGCCAGATTTAGACGTCCAAAGTGTTTCAGCAATATTTTTTCAGCAATCCCAATTTCATCTCAATATGATAAGCATTCATCCCCTTAAATCTTCTTTTCCATGCCTATTTTATCAGGATTGAAAGAGGGCAAGAATAAGGACTCATTGGTTCTATTTACCTACAAGTTGAATTCACCATAAAAAAAATTTGTTTTATCTATCACGCAGATATTAGGACTTTCATCATCTCCTAGGATGCAGTGTTTATTCATTGCCAATTATTCTTTTCCTCTTTCTGCATGGCCTAAGCCTATTTATTCTGAAGGAACACAGTAATGAGGATTGAAGAACACACAGAAAGAAAAATAAAATGAAGCTTTTAAATAGGCACAGGTTGATCTTGGTTATATTTTTCATACTTTACTTTTCATACTTTAATTATATCACACATATCCTGAATATTTGCTTCTTTATATTGAATATTTCAAAAGGATTTATGGGTGCAAAGACCTCATAATGGATGGTTAATTTAGAACAGATTTAAAAAGTACTTTTCTTGCATATGCTTAATTATCTCACAGAAGTAACTAAGAAAAAATATTGGGATGACTCTGCCCCTATGGTACAATCTCTTCTTCCAGGAGTACTCTGGATCATCATATCCTGGTCCCACCTACTGCTTTTGAAGTGCTAGTTTGATAACTTCAGAACCCATCACCCAAAGATACCAAGATAGAAATAATTTAAATAGTCCAAAACTTCTGCCTGTGTTGTGTTGAAATGGAGAAGAGTACAAGTCCTTCCTGCCCCCCCCCCCGCCTGTAGAAGAAAATAAATTAAATAAGAGTAAAACAAAATTAGATTCTCTTAGAAAAAGGAAAAAAAACCCTGCCAAAATAAAAAAATAGCATGCAAAATGAAACATAACAAGTTTATGAAGCAAAGGAAATGTTAGATGATTCTTGTCTGATGTAAATAGAAACAGATTTTTTTCCTGTTGAATTTTGCTACTGCAGAGATTTCAACTTTTATTATAAACACAATATCTCCATGCTTACCCTGATAAATGGTTAATTGGACACACTTCACTAGGTTGTACAAAGAAAATGAAAAAAAAACACCTTTTAGCATCATAGAGGAAAAAAACCCAGAGAATTTCTGGCTGGAACATCTACCTATTTCTCAAACGTATTTTCTGTTTTAATCTTCCTGGATTTTTCATTTTCCTGGGATTCCCAATTTTAGTCAGTTAGCCCCATGCTTTTCACACCTCAGGTTTAGAGCTCTTTCAGTTGGAGAATCTGGAGCAATCTAACTCTATAGAGGGCACCTCATCTTTGGATGAGGATTCTATGTCCGTTCCTGCCTGGAATATGGACTTGTTGGCTGCCATTTGCAACAAATATCCTTAAATAATTCTTAGGAAAATTTGTGGTAATTTTTATCCATAAATGTTCAATAATCAAAAGGCAGTAATCCTACCAATAATAAGTGAACATGAGCTAATACTTTCTTTCCTGTTCTTCTGAGCCAACTGGTCAGCCCTTATTAGAAACAATACTATATTAAGATTGACATCCATCAAAGCTCTTCTTAGATTATGAAGCTGTAATATTTATTATGTTACAGACATTAACTTTCTGGCCCATATAAGGAAGAATTACTGTAATAGACGTTTGAGCCTTGGAATTCCCTATGGAGGTGGTCCATTCAGAGTTGTTTTTCCAATTGGAAAAACTGGGAACCTACTAAATAGATAAGTAAATGAATACCAAGAAGTCATTAGGATAGTTTACTTGAGTACCCCAACTTACATTATTGGATTCTATTATAGGAACTCTTATAAGGTGATTTTGCTTAAAATGTTCTCAAATAATGTTGACAAATAATAATACATTGTTTTGTAATGTGTTTGGAGTACTTGTATGCACCTCAAATAGCCAGTTTGGTAGTGGTTAAAGCTAGAAAGCAGGAGGCTAACCTCACAGGATTGTTGTGGGGAAAATCGGAGGAGGGAGTGCTGGATATGTTTGCCACCTTGCATTATTTGTAAAAATAATAAAGCTGGGATACAAATAAATAAAATAATCCAAAAGTTTTATTTACAAAGAGCAGATGGAAAGGAGATGGGACTGAATCTTGATGGATTAGGACTAAATACTGTCTCAATTCGTTTTTTTCAACCATTAGGTTGCAGCAAGTTTTTGATGGAGGTGCTTAGTCCTATACTAAAATTTAATAATTTATTTTCTGTTGATTTGAAAAGATATAACAATTTAAAATTAATTATATTTTGAAATGTTTGGAATAGCCATTTTCATCATCTTCTAGGAGGGAGAGTATGTATGTATGCATGCACGCATGTGTATATACATAATGGCTCAAATGTCTGTTATATTATTTTATATTTCTCTTTGAAGTTCCATGTACAATTACAATGATCTATTAAACTGGCAAATGATAGAAATATTGCTGCTGTCAACAGTCTTTACCTTCTGCAACGGAACTTCCAAGGAACTTCCTGGATCCGTACAGTGGCGGAGGAAGGGGTGCTGTAGCTATCCACGGTGCTGACGGTGCTGGAATAGCTTGGTGGATTAGAAAAGCGTCTCAAGGCAGTATTGTTGGCATTATTGATGTTAGCATTGGAACCTGATGAGGAGTAACTACTTGGCGTGAAGGTGGAATCGACAAGCTTCTCATGGGATGGGGATTCAGTGTCTCCTTGGTTGTTGCTAGATTTGTTGATGTGCAAAGGGCGCTGAGTAGTGAATGTCTGAGGGAATGAGCTCCTGCCATCACTTTGGTAATAGCTGACATGATTTCCAAACAAGCCACCAGCTCTCTGGAAGCAAAACAAAAGCATATTAATGAATGAATAAAAGCATCACTACAGAAGTAGTAAAGTATAGGTTATAAAACAAATATAACACAACTGGGCTGATTTATGATGAGAGATGAGATGAGATGAGATGCTTTATTTGTATGCTGCCCTTTTCCCTCAGGGCGGCTCACAACTCAAGGGGAGGGAGGACAAACGAGTCACAAACATAAAAACGATACATCATTAAAAACACAACAGTCATACAATTCGAGTGGGGTTGAAATCTTTAGCCCCAGGCCTGTTGGGACAGCCAGGACTTAAGGGCTACGCGGAAGGTCTGGAGGGTGGTGAGGGTACGAATCTCCACGGGGAGTTCGTTCCAGAGGGTCGGAGCAGCCACTGAGAAGGCTCTCCTCCGGGTAGTTGCCAGCCGACATTGGCCGGCTGATGGAATTCGGAGGAGGCCTAATCTATGGGATCGTATCGGCCTAGTGGAGGTAATTGGCAGTAGGCGGTCTCTCAAGTACCCAGATCCAATACCATGCAGGGCTTTGTAGGTGACAAGTAGCACCTTGAAGCGTACTCGGAGATCAACAGGCAGCCAGTGCAGCTCGCGGAGGATAGGTGTTACGTGGGTGAAACGGGGTGTACCCACGATCGCTCGCGCGGCCGCATTCTGGACCAGCTGAAGTCGCCGAATACTCTTCAAGGGCAGCCCCATGTAGAGCACATTGCAATATTCCAGCCTAGAGGTCACAAGGGCACGAGTGACTGTTGTGAGAGCCTCCCGGTTCAGGTAGGGCCGCAACTGGTGTACCAGGCGAACCTGGGCAAATGCCCCCCTGGTCACAGCCGACAAATGGTGTTCAAAAGTCAGCTGTGGGTCCAGGAGGACTCCCAAGTTGCGGACCCTATCTGAGGGGCGTAGTATTTGACCCCCCCAGCCTGAGAGATGGAACACTTGACCACGGGCAAGTGATGGTAGCTGTGGCAGTTCCAGTTGCTATTGTTAGGCAAATCCCATATGGTCGTTGGGCACAACAACATGTGACTGTCATTTGTGATTCCTGCTGGCTTCCCCCATTGACTTTGCTTGTCGGAAACCAGCATGCAGGTCATGAATGGTGATCATGTAATAGGGGAATGCTGGTGACAAGTGCCCAAATTGCAATCATGTGACCACAGGGATGCTTCAATAATTGTAACTATGAGGACCAGTCATAAGTCTCTCTCTTCATTGCTGTGGTAACATCAATGGTAATTGAATAAAAGGTTGCTGAATACCGTATATACTCGAGTATAGGCCAACCCGAATATAAGCCGAGGCACCTAATTTTACCACAAAAAACTGGAAAAGTTATTGACTCGAGTATAAGCCTAGGGTGGGAAATGCAGCAGCTACCGGTAAATTTCAAAAATAAAAATAGATACCAATAATGTTTTTGAATATTTATTTCAAAGAAAAACAGTAAACTAGCGGTGTATTCAATGAAATACTTCACTCACCTCATGATGCTGATGTCCCGCTGTGATGATGATGTCCCGTGCAGCCGCGGGAGAGATGTCCCGCCTCCTATGACACATGGCACAGTGATTCCTATCATTGGATCACTGTACCAGAGGAGGTGGGACATCGCTATGTGGCTGCTTGCCATAACAAGGAGGAGGTGGGACATCATTGCAGAGCGGCAGGAGGGGGAGGAAGGGGAATCGTAAGACAGCCCTGCATTACATTAGAACGTGAGGAGGGGGGATGGTGCGGTGCGCGCTGCGCGGCAAACTGACACAGAGGGAGGGGAAACTCACAGGGGCGCCGGGCCATTCACGAGCGTCACCCAGCGGCATGGCCCCGCCCCTTTTTCTCCTCCATTTCGGGCAAATTTTTCACTGACTCGAGTATAAGCCGAGGCGGCTTTTTTCAGCCCAAAAAGTGGGCTGAAAAACTAGGCTTATACTCGAGTATATACAGTATGCTATAACAGCATATCCTGTTGTATGCATTCAGCAATCCATTTCATAGGATGCTTTTTTGGAGCAGTACTTGCAAATAAATATCTGGCTCTTAAAACTCCAATGTACAATGTCTTAGTTTCCTTATTGCACAGCAATGTACTTGTAATGAGGATACTTCTGTCTATCAGGAATAGAATAGAAATCCTTCCATCTTTGGCATTCAGATTCCTGAGTTATTACACTGGGAACTCAGCAACCTTGAACTGAGTTCCCAGCAACCCTTCATTGAGGGGAAAATGAGCTAAGCAGAAAACACCTTATAGAGTTGCTTGATTTCTACAATAGATTCCTTTAGGTTATTGTTTTCTTCTTCAAAGCTGCAGAGGAAGAGGAGGGCAAGAGAGAGAGGTGAATGAAACCTGTGCCTGTGTATTGGTGAATGTTTGTGTGTATCATACTTGTAGTTTCACAACACAGCAAGTAATGTGGCTCTTGGGGCTGTTCATCTCTGCTTTAACATGTTGGGAATGTAGAAACAACATTAATAGTAGTGATGGAAAGAAATTAGTTTTATGTTGTATTAATCACATTCAGCTAAGAATGGGCATGTCTTTTAAACCTCAGTTCTATGCAGTACTTCTGCCAATCCTCTCTATTGATCTTTGATTTCTCATAAGAAGTAGATACTGACTAAAAACACAGATGATGCTCGCTAATTGCAGTATAAATAAATTTGAAATGCCTTTTTAAGTGATCTGGTTTTTTAAATTATTCTTAGTTATATAGTTTTCTCTGTTCATCCTGTACTGCATATACTTCAGTCCATGAATCTGACTGAATATTTTTGGATCATTCTGCTGCACACCAGATTCATGCTGCAAGCACTTACCCTGAAAATATCATCTTCAGAAGCAGCAGAAACAGCTTCTTTCATGGCCTTGTCTAATTCCTCTTCTGCTGTTAAGTCTCCAGATATTGCCCTTCGAATCTCTGGTCCAATGTCATGTAATGTGCGCAGACCAGCCTAGAAAATATTATGGTTTAGCGTACTGGTAGATAAATAAAATTGATCTTAAAATACAGTATTTATTTACATTGGTTCTGAACAGCCACTAAATCTCAATGTAATTAGATATTATAGTGCGTGGCACGACAAAACCGCGCTACGCAAAATAGCGGAGATTAAATCGCGTCACTAAAGTCGCGACGTCATCATCGCGCGTCATCACCGCGGGGACAACAGCGCGGTGACAGAAGGGCGTTCTACATGCTTCGTTCTTTGCCTCCAAAGGTAGCCCTCCTCCTCCAGCTGACAGCGGCAGCAGGCACGGGGCAAAGCGGGCTGCCCAGCAGCAGCAGCCCGCGGGAAGGGTCCAGCTCAGCCGCGGAGGGCAGCAGGAAGCCCGCGGGGGGCCCGAGCAGGGCCGCCGACGCTGGCGGCGGAGGAGGACGCAGCAGCGGCAGCGGCTGAGGCTCTCCCGGGGCCGGCGAAGCGGGCTTGCCCGGCAGAGGCAGGCTGCCCTCTTCTTCCTCAACAACATCTCCTTGGATGGGCGGCCGCCGCCACCGGGCAAGCCCGCTTCGCCGGCCCCGGGAGAGCCTCAGCCGCCGCCGCCGCCGCCCGCCCTGCCTCTTCCTCCGGGGGAGGCGCCGGCGGCGCAGGCCGCCCGTCCAAGGAGATGTTGTTGAGGAAGAAGAGGGCAGCCTGCCTCTGCCGGGCAAGCCCGCTTCGCCGGCCCGGGAGAGCCTCAGCCGCCGCCGCTGCCACGTCCTCCTCCGCTTCCTGATGCCCCCCGCGGCTGTGCTGGACCCTTCCCCGGGCTGCTGCTGCTGGGCAGCCCGCTTTGCCCCGTGCCCGCTGCCGCTGTCAGCTGGAGGAGGAGGGCTACCTTTGGAGGCAAAGAACGAAGCATGTAGAACGCCCTTCTGTCACCGCGCTGTTGTCGCGGCGGTAGGGTCGTTTTTTTATTAGCGCTTCGGACGCCGCGGATTTGCCTCCGCACTTATGTCGGCGCGGATAAGGGCATCGCGGTTTTGTGGTGGAACCATTATAGTGCTGGCTATTTTGGGCTCAAGTAATTTAGCATAAACATATTTGTGCTAAATGCTATTTCCCTATTAGCTGATTCATTCTGCAATTCTAAATTGACAAAAGCACTCTTTTAGAGTTTTGCAGTAATAGTTTCCCTGAATCTGAAATATGAAAAAAAGCAATTCAGAAAAATAGTATCACTTTCAATCCAACTGTGACAATGGGACTCAAAAGAATGTAGCGTATAACTTGTTCCCCTGCAGTGAAGCTACTTGGTCTATTCTGAAGTTAGGGAAAACATGATGAAAACTACAATGAATACCCTTCATAAACATTTCCTAAATTTCACTAGATTTTTTTTGTAGGATCTATATGATGGATCCTTGAGATGCTATTTGATAATAGAATAACCTCATAACTTCACTTGCTCATAATTATGTTCTAAATATTTGGTTCAAGTGTATTAATCTAGAAGTAAATATATTTGTTATCAAGATACCTTATTTCCAACCAGAGGTTCTTACATATACTATTTTAACTATATTTATATTATATTTATAATTTATAATTAATTCTAATAACTAAAAAAATATGTTAATGATAACTGATATACCCAATTTATTAGATTAAATGAAAATGCTTTTAAAATTGAGGCTGGGAATCACCATCTTGAATTTGTAACTTCAAAATTAACTAAATTCATATTTTTAAAGAGATGTTTCTCAAAGTTTCTGGAGTAGATAATAAAACTGCTGGGCTGGTAATTTCTATCAATATCATAATGCTAAGCAATATACAAGAGCCACTTTTGACTTTCTTTTCTGTGAACCTCAACCTATTATTCAATACTTACCTGTAGCGAAAGAGCATTACGTTGTGAAGGTTTGCCCACGAGACCCTGTTCTTTGCGTTTTTTGAATTTCCGGAAATACTCTTGAATCAGGAATGTGGCATAGAATTTTCCAACTGTAACTTCATCATCTAGATGTCAAACATTTTGAAAAAATCAAAGATAAAGATAAAACTATTGATAGTTTATTTGTTTTTGTAATTTACTAACAAAGTACCGTATTAGTGCCCATTAAAAAAAAACTAATCTTCCTTTATTCAGGAATTACAGTGTGTTACAGATTGGAATTGGTATTAAATATAGTATTGAAAAAAAGGATGTACTCACCCCCTGCTGGGGGTACAACCTGATCCAACAACTTCATGCTAGTGCGTTTCCAGATTTTCTTAATGATTGCACGCAACTCCTCGTTGGCTTGTTCCAAATTACCTATACGAAGAAATATTAGTAAAATAATTTTCAGTTGTTGTATAGAGCAGTACTTTTATCTGGTCCACAGATAAAAAGAGAGCCATTTAAAAATAAGAGGCCATCTTATAGTAACTTATAGTAGACTCTTAGTAACTCTGATCCTATTAAACCCAATTAAATGGAAAAAAATGACAGTCTATTAGGCCTATTAGGACTGTTAAAACATAGTGATAGAATGGTTTTTGAGGCTGAAGGACGAAGCCAGATTTAAGTTAATGATCTTACAAAGGTAGAATGGTATTCAGGGAATTTAGAATGTAAAGATTTCCTTGAACAGCAGAAAGTTTCATGAGTAGCAAAAATATTTTAGGAATTAGTTAAATGTGTTCTTTTTTAAAGAATATTCTACAGCTAGAGGTTAGGGGCTACTTCAGGGGGACAAAAATTTTATCTATATATGCAATTTGAGTGGATCATAATTCATATTGCACCTATTCAAGTAACTGTTAATTCATCAAATATCTAGCTATAGTCTTCTATATTATGACCTTAGTTTTATGATACTGCAATACAACTCTTGGAAGACAATGACATGATAAATGCAATTTTAAGTATGAGGTCAATTCAGAATTGAAACGGTTTGCATCTTCTACATACTAATATGAAAATGAAAACCTGCCTCAAGAAAAGTTAATTAAGCCCTGTGAGACACAGAAAAAAGGTATTACAAACAGAAATTAATTTGGATATGAATATACATCTGTTTCTTTTGTTTCTTGCCTTTTCCTTGTAAATACAGGTAATCCATGATTAGCAACCACTATTTACATTTTCAGGGATACTCTAATTTGGATTTGTTGGATTTATCAATGAACAGGTAGTTGGCCCCTCACAAATCTATGTCTTTGATTTTATGGCATAAGAAACCTATCAAGAATTTCATGTATTTCTTCTGCATATTGTTTTCTTACCGTCTGTTTTGATTCTCAGTGCTGTTCTTACTAGTGCAAATAAGGTTGCATTAAACATAACAGTTCCATCACTATTTAATGGCATATTCATAGAGACAAGACGCTATGAGGGAAGATAAAGAGAGAAACAGAATATTGAATTATGTAGTGTATACCATATCAATTCATATACTGTTTTCCCAGTTTTGTTTTATAGTAATTGTATTAAGAATTATAATTACAATAATAAAAATTAATACAAACTGAAAAAACTAATATAATGAAAAGAAAATGTAGGAGATGCAGAAAAGGAAACAGAAAGGAAAAATAAGAATATATTAAGACAAGCAACATCTATAAACTACTTTAATAACTTATCACCATTTCTTAAAATACGACAAATACTCTTTCCCATATCCTATCTCTTATCTATATATAAATCCTTAAAGTTGATGTCAGCAATGTCAACCCATCAGCATTGACAAAATCGCCAGGAGTCTCATGGTGAGAAATAAGGAGAAAATTCCTAATGTTTAGATCAATTAATCAGTGGAACAACTTGCCTCCAGAGGTCGCGAATGCTTCAACACTGGAAGTTTTTAAGAAGAGATTGGACAGCCATTTGTCTGAAGTCGTGTAGGGTTTCCTGCCTAAGCAGGGGATTGGACTAGAAGACCTCCAAGGTCTCTTCCAACTCTGTTGTTCTATATTCTGTCAATTGCAGAAGTTAGCTTTACTTGGAATAGCTTATGTTTTGCAATGGTATCTTCACAACCATCAAACAATAACATCTATCCAAGATCCTTGAGGAAGGTTTGCTAGATGAATAAAAATGCCAAATCCAGTCTAAACATCTGGCAAATGTAAGCTATTCTAAGTAAAGCTGACTTTTACAATTGAGTGATGTGATTTTGTCAATCTGATGGTGTTGACAAAAGTGGCAGTATATATTTTAAAGTGTATATCATGTGGGATTAATTTTAATAACTATACTAATATTTAAATAATACTAATATCCAGAAAACAATTATTTTAGATAAAAATATTAAATGTTAACAAAAGGCAATCAACTATGTAAATGTTTGCTGTCTAAAAAAACAGTGCACATTTCATGATAATAAAATCTATTAACTGCATAATAAAAAATCTAGAAATCACAGAGTTCTGAGCATTGATATTAGATTGGATGACAATTCATATTGTCCCGTCAATATGACCAATGGTCAAGGTGGATGAGGTTTGTCATTCATCAGTATATAAGGAAAAGTAATGAAAAACAGTAACAGGAAGGGAACAGAAACCGATCATACCTTGCAAGCTACCCTGTGAGGACAGAGCTTTCCAAAACCCAGAGGAGGTTGTATCCGACGCAGGAGTGTTACAACATCTAGATGTTTGATACGTCCTCTACAGGAAAATTTTAAAAAAAGAAGGTGTGTCAGGAAATATCCAAGGATATTGATAGTTTCTTTGGAATTAGGTGTCTGATTATACCAGTGTTCTGGATGATTTATCCTACCAATTTCATGTAGATGTTGAACATTGGGGGATATAATAAGTAACCTTATAGGAATCATAGAAGGTTTGCTTAGGTGTCAAACAATATATTTCAGCACTTCCTTTTGGACAGGAAAGACCAAAAACCCTGCAAAAAAGCACTCCTATGAGGGAATGCACTGGGGTAGCCATCTGCATTTGGGAAAAGCAGCCGCAGCCAAGCAGACATGCTTCCCACCTTCACTTCCTCGAAGATAGCCTCAACTTATCCCTTCTCTCAAATGGCAGTGCAGGTATTGCTTAGCTTACAACCACAATTGAGCCCCAATTTTCTGTTGCTAAGCAAGAGTTGCTAAAAGCTGTTTTGCCCCAGTTTACAATCTTTCTTGCCACAGTTGTTAAGTGAATCACTATAGTTGTTAAGTCAGTAACATGGTAGTTAATTGAATCTGGCTCCCCCCATTGACTTTGCTTGTCAGAAGGTCGCACAAGGTGATCACATGACCTTGGGCCACTGCAACTGTCATACATATGAGTCAGTTGCCCAGCATCTGAATTTTGATCAGATGACACTGGGGATGCTGCAGTGGTTGCAAGAGTGAAAAAAAATCCAAAGTTATTTTTTTCAATGCCATTGTGGTCATTAAATGAACTGTGGGACTACCGATAAATGTTTACAGTTCCAGAAACGTGAGAGGAGATAAGCTCACTAAATTTCATCCCTTCATTCCCTCATTCACGATTTCCTCATGAGCACTGACACTGGTGTTCCAGATGTTTAGCTAATTGAGCCAGACCCTTGTGTTTTCAGGAATGTGCTATATATGTAGGCAGTTTTACCCCATCCAGGCCCTTAGCCTACAAAAGGGTAAAAGGAGAAGACAATAAATAGACAAGAAAGTGAGAAGTGATGTCTGGAATGTATGACTATTACAGGCAAGCAGGAGAGCTATCAATCAACTGCAAAGGACCACAAGCTACTCAATATGATTCCTGTCTGGCGCTTGGCAGCAATCATGCTGTGTCAGCACCTAGTCAACAAAAACAGGAGGATTTGGAGAGAGTCAAGGGTTGTATGCCACTTTACAGACATTAAGGCTTTTACTTGTTACAAGGACGATCTTTGAGGGCTTATTTACATGGCCGCATCAAAGCCTAGAAAGGGTGGAGTTAATTCAAGGGAATAGGAAAGGTGTGTGCTATTATATTGCATTTTGTACAGTAATGAACTAAGCTGTGGGATGTCCAATCTTTGGAAAACAAAGAACAGTGACAAATCCCAAAGCCTGATTTCATCATAAGGCCTGAAGTTGGCGATACCAAAACCTACTGAAAATCTAGGACAAGCAGCAGGTCTGCATTTTCCTCATACAATTTCTGGCAAAGGCAATTTACCAAGTAAATAAAAGGAGTTTCAGTACCTCCTGCCAGCCAAAAGCTCAACTTAAATCGATCTAGATAATTAGTATAATTTAGATGAATGCAGAGATGTGAGGCCACCACCTTTTCAGTTGCCTAGGGGATCAAATGATTGATATGATAGGAAGTGTGCTTAGGAAGCATAATATTAACGACCTTGATTGTTTCTATATTCTTATAGAATATTTCATATATATAAGGTTAGAAATTTTCTGAGTGCACTGAGGTAGTTTGGACTCCCAGTGCACTGGGATCATTTTAACTGGTTCTGATCTCCACCGTTGTAAAGATTTGTACCAGTCATTTAGCCTAAACCTAATTTTAAAAAAAAGATCCATCCCACAGAGATCCCCCACTTTCAGACAATCAGTTCCGCCCAAATAGAATACAAAATCCAGCATGTGCCCTGCTATACATATAAGGTTGGATACCATTTGTCTTCTTGTCACAGAAGAAATGAAATCCTAAGCAGCTCCTAAACAGAAACTCAAGAAGATGCTAAACTTTGTAGGTAGAGTTATTCAGAGTTCCTCTCTTTAGGTTGTGTGGCTGGAAACTTACTTGGCTTCAGGATCATACTCTGCCCAAATCCGTTTAAACTCATCCAGATGATGGGGACCCAGAATGGACCAATCACGGGTTAAGTAATCAAAATTATCCATGATGACGGCAACAAAAAGGTTAATGATCTGTAAATAAGCACAAAAACATTCATTCTACGAGAAGTTACTTCATGCAATAATAATTTATATTTCAAGGTCTTTTTCAGACAAAGAGCTTCTACAATGCTCCTCTTGAAAACAATATGTAGACAAGATGCTAAAGGAAGTTTCAGAATTTGCATATGGCTCAGGGATCAACTACTTCGCCTCCCCTGACAATTTTTTTTTTGGTTAAAAAATGCAGATCACTACACAACTTTTATAGATCACCATAGCTACTTACTAGAAAGGCACAAAGCATGTAGAAACTGATGAAATAAAATACAGCAAAGCTGCTCCCGCAGGGATGTTCACCTTCAGTAGTACTGTTTGGTTCCACAGAGTCAGGGTCACACTTCTTATCAGGTAGGCATGCCAGCATGATTTCCTGCCAAGCTTCACCAGTAGCACATCTGTTGAAAAGGGGGTATAGTGGAGAAGCAGGTGGCTTATCATTACGAGTTTTTTAAAAAAAATTAAGTACTCAGCAAATCATTCACAAGATAATTGTGTCTAGCTGGCTGAGATGTCTGCCACATAGAGCAAATCATACTTCATAAGCAGCCACAGATGTCTGATAAAATGTCTATTGTACCTGATAGTTTGGATAGCTGGCCTTCACAAAGCATTTTGAGATTTAGAAAGCATCAGATCTTATACCTCATAAAACATGTATTTAAATTCAGTGGAATTAAAAATCAAAGGATTAGTACAATTTGGCCTCTGGGAGAAAAAGATTAAATCATTTCCCTAAAATAGGATTAAATCAAATATGCTTTGGGGTTAGCAACGTTTTGTGATTGGAATATTTTTTTTTATTTTTTCAGTTTTTCCAGTGTTGCCATATATATATAATGAGTCTGCTGGTTTAGGCTTACAACTATTCTAAAAACTTGGTGACCTTTATTTTTTCAGTTCCTATTGGAAGCTATTGGGAAGCTGCAACATTAGTTTTCAGTAATGAAAAATAAGACACTGAGACAATGCCGTCCAGGGATTTTTTATATGGGTTGCCTGCCCTGGCATCCCTTGTTGTGACCTACCTGAAAAGCAGGAGCACAGCCTGAGGAAATGTTTGAAAATTGTTGTTCCGATTGATTTCTGTAGTATCATTTAGTGCAATTTTACCAAACACCTAATAAAAGAAAAAGTTGATTCAAGGTAATGTTTCATTCCACAAGATATTCCTGTATCTGATAATCTTAATATTCTCATTCTAATAAACGTATAAAATAAACTTATATCCCACGTACAGGCAGTCCTCGACTTACAACAGTTCATTTAGATGTTACAAGGGCACTGAAAAAAGTGACTTATGACTATTTTTCACACCTACAACGATTGCAGCATCCCCACAGTCACATGATCAAAATTCAGACACTTGACCCCTGCCTCATGTTTATAATGGTTGCAGTGTCCTGGCTGGGGTCATGTGATTACCTTTTGCTGTTTTCTGACAGGCAAAGTCAATGGGGGAGCCAGATTCACTTAGCAATCATGTTATTAACTTAACAATTGCAGTGCTTCACTTAACAACTGTGGCAAGAAAAGTTGCAAAATGGGGCAAAATTTACTTAACAAATGTCTTAATTAGCAACAGAAATTTTAATTGTGATTATTAGTCGAGGCCTATCTGTATTTGCATGGTTCTGATATTTCAATTCAACATTTGACATCTTCACACTGCACTGGATGTACACCTGATTGACAGTCTCCCTCTATATTACACCCTTTAAACTGATCTAATCTTTTTATTTTGGGTTTAGATCTTAAGGTATTCACCATTCACTATTCCAATTTGCTCAATAAACATTTTGCAGACTTTCATTTTGCTTCATTTATACAATAGGTGCTCTTCTTTACACATGCAAATGATGCTAATAAAAATAGTAAATTATTTTAAAATGAAATATTGGAGTTATAATGCAGGGCACAAGATTAGTTATATAAAATAAGAGGGCTAATTATTCTGTCTCTTCATAAACCATCCTAAAAATTGCTTAGGGAGATTAAAAATGTTGTGCTAAGAAATCTTGTATATTACTATACTCTTTAAGATATTTATAAGCAAGGGGTTATGTAAAGATCACTTTTCTCAATTTTACCATCAATAAGTACACTATTTTCAAACTTTTCAAAGATCAGTACTTCTTCTTTTCATGAAATTAATGAAATGTTGGAAATGTGGAAAATATAAGGGGCATCTTGGGTTTCAAATGGTATGACAGCTTGATCTATTAATGCTTCCACTCTCTTGAATTGCACACTTCCCTGATACCCAACTTAGCCCAGTAGCCTGATGCTCTACTAATAGTTGAACTGCTGCTGATTATCTTTTCTTCCTTTTCACTCTATGGTTTCTTCTTTTTTCTCTTTCTCTTACTTCTTTTGGGCAATAGTGAATGCAGATTAGGAATGATGTGATGGACTGTAGTAAGGAGTGGATTCTTAGGAGAGAACGATGCATTCCAAAAGAGGAAGAGGCAACCCAGTCCAACTATTACCCACAAGAGAAAGAGGGTGAAGGCAACCCCTTCTTATTAGTTGACAGAACATGTTGTAGATGCAGATAGTACAGTGCTTATTCTGGTGAAATTTTGTCTATAGATGTGAAACAATAAAGAACTTAGCTTGGAAGAATCACTGCATGTTATTCTTGGGTTGAGGCTTAGCAGATGGTAAGATAGGAAATAATTCTATAAATAATCAAGACAGACTGTTATGCTCGTCTTGGTACTTGAGAAAAGTGGTTTGGAAAATACTGCAGGTTTAGAGCATCTGTACATCCTTCCATTTTCTGTAAGAGTTTTCTGTTCCTAATGAACTAAAAAGGAATGTGGGTCTTAAAACTAGAAGTATTCTGCTCTGGAGATTTATGTAGCCTAATCCATGTTACTTTAGCCGGGAAATAAAACATCTGCAAGCAAACAACCAAGTTTATTGAGCTCTAAGGACTCCACTAAACTATTTTTAAAAATCTGGTAAGTCTCTGTGAGAATTTTAGCCTCAAATATCCTGAGCTATACTGGAATCAAAAATATTAGGTGAGTCATGAAAATGCCTTGAGCAATACAGGTAGTCCTTGACTTACAACTGTTCATTTAGTGACTGTTCATAGTTACAACACCACTGAAAAAAAGTGACTTATGACAGTTTTTCACACTTAAGACCACTGCAACATCTCCATGGTCACGTGAACAAAATTTCATAATTATGGATGGTTGCAGTGTCTCGGGGTCATGTGCTCACCTTTAATAATCTGACAAGCAAAGCCAATGTTAACCATGTTCGTAACTTAACAACTGCCATGAATTACATCACAAATGTGGCAAGAAAGGTTGCAAAAAGGGTTAAAATTCACTTAACAAATGTCTCATTTAGCAACAGAAATTTTGGGCTCAATTTTGGTTATAATTCGAAGATTATCTATACATCAGCACTTCTAATGTGCCACTGCAAATCCTTGAAATCTCTATGTTTGCATATTTCTAGAGTATGCATGTAATATATTATGCATCTAATATAGTTTGTGCATCTCTACTGTATAAAATATGAATGTCTGCAGCCTTATAGGGCATGAGCAATATACCAAATTAGTGATAATGGAGAGGAGCAGCAAACTAGTCACTCAATCACTTGTGCTGAACAAACAAACAAACAAACAATTTGCTTCCTGGTCTAAGGCTAGGTAGTAATTATCACTAGTTGTATGGATAGGAGACAATGCAGAGAGAACAAACTAGAATCTCCTATCATGGGTGTCCATCTGGCAATCTGGTATCTTAGGTAAACTATTTTATTTTGGGGTCCATATTTAAAACCTTTGGAAACTCTGGCTGAATTCTGCACATATGCAGATTGTTCTGACAGTTGTAAGTGCTGACAGTAACCAGCTTCTTAAAAGTAGAGAAGTGCAAAACAGTAGTGCAAATTAAGCATCCAAACCAGACAAAGCTTTTAAAGGGAGGTTCTTCTAAGTCAGTCGCCTGAGGAGCCCTGGAACTCTGGGCTCAGATTCTCCAACTCACTAGTTAGTAATGACAGTTGCAGCTGCTCTGAGGGGGCGCTGGGAGTTACTACAGCAAGAGGACAAATTAAACACTCTGAGGCAGGCCATATTTTTCATTTCAGGAAACAAGATGATAAGGCAGAGTTTCTGCATGGAGAGATTTCTTTTGTCTTTTAGACTCTGCGCATACCGTAATCACAAGTACCACTTTGGCTAAAATCTACTTTTTATTTTACTTATTAGCAAGATGAAATGGTTGCAGTGCTGAAAAAGAATAAAGCACAAAAGCAGATTCTTTTTCTGACCATGTTTATTGAGTCTTTAAAGGGGGGTTGGGCTGAGGAGAAAGGACTGGTCCAAAGTCACCTAGCCAGGTTTCATGCCTAAGGGAGGGTGAGAATTCAGTTTCTAGTTCAGCACCTTTAGCCATTACACCAAACTGTCCTCACTGTTATTAACCCACACATAAAATTAATTTAAAATTTTAATCTAGCCAGAATAAATTGACATTTTAATTTTTAGACTCCCTGACTTCATGTTTAGGTAATAGGCCTTCATATGAAGTTTTTCCTTGACTTGAAGATTCTTTTCCTAAAAAGCTTGGTAATTCCCGTTCCATATGCTTGCAAGAGAAAATATTAAATCTTAGGAAGACACTTACCTGCATCCCAATCACGGCATAGATAAAAAACAGCATCACTATTAATAGAGCCACGTAGGGGAGAGCCTGGGGGGAAAAAAATCAAAAGCAGGTAATGATGAATCATTGATTAAGCAAGCTAACTTTTTGGAACTTGGGATACAATATCCCCATATTGAAAGCACCTGAGAGCATAAGACCAGAGGCAAATATTTCTTTGATTGTACAATCTGCAGTAGAATGCATATGGATGCATTTACATGACAATGCATTAGAAAGTAAAACATTAGATAATCTTGTGCATCTCCCTTTAAAAACTTGTCTGCACATACTATCATTAATGTAAACTATTTATTTCTCCACTAGATGACTCTACTGATCCACTGTTTTGCTATAACTAATCGTTCTAACAAAACGTTCTATCTCTCTTAAGTCATTACTGTTTCTTTTCACATTAATATTTTTCTTAGAAAAAACAGGGCTTCCTGCCTATTGTCTGTCAGATTTGTAAAACCTGTATATATATTTATTTACAGGATGTATACAGGTTTATATATTAAAGAATATACATATACAGAATTATATATATTCTCTCCCATTGATTTCAACATTTGTTGTAATAAGAATTTAGCTACAACTTTAACCATCAATAACTCTTCCCTATTTAAAAATTGTATGTGCCAACTGTTACATTAATAATTTTTTAAAAGATCGTTACATTGTTAAAAAATAGTGTCAAAAATTTAGATGAGGAATACATAGAGTAAGAGCCAAAACTACCCAGGATAGAAATATGGATCCAATATTTTGAATTCCAGTATTTATATGGGAAAAATGTTATTGTAATTCACTCAATAAGAAATTATTTGAGCTCCATTAATTTTATTTCCATCAATGGGCATGGATCTTTACAAAGAGAAACTGTTGAAAAAGGTAGTCCAGAAGATATTGGACTCTGGTCATCATAGTTCAGAGATAATGGAGAAATATTGCTTCCTGAAATTAGAATGAAAGTGAACGTATCATTTTGTTCCACTTAGACAATCAAATTTCTTTTATCTATAATTGTCTGAGATACTTCTAAGAAGTAATGATGTTATTCAAGAGTTGAATCCCTCTTGCAGCCACCATGTTTCTTCATTACATGGGCACGTATAAATGTTAAAAAGAATTATAGGTAGTCCTCGACTTACAAGCACAATTGGGATCAGATTCCATTGTTAACCATGGTGCTTAAGTGAACTGTGCCTGATTTTACGATCCTTTTTGCCACGGCTGTTAAGCAAATCAGTGCAGTTGTTAAGAGAATCCCAGTCGTTAAGTAAATCCTGCTTCCTCCATTGTCTTTGCTTGTTGGAAGCCAGATGGGAAAGTTGTAAATGGCAATTACATGACCCTGGGGATGCTGCAGCCAGCTGCCTGAATTTGATTATGCGATTAATGGGGATGCAGCAATGATCATAAGTGCAAGAACTGGTTGTAACTTACTGTTTTCTGGGTTGTTATAACTTCAAATGGTCACTAAATGAATGGTTGTAAATTGAGGACTACCAGTATGTAGGATTGACCTGGGAATCTATAAAGTTCAGCAAGAGACGCATTGAGAATAAATCTGAAAGAAGCCCTCTGCAGGTAGAGAATTGGTATTCTGCAGAAAGAAATCAGTAGGTTTGATTTAGACTGGAGACTGCTGAATAAGTATTTGCATGGGCCCTTTTCTGAAGTCTCGGGTCTGTCTTCTGGTCAGCTGTATTCTTAATGTATGTCATGTTCTTTTAACTTTTTAAATGATAATTGTGATTAAAGAATTGTTATGAAGTCAGGTGCCCTTGAAATTGAAATAGCTCCAGCCACAGTGGGATCTCAGTTTTGTGGCCACCTGCATAGATTTCCCCCTTGCATCCATGATTTTATGTCAGCTAGAAAACAAGACCAAGATATGCATAAGGGTTTGGGTCTCTTGCCATATTTGGACTGAGTCCAGTTGCCAGTAATGGCCATAGATCAGCCTTCCCCTACCTGGTGCTCTTAAGATGTGTTGGGACTATCACTCCCATCATCCCCAGCCAGCATGTGGTCCAACACATCTGGAGGGTGCTATATTGGGGAATGTTGCATAGCTGAATGATTCCCCAATTGCATCAGCAAGCTGACCTGATGGACGGAAAGTGCATCACCTTTATTTTAATATAAAAACAATTTTACTATAAAATTGTTGTATTCATTTTTTGCCTTAACACTTGTATTGACAGGAATAAAACTCTCAGTTTAGGGTCCAATAATTTTGCATTTGGAGAAGTGTGTGATCTTACAAATTTCTTTTTTCTTTTCTTTTTTAAAAAGAAATTGTTTATGTTTGAGTTTCAAAATCCTCTACCCCGCCAGGCTTCATTCCATCCATCCTAATCCTGAGATTCCTGGCTATAGAAAGTAATTTATCCTGGGCAGAGACCATTCAGAAATTGTTGCTGTATCCCGTATAAACATGTAACATAAAGAGCAGACTGAAACTTGACTGCTGCCCTGAGGTAAAGCCACATAAAGCAGAAGGAAGGAATACCTGGAAAGACTTGATGAACGTCCAGAGCAGCGTGCGGATGCCCTCCCCTCGACTCAAGAGCTTCACCAGACGCATCACACGGAAGAGTCGGAAAAAGGTGATTGAGATGCGAGAGTTGTCCTCTGTGTTCTGGAACCCATTGGCACAGAGGGCAGTAGTTACAACAGCAGGTGAAGAAAACCCACCCTGGGCCACAGAAAATGCGACTTCACAGGAAGAGCTCACTGCACTGTTCCCCTGCCTTAGAAACCCCGCCCCCATCTTTTACTACCCTAGTCTCTTCTCTAAATCCCTATGATAAGTCTGTATTCCCCACTTCCTTCTTCTCAACTCACTGTGGTTGTTCAGGAGCATTCCAAATATTATTCTCCTTCTTTTAACAAGAAGAACTTGCCAGGGCTCTTGCTAGTAGTGTGAAGCCATGTTTGCCTACCTCACTGATTCAAGGGTCATAACAAATGGCCAGGCAGAGCTTTTGGGTGCGACATTATTTAGTCTGCGGAACTTAGGCATGCAGTTACATTTTTCTCCAGAATATAATGAAATTATATTTTACAATGATATCAGTATAATGAAATCATAGAAGTGTAGCTGTATACTGTATCGGGGATTTAAGAAAGAATACTGCAGATACTTGGCTCATTTAAAAAAAAAAACACCAGCGTACACACAAATGTACTGGGTTGTTTGGTTGGGATAAAGAACAACGATTACTCAAAATATTATAAACAGAAGCTGTTATGTTTATGTAAATATTACATATGTCAGATAGGATTCTTCCTCCTTTGTACTGAAAAAAGTGATACCCCACATTTGGGGAGTTTGGAAGGAATGGGCAATTAAATGAAACCTTGATACTTAGATAGAAAGTAAGCAGGCTATGCAGAATGTGTTTCATTTTGCTGTATGCTGAATAAGAATTTCCTAATCCAAAAGGAGGCAATAATTTTTAGCCATGTGGACTAACAACCCAGCAAAAAGCATGCAATCTAAACTGGGATAAGGGACCTTCTCTGTTCTCTTCGCTGCAGAAATCCCACAAAAATGGATACATGTGTTGCATTTGGAAACAATATAATGTCTGAAGCATGCTTATATGGGGTTTCTTCTTCTTGCAAGGGAAAGTCCTAACTTTAAAATATGTTCACTTTATCTCTGATATACTTAATCTCAGCAATATGAGGAGCCATAGTCATTTCAAAATTTGCTTCTAAAAGGAATACTTTTCAATGTGTACTGCATTATAAAAATAAATTCAGTTAGAAGGCTCCAAGATGAAGCAACACTAGTGCTTCTTGTGTTTTTCTGTAGTTTCATACTACATCTTCGCTTATTTTCTCTGTCCCCAATTTTATTTCTCATGACCCCTGGGTATTTCCCACAGCCTGTCCACTGCCCAGATAATATAGTTATTTTGGCCTGCCACTACTGTTTAAGAGTTCCTAGAGTTTAAAATAGCCTTTTTTTCTAAGTGGCTTCTGATGTTCTCATAGCTTAGTCCCTTAGTACAGGACTCCTCCATACTATTCCCTTTAGGGCCTGTGACTTACATGGACATTCCTCTCACTGCACTAAGCCAGGATAAGCCTGAATCAAATGGGGTCAACTAGTTTCCTTTGGCTTTTGTGAGAAGGCTTCCTACCAAACAGACTGCTGGTAGGGAATTGGGTAATGATGTTATCAAATCATACAAGATAGAGTAGTGAAGGATGAAGATATGGTCTACTTCTCCTACATATGCTGTAGAACGCTGGCAGATTTCAAAGGAAGTAATAGCACATTCTTCCTTCTTATGTTCTTTAATTTTCCTTGGCTTCCATCAAACCGACAGTTTAATGCTCTCTCTCTCTCTTTCTGATCTATCTGGAAACAGTGCAGATCACCTACCACCCAACAAACAGATTTCCCAATTTGAGTTACTCACCACTTGTAGTGACCATGAGAGAACAGGTCCTTTGATTTCCTGTTAAGAATTTAACACTAGCTCCTCTACCCTGTATTTATGTGTGTATGTGCATATATACATAATTCAAATCTGGAATTATATACAAAACTGTATATAAACAGTTTGCAAATTTCTGGTTTTTTTCTGCATAATTTATATGTAGAATGCATCATTTTCCTTTTTTTAAATGAGGCATAATTAAGATGCTGTGAATCAAACCTATGTTTTGACTTATTTTAAACGCATATAGGCTTTTATTTTTGTGGAGTTTTTTTCCAGCAGGCTTGCAGAAGTCAGTGACTGGTTTTAATACTTAGAAACATTTCCTAAAATATGGATGAAAATAATCCTGTTCTAGAATTAATGACTGCTTGTTGTTGAAGGTAGGCTATTCAGCTGAGAAAGAAAAAAATGCTATGATACATGCAGTTCCCAAGTCTGACAACCAACTTTGTTCAGGATATAGAATTTGCTGAATTAAGTAATGTAGTCAAGAAAAAGGACATTAGCTGACTTTTTAAAATGAACCAATGTGGAACTGTGGGAAATACAATGTTCTTTAAAATCAAATTATTCTATTGCTTTCACTTCCACTACGTAAGGGACACGTTATGCCATTGTAATGTTATTGAATTTGATTAAGTGATTGCCATCGTTCCCTACCTTCATTTCAGAGCCGTAGTCATAGAGCATTACAACATGTCCTATCTAATCGTGAGGAATATATCACAGGCATTGCAATGTGAAGTTATAGTGAGATGAAATAAGAGAAAATAACATTAGCGTCTCTAGGTAATATTCATCTCAACCAACCAATAATGGTATCATAGAATGGCAATATCTTAAAGCATAATATGTGCTTAATAAGCTCCCATTTGCCTGTTAACATTATTTCCTGGATGGCAGGAATGAGTGTTTTAAGCATATTATCCACAATGTGGAAATGTGAACAAAAAAAGGGGAAATCAGCAGCCCACTCTAGTCTAGTTCAGTCAGAAGTACATTTCCTTCTCTCTTCCCTCACCTTCAATTAGAGATCATTCAACAGGGTGAATTAATAAGTGTAGGTGTGACACTGTCTTGGGCAAATGAGCTGGAAGGATTTGTTTACACAATTAGAATTGCACTGACCACATCTCATATTCTATGTGGGTCTTTATTATCTGATTTTATTTTTGTATGAAAATATGAATATCAGCTTTTTTCTGTTTGAATTTATTTTGCAAGCCAATCCACTTGATTCAAAGAGATCATTTTTTTTAACACAAACAAGAAATCCGAAAAGGGTTCCAGTTCTCTCTTGGTAATAATTCATTAAATGGTAGGATAACAGATAACTTGATTGAAGAAAAAATCAAGGATGCACATGAAATAAAAATCATGTGCAGAATAATATCAGACTCTACAAATGGATACACAACATGCAGAGATAACCGGGCCAGGTTTGGAGACAGAAACCTTAGTAGTCAGGGTGGCAAGAGAATAAGGCATGTATTAGGAGATTAAGAAGTGTTATAGGAGAAGATGGTTAGGTTTTTGTCTGGGAATGCACACAGGGACAACAAAAATCACAGCGAGGAAGGAAGGATATAAAGAAAAAAAAAATAGGACCACACCGTAGAAAAAACACTATAGATTCTCTGGAATGCAATGGATCAAATTCAGCCATTGTTAAAGAGTCCTCTTATGGAATTCAGCAGATTGCACACATCCACACAATTGTATTGACAGGGGTTATGAATTTTAATCCATTGTCTTACAGATATAAAGATAATTGAATCTATCAAAAAATATTTATAGTTCTCAGATTAGTTTTATATTTCTTTTCAGAAAATGCATTCCTTTAGACTCCAAAATTATAGCTATTTTCTTGGAAAAAGAAATCGTGAAGTTCATTTTTTTTTTTAGAAATGTAACTATATTAACTGAAGTGATAGAACTTTCTCTTGTCTAATCTATTTTCTTTCTCAGTACCAAGATCAGAAATGTTAGAATACAGTAAAGCTTCAAATCTCTGGACCTTCATTCATCAGACTAAGGACAACAAGAGACAAAAATTTACTTCAGACTTAATTTCCACAATGAATATATTCCACTGTTTCCAAAGCAGTCCAGACAATTGATATAATCTACCGCATGTAATTTGTGGGGTTACCTGACAATTTTAACATTAGTTAAATAATGATGCAAAACGCATAAACACCACTATGAAAATTCAATTTTTATGGACATTCCATCTATAAAACTTAAATGTTATTATGTTTTTAAAAAAATGACATCTGGATCTATTTTCACTGCTGGATTTTCCAATTTATTAATATTAAAATAAAGCCAAGATGTTTTCCTATATATAAGAAATAAACAATCTCCACATATTCTTGATTACAGCTTCTACAATTCCTTGCCAGTAGCCATGCTAGCTGGGCTGATCAGCCTTACATCTAAACTATTTGATAGTTGGCAAAAGCTAAGAGGACTTGATGCAACAATATTCTTATCTTTCTACCAAGTAATATTTATGATGTCTTTAATGTGCTTAATTTTTATTTCTGTGTAACATTCAATTTTAGATGCAATCTTATAAAAAATCTGGAGACATGTCCTATTGGATTAATTAATTAAACTTATTCCTGACTAGAAATGTACAGGATTGAATGTTATGTTTTTTTAGATTACAGAAAAGGCCCATCTATTCTATTTGCAATAGTGAACAATCTAGAGCAGATAAACAGATGTGATAGTTATCTTTGGTTTACCTCCAACAGTTGTCAATTAGAGTCTTATAACCGACATTTTTCATATGGTTAGCAGTCATTGTGCAATTATCATTCATGAAATTATCTTATTTTAAAAATTGATATTTTTTTAAAACGGCTATTTCTGCTTTCTGTACCACATTTTGGTGATAAATCTTAGATCTAAAATCACTGAACTCTGCATAAAGTTCAGATTACATTTTTATAAAAATTGGTTTTTGAATTGTAGAGAATAAACTGGCCCATTAATCATATTTTTATAAATGGAGAATTTTATGTGTATAGTCTCAAAAATGTATGTTCTGGATTTTTTATATTGAGAATATTAACATGTGTTCTCAATTAGGCTTGTTTCTGTCCAAAGTAGTATTTCTTATAGTGAATGTATTAAATGTATCGGTGGACCTCATTTTACGAACTGCCTCATTTCATGTTTGCACTTATGATGATGAAAAAATAATTTTTGGACCAATCCTCACATTTATGATCGTTGCAATCAGTACAGTCCAATCTGTATATGCCCATCCTAACTGTGGTGATTAAACAAGGACTACCTGTACATTCCTAATTGTCTGCTAAATGTGACTGAGTTGTACTTCTCAGATGCAGGTTTTGTAACTAGTTATGTTTAACACTAATAAACAATTTAAAGTACTACCTGCATTTGTGAAATATCTATGAGACATGTACTTGCTGAAATGGTTGAGATTCCGAATATTAATCATTGCCAAGGAATCAACGGATTAGTGTTATATTTCTCCTAATAAGAAAAAGCTACATATAATTGCAAAATTCAGCTTTTATAAAAATAAACACAATCCTTGGTTATGTATAAACATTCTAGATCACTATTGTTTCTGAAAATTGCTGCTGCTAATATATTATGGATTGTGATGTGTATGTGTATGTGAATATAAATAAATTCATGTGATTTGTATGCCAAGTTTCCCATGTTGTTCCAAATAAAGCAGAATGTGAATATAACAACATGTTGGAAGAATGGAAAGACAATGTTTGTCTCCAAATGATCTCCCTCATCCCTACAACAAAACTTTACAGAATAGCAGTTTTATAATATTTCTAGAGAAGGTTTATTAGCATTAGCTCTTTTAATCTAAAATATGTATTTCATACAAGATTTTTTCTTCAAAATAATATATATATATATATATATATATATATATATATATATATATATATATGTATGTATGTAGGTAGGTAGGTAGGTAGGTAGGTAGGTAGGTAGGTAGGTAGGTAGGTAGGTAGGTAGGTAGGTAGATAGATAGATAGATAGATAGATAGATAGATATAGATAGATAGATAGATAGATCGCTCTTATAATGTTAGTAGTTCCAGTTAAAGTAGTAAATCTGCAATTTTAGCATACTCTATTATCCATTTTTTATTGAAATTTAATGCAAGTCAGGCTTCAGTTCAAAAATAAAAACTGTATCACTGCATTTCAGGCAGGGTATTCAGGTTTTTCTTAATTTAAGATTGCCTGGACCATGGCGATTAATAATTGCTGCATACTTTGTTATTGCATTGATTAAAATTTTGCTAACACATGACAACTTTATTATTTAATGTGAAACTGGTCTTAAACCCAGGTGTAAAGAATGTTTTAGGATTTACTGTTTTTTGATGGCATATATTTAAAGCCTATCTTATAATTTCAAATTCTGCATATTTATAAAATGCATAGTTTTTTTTCATTTGCTTATCAACTCAACTTCTCAGTATAGCAGACTGATGATGTTATGATAGATTCATATTGACACATAGCAGAAAGTTCCATTTTTAACTGAATTCAGATAGCTAAACATGTTTTTAGTTTTTAGAATGTATTTATTATTCTGCTCATTAGGCACAATAAAATGGAAATGAGATAGCATAACTGAGTTCATAGTGATCTAAAGAAGTTTGAAATGTATTAGTTGGCAATGCTTTCTGACATGTGCTCCAGTTTGTAGCAAAGGGATGGTGTCTGGGTTTTCTTTTTAAAGGTCTTTTCTAAAGTGGCATTTTAAACCTTATGGCTGTGACAGTGTTAAACTGACCTGTCATACTAAATTCAAATTTTGAATTTTGATGGAAATATTATTGGAGCTATAGTAAAAAGCTCACTTAAAGAAGAATAAGTATAAGGAACCAAAATAAACAGTAAGTATGGAAATGCTATTTTAGAAACCTGAACTGTGTTCAGTTCCAAATAATGTCTGATGCATTAATTGCTCTGTTTACATTAATGTATATGGATATAATTTGGTAGAAAAATATGTCAGATATTTCCTACCAAAACGAAGGGATGAGAAAACATTTTTTTTCATTTTAAATTTCCATGTCATTCCAATTATTTGACTTTCTGGAATAGGTTAAAAAACAGATTAAAAGTTTTATCTTTTCAGACAGCACATATTCAACTATGAGTACTTTTTTAGCCATGTGGGATAACTTTTACATTTACATTGCTTTAATAGAGGATTGGATGGATCCATGCCTGTTTATTATATTTATTTATAGTATAGCATTATATGTATTCATGGCATCTGAAAAGTCTCTAGCTCAAAGAGTTTGCATTGTAAGAACAGACATAGGGAAATAGCAAAACAATAGAAGAGAAACAGGACAGCTAATGTGAAGAATATGCCATGTATATCAATTATGCTTAGAACCTTAGATGATATTGAGTTGGGTGATGTCTCAGAAAACTACAGGAAAAGTATGTTTGAAAAACATATGGGGGAAGAAAGAGAAATGAATTTAAGGACGTATTCTGGTAGCCAATTTCAATTCCAGAAGGAATGTTGTTATTTCAGGGTGCAAAGCCTTTGAATGATGATGGCAATACAGCTGAACGGATGAGGAACACAGGTGAAACTATGATTTAAAAGCAGAGAAATGGTGGGGGAGAACAGTATAAACTTTGGAAGATAAGATAAAAATAGTGAATGGATGGATAAATCTGCAAATGAGTACTCTAGGGGTTTAAGAGAGGTGTCAAATGAATAAATCAAAAAATAAATAATTTGGCCGAAGAATAATACTGAAATCAGTGGATATATATATATCAAGATAATGAACAATTAAAGATATAATTACAATAATGAACATAAGAGATAACCACAGATAATTGTAATTGGCAATTAAGGATAAAAATGGATCAAGCTCCCCGCTCCTCCCAAATGCCTTTTATACAGTTCATAAGTGTATGTAAATGACTACTGTTAGAGCATTATGTTTAGGCATCATCATATAGTTTATTAAAATCTAAAAATCTATAGTATGTGGTCTTGAATCAGCCCTCTATATAATATATAAATATCAAATTTTGATCCCTAACAGAACTATCTTGCCATCCTCATAAAAAGATGCATTCAAGTAGTGCAGTAGGACCCAATTTAAGGTTACAGTTGGGTTACAGCCAAATCTATTTCTTTGCAAAGGTTATGTGATGCAATGAGTTTCAGAATGTAAGTATAACTAAATATTTAAGAATATACAGTGTATACTTTATATAGGGTATGGGAGTCAGATTCTCTAAGTTCAAGTGAATTATTGGTCTAGGAGAAAGCAGCATTATATTAACTTTGGTCTTCCCTTAGGTGTGTATATGTATATGTGTATGTTTATATATTTCCAATAATTGATATTATGATGCATTTTCAAATAATTTTTCACTCACAGAAAATTAATTTCCTCTGTTTTAGGATCAGGCAAGATTGCTCAACAAGCCAGTAGTAAATAAGACTTATATGACTCCTAGTACAATCCTAAATATTCAAAAATAGTTTCCATTGAATTCAGTGAGACTTACTTCCATCATATGTAGAGAATATGTACATTGCCCAGGGTCAGATTTGAAATCATAAAAATATGATAAATAAATATTACATAGCAACTGCCAGAGGATCTTTTTCCGATATTTGCATGGTGTCCTCTGCAATCCAGCAGTTATGCATTAAAGATATCTTGAAAACATATACAGCAAGGACAATGCAAGTAAAAGACACAATGGTATAAAGGGGCATTTGAGGTGATTGGTTTTCACAATGGAGGACAATGTGCCAGAAATCACAGACTGATAATGGATGTAGGAATGTAGCCTTAAGATAGATTTTAGATTCATTTGTTCAGTATTCTAAATACAGACATACATATTTACTGCCTACCAAAACTGAATAGATGTAGTGATGAAAATTCTGAATTTTGACTTTAAAATACAAATTACAACACAATGGTAACATATTTTACATCTTTTTAAAGCATTTAGTATGAAATTGTTTAATAATATCTATATCATGTATCACTTTCAAATAGCAAAGTTATAGATATTTTTACTCAAAAGTTAAATGTCCGAATTGTGAAATATATTGAAATGAAGCCTAGGTGTACTGCTGCCACTTTCCAGTGAAGTAGTTTTTCAGCTTGGCAATACACAACATATATAAGGTACCTGCACTTATTTTTGAAAACATAGTTCAATAACTTTGAATGTCCTAGCATCTTCATAAATGTATGTTGCTTGTCAAACACCTGAATTTTGATCATGTGACCATGAGGGTACTGCAATGGTCTTATGTGACTTTTCCCAGTGCCATTGTAACATCAAACCATACATGAATGGTTTCAAGTTAAGGATTAACTGTATAATGTCATAGCTTAACGGATATGGCATATATCAAGAACATTTGGCTCTAGAGAAATTCAGGTATATAGTTACAGTGTCATCTTTTTATGTCAAGGACCTAGAAATAAAATGGTAACATGCAAGCTACAGTTGATCTATCCCACAAAATTAAGTTGATTTATAATTGTAATGCTACATTTCATTGTAGAACATGTACAATTTCCATTCATTTTAATGGTAAGAATACTTTTAAAAGGCTGCAAATGAAATGCAAGCTCAATCAGTAAAATGAAATTGCTTTGAAATAGTCTTCCCTACCGTGACATCCTCCAGAAAAGTTGAGATTACAACCTGTTGACCATACTGGCTGGTAATTCTGGAAGTGACAGACCACAGATATCTGGAGAGTACCAGATAGGATGGAGCTCAATTTTTGATATGTGCTACTCGACAAAAATTGAATAGATTCTCCTCTTCTCCACACTACTTATTAAAATGCAAAGTGAGAAATACATTTTGAAAACTGGATAATTATATGTTGGCTCATGAAGAAAAGTTAGTTCATTTTTATTTTATTTTACTACATTCTTCACAATTTTAAGAGTTATATTTTTATTGTAAAGCACTGAGATTTTAGATCAGAAGCAGTGTGCAAATTCTTTTTTAAAAAATGATTCTATTACTTTTTAAAAACTGTTACTTATATATTGATGACTTTTGAAAAATAATGTTACGGCATTTACATAACACACTCAGAATAAATGTTTTTTCCATGAACTCCTTTATATCAGCCATTCACAATCTAAGGTCCTTCCAGCTGTGTGAATGGGCTTGGATCCAATATTAGGTTCCACAAACATTGTTAGAGCTACAAACATTCTTTCTTGGGGGGGGGGAAAGTTTTGCTTCCACACAATAAAATAAAATTGATGATTTCCATATATTATGCAAGAAGCATGTTTACATTTAGTAGCTTGTTTTGCATATTTGAATCAGTTTGTAATAATATGACGCTGCCCAGAGGCCCATTACTGGATCATTTCGTTTCCTCAGACATTGGCAGTGTTCATACATTTGTCAGACCTTATAGATGAGAAATTTTCAATGCTGCACTCAATGACTTTGCTTGACTATTCTTTGTGAAATAATCTATCTGATACAAAACCCCCCACAAATCATAACTATTTCTCCAAATAAATAACTAATTAAAACTCCAAAACAACATCCAATGTGAACATGCACATAAACACATTACATAGTTAGATATCAGAAATAACACAATTATTAAGGTGTGACAACACAGTGAGAAGAATAATATAGAATGACAAAAGAAGCTGGGGGCTGCTCCTGTCCTTTGCTTGCTATATATTGGAGGACTTTGCTCTTCACACCAGCTTTGCAAGAAGCATTTTTTAAAACAATGTTCTCATGGAACAAAGTATTCACACATATGTAAAAAGCAAAGATTTCTTTCCAATATCAGCTCTACAGCAAAGGACTGGAAAAGTTAGAAGATAAAATACAGAGCACCAGAGAGATGAGAAGACAGAGTAACATAGATGAGTGCAGAATCTGAAAAAAAGGCCAAGGGTTAAAGCATGCCGTCCTTCCACCAATCTTTGTTCCATTGCAAGAGTGGGGCTGTTTTAGGCCACAATCCATAGGCCACCTACTGGGGACTAGTAAGAGAAGCTCCAAGACAGCCAACTGAACCAATCAGTTGACTATACTAATCACTGCCATATTTCAAACCAGCCTACATTAAATGTAAATGTCATTTCAATCTTAAAAGCCATTTTTAGAGAAACATGTCCCATTGATTTCTGTAGATATTACACATCAATTGGTTTGTAGCCAATTGATCTCACCCAGGTTTCCAAAATTATTGAGATTTTGATGCAAAGAGCTCTACCTCTTGTCCCCAGCTGACCTTTGGCTTTAGTGTCAGTTTCCAGGTTGAACCCATAGCTCTCTGCTTTAAGAAACTTTGACTGTGGCTGAAAATTGGCTGACAGACATTAGGCCTGACTTGAACGACAAAGACAAGGAGGTAATAAAAAATAGGAATGGAGAAAGGGAGGGAAGAAAGAAGTACAGTACCACTGGGAATAAATGGAAAACTGAATTTCCAAGGATATAGCAGTAGACTTATATACCGCTTCATAGGCCTTTCAGGCCTCTCTAAGCGGTTTACAGAGAGTCAGCATATTGCCCCCAACAATCTGGGTCCTCATTTTACCCACCTCGGAAGGATGGAAGGCTGAGTCAACCCTGAGCCGGTGAGATTTGAACCGCTGACCTGCTGATCTAGCAGTAGCCTGCAGTGCTGCATTTAACCACTGCGCCACCTTGGCTCATGATATTAACATTTGTGTTGATATTTCTGGATTTATAATATATAGATAGATCTCTTATTTGCCTGGAGAATGAACTGGGAATCTACTTTCCATGGATATTTTGGGGTTCAACTTTTGTTATAGTTAAAAGTGAGCAAGTGTGCTGGGACTGAGTGAGGCTGTATTATAATATCATCATTTGGGCACAGGATTTTCCAGTCCTGTCCTAATCTGAAATAAACCAATACCAAATGAGGGAAAAAATAGGGTTTGACAAAAGGTTTTTAAAAATTGTGTTTGCTTCTGACTTTAGAACCATTTCAGAAACCTCCCAAAACTATTAGTATCTATACCTCTCAATTTTTTTCTAGGGACACATTTGAATGCCACTTCGAATAAATATTTATAAAGCTGCCTCTTCTAAGCTTATAGCAATAATTGGCTTTGTGCTATCATGATAGGAATCAGTCACAAACCTGCAGCTGTACTTATGAATGGGCCTGGTGACACTGTCTTCTCCATGGAGATGGGTTCTCAGGGACAACACCAATCGGAACACAATGCATGGAGAAGATCTTGAATTTCTGAACTGGCAGCAAATCACAGCCACCAAATTTACTGATGCTTTTTTGACAGTATATCAAGAAGTTTGATTTCCCCAGGAATAGGTATTTTTAATAGCTTCAGTAAAGCATTAATAGGCTTATTAGAAAGAAAAGTAGGAGTGGATATTCCTAAATATCTAGGGGACATCCTCATCTCTCTCTCTCATTTCCTTATAATCATTTCTGTACAGCCATTTCATTAAACCTAAGGATAAACTTCTTTTACACTATAAGGGGCTAGGATCACGCCTTAAAAATAATCTCCTAAATACATAATTGATCGAAAATAACATATTGTATACCTTCTATTATTTTTTCCAGCATATAAACTCACTTACTGCATGCACACTTGAAGCTAAGACACAGCTGGCATCAAATTAGGACTGTTATGCTCAAAGCTTTACATCCTTTTAAATGCAATCATACATATATCTGAAATATATTATTCAAGCTTAGGATAGCTACACAGATACATTCACAAACCTTGCTAGCCATGCAGGAGTAGGTAAACTTACTTGCCTTTCACAGAACATTGATACTTTTGCAAATACAAGGACATATAATCTGAGCACATATAAGCAGCATTTTCATAGGTGCCTGATGGAGAACATCTGCTTTATTCAATTAATATAAGGGCACCTTTTCACAGGTTCTTTTTTAAAACTGTACTCAATTAGACTGACCCAAACTTAAAAGCCAGAAAAATATTTGACCCTGGACAGGTAGGTTTCTTTATATCTCCCTATAAAAGTTGAGGAAATGTTTATTTGGGAAAAAAAAGAAAAAAAGAATAAAAAAGTAAAATGTGAAACTTATACATCTATATGTGAGTTCTTTCTACTGTCTCTATCCTATATTCTCTACTGCTATTTCTACATTGTTAATTATTATTGCAATAATTATGTGCTTTTTATATGTAATTACTATTGCATGAACTCTATAGTATACTTATAGGATAGCTATTTGCATTATTACAACATTTCCTCTTTACTATTACTACGTGCTGTAAAATTACTAACAACACTTCTTATAAATCATGCACTACCTTATGTCTGAATGAAGGGGTGTCAAACTCACGGCCTGTGGGCCCGATGCGTCACCCAGCCCTGTTTTCATGAAGGGGGAAAGTCGTGATACATCACGTGATGATGCAAGTTTGACACCTCTGTCTTAATTCATCTCTCTCTCTCTCTGGGATTTCTTCTCTGTTAATAGCCAGTCAGTAGAGTCCTTGCACCTTTCTACATTGTGCTTTGCTTTATACTGTTTTTTCCTCTGATCCAATCGCTCCTTTTGAAGGAAAAATACATTCTTTTATTCAGCTGCTTTCTAAAACATGAATCTCTTGCATTCTCCTCGTACACCTGTTTCAAGGTTGCAGCTTTATTGGCAACCCTGCCTTGCTGACGCTGGGGAAAAGGCTCAATGGAGGAGGGGGGTTGGGGTGGGTGGGAAAAGGCATAGGTGCCTATAATTATTCTAAACAGCCTGTTCTTTCACATACCTATAGTTGCTATTTGCTATAGATTTCAAGCATGCAAGTGTAAAGTGCTCTAAAAATAACAAAATGTGAAATAAGGAAGAAGGGTTAACAAAACACTAGAGTTTTTTTCAATAGATTCTTAGATTTGAATTCTGAAGTTTTATTATTTTTAAATTTATTTTTATTTTTTCTATTTTGTGTTTTCTTATTTTGTAATGGTAGAAAATATATAAAAAGATATCCCTGTAGATTAGCAATCCTCTTTTATTACCCAGAGAGAGGACTTATTTATTCAGGTATGAATTAAGAAACCAGAAATACTAGACACGTATCAATGGAGAAAACCGTTCTCAATATTTGTAACCAAATCCCTTTTAAAAGACCATATTCAAAGTTACATCTTTCAAATGTTGTCCTATTGTTATTTGGAAATTGCATTCCAAAAGTCCTTGTTCCTAAGTTCATAAATTGTTAATAGTCAGTTCTCCCAAACAGTTCCTCAGAAAAAAGTAAAGTGAGAAATTCTCATTTACCACAATTTCTCACAAAATAGGAGGATGTGGGCAATTTTGCCTGCAATATTGCACCTAACCACTGAGCACTGAAATAAGATAAAGATTTCCATCATTTTATTGCTTAGGATATATTATTCACTGTTAAACTTAAAAATTCCTTTTTAATTATGATGCAGCCTGGCCATGAATGCAGCATGAGAGCGTCTACTGAATAGGAGAAAGCCATTGTACTGCCTTCAGTTGACATTTAAAGACAAATAATCAATCAATGGTTTGCAACTAGTCCTCTTTTGGGAAAGAAGCTCACTGGATATCTTAATGGCTGATCGGAGTTGGTTCTGCCCTGTCATTCCAATGTATGTTCCTATTCAGTGGATTATATATTTGTGCAATTAGAAAAGCTTCATTGTTGTCAAGCAAAAAGCAAAGACAATTTTGACAGCATATGAGCTGGTCTTTTACTGCTCTAATGTCAGAGATTGAGGACAACAATCTATAACCAAAGCATATTCTGGGTATTATCCAGCAATGAGTGCATAGCCAAGCAAACATACTGTATAAACCCCTAATTAATCAATAAGATGCAAAAAAATAAAATGAAACCAAAGGCTAAAAAAATCAAGAGGTATCTAAATATTAGGAATCTAAGCATGTGAATTTGTGTGTCTTTTTTGAGAAATAATATTAGAACTACCTACTTCCAAGTAAAATTTCATAGGTTGGATTTAAATCTTGTATTCATGGCCTTGGAAGGAAGTTAACAACCTTGTAAACATCTTAACTTAGAAGAAACTACCATGGCTTCTTGGGTAAATTTTGGTTTCCAATTGTTGCAAAGGGTAAATGAGAAGACACATCCTATAGTGATTTCTACCCTACACTCAGAGACCTACACCAGGGGTGTCAAACTCAATTTCATTGAGGGCCGCAACAGGGTTGTGTTTGACCTCAAAGGGCCTGGGGTGGGTGTGGCTAGTGTGAGTGTGGCCAGCTCGATGTCACGCATGTCGGGGGCGTCTTTGGTGACCCGACCGCTCTGCTAGTGAAAACAGGCTCTCAAGTTCCATTTCTGGCTGTGATGGCTTCCTGCAACCATCTGCCAGTGAAACAGAGCTCGGGAGGGTCGAACACAACCCTGACGAGCTCCGTTTTCAGCTGCAACGGCCTCCTGCAAGCCCTGCCAAGAAAATGAGCTTAGGAGAGCCATGTGCAGCCATTTTCCCTGGCAGAGGCACCGCGGGCCAGTCCTTCACTGTTTCCATGGCGGCCCTGCAGGCCATATCTAAGCACCCTGTGGGCTGGATCCGGCCCTTAAATTTGACACCCCTGACCTACACCTTTAAAAAGTGACTCACAACTAATATTGGATTTGTTTTTGTGGAAATCCAGTGATTTCAATGGAAATTTGTGACAATACAGTTCATTTGAAATGAATGTAGCTAAAGAGTAGTTTCATGTGTTCATAATTTATACTCATGCACTAAACATGCACATGCAGTACATGCACATCCACTCTAATGCAAGAGAATTACATGCCAAGTATGTTAGACATCTAAACAATTACAAATGCATCCACATACAAGCTCAATTATTCTTTTAAGGCTTGTGCACACATTGTCTACCCAAAGTGGATGTCACCTGCCCTGTGGAAACTAGTTTCCCCAATGAAGTCTCACTTACCTCTAGTGAATTAGCTCTAGCTCATCTTAGAGCTAGCGTGTTGCTCCCTAAAGGTAAGCAAAGCAGTTTAACAAGGAGTAAATTTAATGTGTGCACAAGCCCTAAGGGATACACCTGCATTCAGATATACAAACAAGTGACTGTTAAATGATTTAGACTATTTGAAATATCCTCCAAAGTGAAACAGATAAAAAGGAAGTAAACAGATAAAGAAATATACACGTTGACTTACACACACACACACACACACACACACACATTCTAGCCCTATTGAATTTTGATAAAATATATTTGCAGAACCATTCCTACATACCAGTAATGTACATGATCTGTTCTGTAGTCTAATTATACTACAGACTGAAATCTCATCACAAATACAGATTGTCAAGGTTTTTTTAATTACTAGGAAATTTTAATTACTAGGAAAAATTCCAAGGATTTCCAAATTTTTTCTAGACTTCTTTTTCCCCAATGCTAGATTTATAATGCTCATTTTTTACCCAAAGCAGCAGCATGCCACAAACTGATTTAATTTATATTTGTTCTTTTTTTTCAGTTTTGCAAGTTAATACTTTTGTTTTGTACTGAATTCAGTTTAATCTAAATTCAAAAAAAAAATCAGGATAAACATTCATATTGAAAACCACAGTGAAAGGTGTAATTTCACATGAGTTTTTATTATGTGAAATTTTTTAAAAATTACTCCTGCGTATATTTTAATGTAAAATACACAAATGAATTTTGACCCTGTGTTGCATAATTAATGAATTAATACTAATTCATAGTTTTACCTGGAGAAAGATGTGCTGTGTAGCTGTTGAAGGGTAACAAAAGGGAATGTCTTTCAGGAACCCTTTATTAGAAATGTTTTCAAAAAGGATTGCTCCAGATGCAACTCTGAATGGAGCACTAAGGGCTTCATTAGTATGCCTTGCCAATCCCACAATGGATTATGTGTGTGTATTGGGATGGGGTTGGGCAAATATGCTTCCAGTTACTAAAAATGGAGATTATAACACTGGAAAAATTTTCACAGTGGATCTAGATATAGGAGAAATATGATCCAGATTGCATGCCATAAGAGCTAGAAATTATAGTCCAACAGTTAGAGGGCAACAGGTTGGGGAAGGCTGATATATAAAAGGTATTTCTGAGTTATATAGATTTTTTTAAAAAAATTAACTGAATACTCTCAGGAATTGACTTATTATTTCTAAGGAAGAACAGAGCATATTTGTTTTAGAAGCCACTTTCTGGCACTTTCTACTGCTTTCTAGTATTGGGAAATTGTTATCTTTTGCACATGTTTCCCATTTTTCTACCATGGAGATAGTAAAATTCTCACATTCAGATCCTGATTTTTTTTAAATCTGGTTTTTTTTGGAACTTTGAGCTATAGATAATTCAGTTTTGTTCATGTTTCCTAATTAGCAGTCTCAGCAAAACCTTTCTGCTTGATCACTTGGTAGCAAACTGTCAATAATGTACAGTAACAAATTGTTACCAGTTTTTATAACTTTTGTGTTTTTGATCTGCAGTGTTTCAAAGGACATATAACTATACTGATATATTTTAGTTTAGATTTCATGTTGAAGGTTCTGAAAGGTATACTTACTTATCTTTACATTTTTTGTTCATTTTTGTTTTACAGTTTTGAAGCTGATTGGGAAATCAGAAAGTTGTATATAGACTGGAATCAGGAGGAATTTTCATATTTTTATACTAAGAATTGAGTATAGTTCTGCACATATGGGAAAAATAAGAAATTGCTATGGCTAGATCTCCATATAAGGTTCAATAAATGAATTTGAGATGAGATTAATAATTTAAGGTTTATGATGAATTGAAAACCAATTGTAAGTTTATTCCTTTTTTTCTGAACATGCTTTCTACTCATTCAGGATAGTTTTCAGATAGTCATAAATAATTCCTTTTTATACTCCTCATCAAAGTTCTGCTTTTAGCTTACTCAAATTTGCTGTAGTTTTATGATTTTTCCTACAGTAATATTTCTTAAAATGCATTAGATAGAACAGCATGTTTTCTGAATAACTCCAAATCCAAAATAAGTATTTTATGGAGTTTGGATCCATTCAGTTTAACTAGTCATAGAAGTTCTCTATTCATGAATAAGAAAATTGGCAGATTTCTTCTCAGTCATCACACTGAAACTATTTGCAAAAAAGACTAATAACTTAAAAGCAAGCTATTAAGAATATGTTTTAAGTTAAAAGACTCTGACAACTATTATCCTTCAATATAGATTTGAAAGATCATTCTAGTACTGAAATATTCCAAGACCAAATATTGAAATAGGCTGAAGGTTACACTATTTTTAAGACTTTTTTTCGCTCTATCACTTGAGGTAATATATTGTGATATATATATTCATATATCCCATTAAGATTTGTAATTGACGTATTAAATGTAAGGGAATTTTAAAAAATAACATATTTATTTACCCCCTGTTTTTTAAAGATAAAATATCAAAGATGCATCTTTTTCAAAATTGTTAAAAACTTTTAAGAAGTATTTTCTTCCATTATAATGAAATTGAATTTTGACTGAAAAACACTTTAATGCATTCACACTTGTGCACATATACATATATACACACTTGTGCGCCCACCCCACCCCCACTGATTATGTACATCTGACTTTTTTATTCTTGCCTTCTGCTTTTCTGATGATTAAATGCCTTTCAGTCAAATTGTCTCTGCATGGCAGAGTCCGTGCAGATGGACTTCACAGTGTTCCTATCTAATGCATCCATCACCTTTCATGACAAAGTAATTAATGCCAAATAAGGCTCATTTTATACAAACCTGTTACTTTTGCAACAATTTTTAGAGATCAGTTACAGACTAATTTATTTAGTTAGTACAGGCTTATCATATGCTATCTGATTTTGGAATCAAGTAAAAAACTAATATCGTGTAGTCTATTCAGAAATGTTCCTTTTCTTCTTCCCTCTACCCACCATTTCAGTTTGTGCAGAACAAGCCAGCATATAGGCACACAAGACAGGCTCACAAACCATGAGCAAAGCAAAACTTTCATGGTAGGAACGACAAAAGGAATGCTGCAATTGGTAAGTGAAGAGGGAACGTTTTCAATTTGTTCTGCAAAAAACAATGCCTATTTGTTGGGTGGCTGTGTGGACAGCCACAGACAGGATTATTTTGGAAGGCACAAATTGATAATAAAGGGCCATCCAGTTTCTTATTCTATAGGAATATGTGCAATATGACTTCAAACATTTCAGAACAAACTCCCATCTTTAATTGATTGCAAATTATCAGTGCATCAGATATGCAAAAAAGTTAGAAGAAATTCAAAATGAACAGCTTAATAAGAAATGTTAGAATTAAAGCAAAGATTAAAAGAGAAACTTCAAACATGCCAGGTAATAAAAAGACATATGCAAAAATTTTAGGGCCTGTATAGTAGAAGGGTATTCTTTAGAGGTGAAGTGGAACCAATATTAATGTCATCTGCACTTCAACATTACTTGGTACTGGGAAATCAACTTTTCTGCTCTATAAATAACTGTTTAACATAATCAATCTCTTCCATATTTAACTAAACTTAGTTAAATGTATTAGTGTACTGTACTAATATTTAGAAAATATACTCAACACTCATAGAGATCCATAAACATCCTTCCCTCACGTATTTGAGAAATTCTTAAAAGGCAGTTTTATTTTACTGGTACTTCAATCCTAGTTAGGATTATTGGTATATACATGGAGACCATTTATTTTTTGTTTCATTGCTTTTAAAAATAATTTAATTGATTCCCATTGCTTATTTATATTATAACCTGTAACTTGCCCATAGCCTGTTGTTTTGGGTGGGCTATAAAAACTTGCAGTCGATCAATCAATCAATGTCACATTTCACATATTTTCCTGCTGAATAATGTGGCTGTCCTATAGAGAATGGAATGTATATGTGATTAATCTAACTTATCTGATCTTAGGTCCAAATTAGAATTTTATCTGGAATGGGAATTAGCTCCGTAGAATTTACTGAATATTCTGAAATTGTAAATAATATTGGGGTGGTGTTATAATTAAATAATGGATTTTGCCAAACATAATTCCCTCAACTTATGATAATGAATGATATTTCTTTTCATCACTATAGCTGCCGCTGGTCAAGATCTCTGTAGATACTCAAACTGAAGCTATGCCAAATAGTGAATAATTCACACAGATAACGTTCACAATGCCAAAATATTCTTTCAGCCAGAATTTAACTAGTACTGATGGGTTTTTTTAAAAAAAAATTAGAGTCATTCCTCCTCTCATGAAGTTTTTCCCCATAAATAATTGGGAGACAAATAATATAATTTCATTTAGTGTGTAATATGTTATTATAGATGTTAGCTTAGTTGTTATGTCTTGTGGATTCAAGATTGAAGAAAAGAACTTGGGAAAACAAAGATCTTTGCAATTGTTTTTCCATATCTGGTTCCAACTATTCCACCTCGAAAGAGTTGCCCTATAATTCTTTGTGAAGTGGCAAGTACTTCCTTGCCCTAGGAAATTTAACATAGCTTTGGAAAACCAGTCTTGACTATTTCTACAACTTCCCAGGACAGAAACTTGCTTATTATTGTGCATTCACTCCACAAACTTTTCATAGATTCCTCCCCCCTACTATACAGTTTTTTTATTCATGCCAGGCTGATTATGGGGGAAAGAAAATGATGCAACAGTCAGAAAAGTCTTCAAAGTTGTTCTAAAACATAAACAAACAAGCAGAAACAAAAACGGAAGAAAATAAGCAATCCTTAAAAAAAAAGTCTTTAAATAGAAAGGGAGGGAGAAAGAAGGGAAGAGAGTAAAAAAAGAAGAGATTAAAAAACCCAGAAAAGACAAATGGATATTAAGAGCAGGCACATTCAGGGACAGAGGCCGGCTACTTACGGTCACCTCGGTGATTGCTATATCAACAATGCTACCCACAACAATCAAGGCGTCAAATGTATTCCATGCATCACAGAAATAGTGCTGCATGTGGCAGGGAAACCAAAAAAAAAAAGGGGGGGGGAGAAAAAAGAAGAGAAAAACAAACAGGAGAGAGAAGGAAAAAGGGTATAAAAAAACCCAAAGAAAAACCAAAACAAACAAACAAACAAACAAATAAACAAAGCATGAAAGAGGGAGAGAAGAGAAAAAAATAAGGAAAGAAAGAGGTTATGTGGGCATAGTAAAAACTCTCTTACCACTCTACACACTGGTTGCTCAGACCTCTGTAACATGATGGAAGGTTATCAATAAAAAGCCTGGTTAGTTAGAAAGTTACACTCAAACATGTCTGGCTTGGTTTGGTTTCATCTTTTGGGGAGGGGAAAAAAGCACACATACCCCAATCTCTGTGCGCCTTCACCGGCCACAGTTGTGACCAGTGAAAAGAAAGGAGGTCTTCAACCCTCCTCCTTTTTTCCCCCCCTGGGAGAAGGACGACGGCAAGGTCAATAAAAGCATGACTAGAGGGAAGAAAACATAAACCAGAAAAAAAAGAGAAGATAACAAGTAAAGAAGAAGAGAAGGAGGATTTGGTGGCATCCTAAGGAGGGTAGAGTTATACTCACATTAGTTTCACTGAGAATGACGTCTATAATGCTGCCAATTACGATGAGGAAGTCAAAAATATTCCAAGGATCACTAAAGTAACCCTACATAAGGGAGGGGCAGGCAGGATGGGGATTAAAAAGGAATGTTAGACAGACAGAAACAGTTCAGAATTGGCATTAGAATCACTGCCCTGATAATGCCAGGGGCTGTAGAAGAGCAGCTAGGATCAGGTGTTTCCATATAAGCACACAAGTTGGCATTACTCAAACATGAAATCCCATTGAAAGCAAAGGGATCAAGTGCTCATGTAAGGACTACCTGTGTGTATGCAAGTTGGGGTTAGATTAATTCTGACTAAGGTGAAGGAGTCCTGCCTTTACTACTTTGTATTTTCTTTTGGTCTTTTTAAGTGTTATACCACTGATTTGTGGGCTGTTCATTAGAGAGTAGCACTAGCAGGAAACAAATTGTTCCCACAGCTGTATTCTAAAAGGTTGTCTAGAGCCTAAAACAGAGCATTCTTTATATTCTGAAATAATAATCTCATAATGGCCATTGGTTGCATTTTGCTCAGAGTCAAACTACCGTGTTTCCCCGAAAATAAGACAGGATCTTATTTTCTTTTGACCCCCCCCAAAATAAGCGCTTGGTCTTATTTTCAGGGAGGTCTTATCATTTTTGAGGGGCAGGAGGTGGCGAGCATGGCTACTGCTGTGTTGCAATATTTTCAAAGGAGGGCTTATTTTAGCACATGCACTCAAAAGCTCGATTGGGCTTACTATCTGGGAGGTCTTATTTTCAGGGAAACGGTATAACTGACATAAATGACATAGCTGTCTTTGGAATATCCTGGAGACAGAGGAGGATCGAGTAGAAAAGAACTTTCTTGATTATGAAGAAGTGGATCTTTACCAACAGTTTACATGGCTTCAAGGCCTACTGAATTCAAGTTTCTCCTTTTATATGGACAATAACAGTTGTCATCTTTCATCCATATACTGTCATATTTAATTTAGCCATTACTGTAGCATTAGATCCACTTTGATATTAAAAATGAACTGGGTAAGGTAGGATTTAAACTAAAGATTGCTATCTTACAAATCCTGAGGTGGAATTTACTCTGTTTTTAAATTTAAAAACTTGGGTAAATTTCCAAGTATTTCCAAGTATTTTGCAAGACTTGCAAAAATTCCTTTTCACACATTTATATTCTAAAATCTTCTCCCCACTTTTCTCTTATCCTATTAAATAGTGCCTATGCTGGTTTCTGGTTGTTTACTATTTTCTGCTAATCTGATTTCCCCGTTTCTCCAGCTGTGATCAATTTTCAAAGAAACCAAGCACAAGTGGCACAGGAGATGTTGTTCTTAGTACAGGAAGCTACAGGTCATGGGTGAAATGTGAGCCTGAATTCCCAGGATTTTTTAAAGGGAAAAAAGGGGGGGTGGGGAGGAAAATGGGAAAAGCAATTAGTTCCAACACTGGCGAAAAACCAGGTTTAGAAATGTTAAGAGGAAAGTAGTTAGAATTCACAGCTAGGCTAGACTCTGAATAAAGATCGGGTAGTTAGATTGCAATCCAACTAAACATCCCTGGGTTGCAAATCTATCTAATTTTTACTCCTCAACAGTTGGAGGAACTGTTAAGAGAGTTTTGTGGGGAGAAAGTAAAAGAGAGGGTGAAATTAGAAAGAAGCAAAATGCATTTTTGAAACATACATAAGGAAAATTTCCAGGCAAACTTTCAAACATGGGCTAGTTTGGATTCAGCATTTTAATTATGGAGGAATAATTTTCTATTTATTAGCCCATTAAAACAGAACTGAGTACATTGGGAATGGAAAAAGCATCAGCAGAAGATACATCATTCAATATTCTGCCTATAAATTTAGAGGTAAATGTTAAAATTAGTGCCGATGGTCGCCAGCATCTCTAGGAACTAGATCAACCTAGAATAAATATGGAATTAGACATTTACATAAAAAAGAAGATTAAAAGGCACAGAGATTTTGAGTAATAACATAATACAAACATTCAATGCATACAAGAGCTTCATGTCCTCTGAACAGATGAAAGTTTTAAAAACTCAACCAAACCTGTTTCAATGAAATCAGAGGGGGTAGCCACATTTTTGGACACTAAACCATGAACAGAATGTATACTTTTCTAGCAATCAAACATCCATTGCAGTGTTAAGAATCCAGATTGAGATTAGAACAGTTAATTCTCTTCCCCTATTCATGCTAGGAAATAAAAAGCTCCCATTGTGAATAGTAGAGTCAATGGACATATTTCAGCTGGTTTAACTACCACTTCCCTTGTGTCTTTGCCTCAATCTGGATTCCTCCTCCTCTCAGTTCTAGCTATTTGTAATTAGCAATATCCATGACAGATCTGTCTAGTTTATCTCTCAAAACAACCGTATATACCAACTATAATTTTTGGGGTATACAGTTTTGAAATATAGTTTTACAAACTGCATCCAGTAAAACACAAAATAGTACACTGTGGCTACAATTGTTATTGTGTACATTTTGGTAAGGTTTTCATGACAAATACTAAATTATTTATTACATGCTGTCTTACTTCTGCCCAAAACAAAATTTGAAATTAATACTTCCACATTTGCACCAGTGTAATCAATAAACCACATTATTCCTCATAGGAATAAACTTTACTACCTTTGGACCTGATTGTAATTCAGTCTAATTTATTTATTGGTGTACTGTTTTTTAGGAAATTAGACATTGCTAGGAAAAAATATTTGTATATTTATCAAGCTATTGATGTTGGATCAGGGTTATCATACAGTGGCAAGGAAAAAAAGTCACTGTTGTACTAAATATAAACTATTTATATTTAGATAAAGGAAGAAGGATTTTAAAAATAGCTTTAGTATGGTGTGAGAGAGTGAATCTATTCCCACTAATTATTTTAGAATTCATGGCCATCCACATTATGCCTTTTAATCTTCTGAGTTCTTGGCTGTTGGCTAGGGAGATAAGCTTTGTTTGCCTCCAGTCATTATTAGGGTATTATTTTACAAAACAAAGCTTTATAATTAAAAAAAGGATAACTAAAAGCTAACCAAATTCAGAATAAAGCAGATCTTGTGATTTCAAGGGGATTTGCCAGATTTTCTAGCTTTACCAACTAAGATTACCAACAGTATTTTGGGTCAGTCATTTAGTGAAGTAAACATATGAAGTTTTAAATGAATCCATTACAGTAAAGTTCTGCTCCATTAAAATATAGGCCTAAAACTCAGGAAAGAACCAGATTTATTTTGCAGAACTTAAGTTATTTTCTCAAACCAGCCTCTCTTATGCAAGAGATCTCTATCACAGAACTACAGTATTCTGCGTTTATATAAGAATAACCAATAGTTTAGTGTTGTAAAGCTTCCCGTCTTTTAGTTTCAGCTGTTTTTTTTACTACATACCATTGTGTAGTCTGAGAGACATCATTAAACATGAACAAGCTGAAATAATTAAAAAATATTCTAATTTGATTGAAAGTAGGAACATTTAACAACAGGGGCAGGCAAACTTTTAATGACAAAGATTGCATAATTATTTTGCCAGGCAGGGTTAAATGGAGCCAGGATTTTCAAATGAGTTTTCTTTAAGTTTTGGGAGGGGGTTTTGTTTTGCTTTTTAATGTTAACTAAGATTCTTTTCCCTCTACCTTTACCTTAAGATTCTTTTAGGGCTTACAGTGCACTTTATTTTGTTTTAATGTTTCTCACTTCAAAGTGACTAGAAACTATGTTACTTTTAGCAAGTTGAATAGTAGCTTTGAAGAGTCCCCAAAAGGGATTTAAAGCCTGTATGGAGCCCTGGTGCCCCATGTTACCAAATCCTGGTACGATCTTTAGACTTTAGTCTACTTTTCTGCTTCTTCATTATTTTACCAGTTGAAAAAAATGTTCTTTAAAGGAAATTTCTTTTTAAGTGTGTTTGTTTGATTTTATGGATGACAAATTGCTATCAACAGTAACCAAAACTCACTGGAAACCAAGTGTCTGAAACTGTTTCCTGGGCCACGTGGTTTATCTTTACATAAGAGCTTTAGAAAGGGAACAGATTATTGAAGCAATGACTCCTCAGTCTAGGAAGGAGGAGGCATTTTCCCATCAGAAAATTTGTGGTGAGTTTTTTTTTTCTCCCAAGAGAAAAGGCTAGGGAGGTTTTCATGAAAAACAAATTGATAGCATTGTTTATTTTTGCAACTGGAATGGTTAGAGTGAAACAGTTAATCTCCCACCCAATGGAAGTCCTCTTGCTTTCTTGTCAGAGGTAAGAGTTAGGTTATCATTCTGTTTAAAATTCCAGAAGAGTTCCCAGACCGTAAGTGGGAATTTCTTTATGCTACAGAATGCCCTGATTTTTTTTTTAAACTCAAGAGACAGGAGGCTAGATATTTTTTTCCTCAGAAATAATAGTTTGGCTTCACTGTTAAATACTTTTTTCTAGCAAACCATTTCATAAGCAATTAAATATGAAAAAAGCATCAAATGTACACAGTAGGTAGGTGGTATGGAATCTCATTTGTGCAAGGAAAAAAGCACCTGTCAAACCAGCCTTCAGTTTCCTTGCCTACTCTCAAGCTTATCCTTCATATACTCAAAGGTTTTCTTGGTCTTTCATGCTAAATGGAGAGAATGAAGTAGAGAGGAGTGCAAATTTCCACATATTCTATTTGTTCATGAAATTTCCACATATTCTATTTGTTCATGAAGTATTTCATGAACCTGTCCAGATAGCCACAGGAACCCATGAGTCATGTCTGCTTGTTGCTTATGTCAGCAAACAACAAAACCTGTTAAAAGAAGTTCTCATTTAGCATCCTCCAGCATCCCTTTCTTGGCTAAATACCAAGGAATCTTCACATCCCTATAGCCCATTTGAAAATCAGCAGCATTAATCAATAAGTCTCTCTCTCTCCTCCCTCCCCCCCTTTCTCCCTCTCCCTCTGTGTGTGTGTGTGTGTGTTTGGCTGCATGTCACAGTGCCACAATAAAGATAGGGTCAAAATAGCAGTTGACATGGGTAAACAAGGATGGTGCTTTAATCATGATGCTGGCACCTCCATCTTGTCCAATTGATCAGCAATCAACTGATAGTAACAAACTGCAGTGCAATTAGCAGTTGAAATGACTATTTTCCTTAGGACTATTTCAACAGGAACTGGATTTACAAAATTTCCTTCTCCACCCCAGCTATCTTGATCAAGATAGTTTTTCTCTCCTACAATGAGTAAGCGAAAACTGCTCTCCTGTAGGCATCAGGATGATGGGGAGAATGAACAGGTTGTAAAGTCTGGTTGGCCACTGTGACAAACAAAACACTGGACTAAGATGAGCCTTGACATGATCCAGCCAGGCTATTCTTATATTCTTTAAGTTGATCTTTCTCAATCAAACTATGCTTCCCATTTTTGATAGTCCCAGGCAGACTAATGTAATCAAAAGTCTGAGATACCTGAAATACTGCCTTATTCTAGTAAAATAGTTTTAAATAGTCCTAAAAATACATGATCTCTTTTTGTTGCTATTCTGCGCCGTTAGCAGTTAAATTTGTATTTTATTTCATTTTACTTCATTTGCATTTTATTTAATATTTAATGTTTTTGATTTTGGAACATTAAGCATCCCAACTGAAAATATTTAAATTTGGTACATTTTTGTTATTCCTTAAATAACAGCTTTATCTAAGCAATTCATATTTATGTCAGGAAAGAAGCAATAGTTGTACAGTATATGTGGTAACTGGCAATTATGAGGCAGCAAAAAATGGCTTCAGCCAGGTTTCGTTTCAAAGTTGAAGTGGACATGGAGCTTTCAATGGGTGCGTTACTTGGAACGCTGACAATAACTGGATTTCATTCTAGCCACTGTGTATCTTGGGCTCCACCTATTAATAAAAATGTAAAGGTGGAGCCTTCCTATCTTTCTAACCCAGGCCTGAATTAATAGGGAGAGTGCTAATCATTTAATACAATGAAAATATTCCTCTGTTCCTGGTCTGCAATGTTTTGGAAACTTCCATTTTTATTCCCAGGGTCAATGAATTCTGTTACTTTATAGAAATATAGTTGATTAGTATTGCAAAAGTTTCATCATAAATCCTTATTTATCATGAAGCCAATTAGACAGTGGCAGATAGGACAGCACTCCAGAGGGTCAATGTCCTTGCCCAGAGGATCATTGGTTGCCCTCTTCCCTCTTTGGAAGAGCTTTATAGCTCCTGCTGCCTTAAAAAAGTTCAAAACATTCTTAAAGATCCATCTCATCCTGGGCACCCTTTTTTTGAACTATTACCATCTGGCAGACGGTACAGGATAATAAAAGCAAGGACAAATAGGCTGAAAAACAGCTTCTATCCCAGGGCAGTAACCATATCGAATTTTATGGTATGCTGCAATATCAGGTTTTCAATTTCAATTATATAGAATGTAAAGGATGTATGTTTGTGTTTTTATTTTTATAGTTATAATGTACACTGAAAATGGCATTTAATTTCATTGTACCATGTGAAATGACAATAAACTAAACTAAACTAAACTTGCCCTACTTGTGTATTGTTTACACACTAGCTGGACCTTATGATACTGGCTAATTCCCTTCTGTGTTGCATTGGCTTTGAAGACCCATTTGTTTTCTTTCTTGCTGGTGCCTTGACAAGTTTGTATGTGTCATTATTATGAAGAGATTCGGTTATGCAGCCTTTTTTGGCTCAGTGACTGACATTTTCTTGATGTCTTTCAGTGAGCAGGGTTCTGTTATCTCCTTCTTTGAACAATATAGGAAAGCCTTTAGGGTGGAGTGTCTTTCTTGGATCTCTCTCAGCATCTGATCTGTGGCACCTCATTTTCTCCTACCTGCTCTGCCATACCAGTTTAAAGATTCCCTAAGAAGCCTGTAGTCTTGGCTCACTGACTAGCTAGATGTGGGGAACATGTTCTGACACCTCCACGTTTTATTTTTCTCCTCATCAAAATCAGTAGCACTATGCATCTTGACAGGTGAAGAGCAGATTCTAGGATTTTGTATACAGTGCGGTATTTTGAGTATTCAACCATCATTTCTGTCATACATCTGCAAATTCAGTTTGAGTCTCTTTTCTTCTGACCTACAAGCCTAAATCGTAACCTGTCATGTATCCTAAACTGGGCTTCTTTCCATGTCGAAATGTATGGTATAGGGGATTGCATTTAAGGCTTTGCTTGGGTACCTAATTTGCACTGGTGGATGTGTTGATTGTTTCTTCCCAATATTGCATCACTGCAGCATGTATCTCATTGTCCTAGTCAGAATTTTTCTTCTTTGCTGTGGTGGTGCAGTGGTTAGAATGCAGTAATTCTGTTGACTGCCAATTGCCAGCACTTCGGCAGTTTGAGTCTCACTGGCTCAAGGTTGACTCCTGTGTGCTGGAGAAAGACAAGAGTAATGTCTCCTTCTGAATTTTATTAGTTTGCACACACTGCCTTTGCCTTTCTTTCACTGTTGTAGATTGATTCCATTCTCTTTGGAATGTACGTATGTACACTGGCAATTTTGGTTTGTCTTTCTTGGGGTGCTTGGCATAGAGATGAGCCAGACTGCTGTTTATCTGAACTCAGCTTTATGATTCTTCAGAGATACTTGAAGTCTTTCAGAATAGTAGAATTCAAACCAAGTTATTATAAAGATCTGCTCCACATCTTTCATTTCTAAGAAGGAAACCACCATTTCATAGATAAAGATTTTAGAAGTAAAGCAATTAGCATTTCACCTTGGTTTCTTAGATCTGGCCTCTCAACTTGCTTGACCACGTCAAGCATTTTATTCACATGCAAATGCAGGTTTTCATCTCTTGTTACAGTACAGAAGTTCCTCAAAAGATGTACTTTTGAAATGCTGAATTTTTCATCATAAAGGTTAGAAAGATTCCTCGATACCCTCAACTAGTTCTAAATGACATTGAAAGTCGAATCAATCATTATCAACCATATCATTTGTGAAGCCTCTATGTTCTCTAATACTTTCCTCTATCCATCAGTCTTTCCTCTTTTAACATTTATACAAACCAGTGGTGGGATTCTGTGGGCATGGTGTGGCTTGGTGGGCGTGGCTTGGTGGGTGTGGCAGGGGAAGGATACTGTAAAATTTCCATTCCTTCCCCACTCCAGGGAAAGATTACTGCAAAATCCCCATTTCTTCCCGATCAGCTGGCACTCAGGAGGCAGAGAATAGATGGGGGCAGGGCCAGTCAGAGGTGGTATTTATCAGTTCTCCAAACTACTCAAAATTTCCGCTACTGGTTCTCCAGAAATGGTCAGAACCTGTTGAATACCACCTCTGATGCAAACCCTTGGTCATTTTGACCAGAGAAGTCTGGTCCTTTCAGCTTTTATACAGACTGTCTCAGGTGCTGCTTTCCCAATTTCTTTGTCTTTTACAGGAATTTCTACCTTTTCTGTGCTGGTTTTATGTAATTCTATTTGGAAGAAGCTCTTTATGTTCCTGAAAAATGTCTTCCTGTAAACTGAGATTCACTTAGTGTAAAGACTATTGAGGTAGGTTGTCTAGCTACAAGTAGAAGAAGATTTGTTTACATGAAATATAAAAATCTAAGCAGACCAGCCTAGCACCTGGCTAGCTATATCCTACCAGAGGAAAGTCATGGGGAGAATACTTCATTTATGAATAACTAGGGAACAACGGTGGAAAAGAAAATCTTGAGATTAGCAACCTCCTGAAGAAAAAGCAAACAGAATAACAAATAAAGATAGAAATCCCAATTCTATCCATACCTCACCACCTCTTATGACTAGTAGGTTATGAGATGCTGAGAAAGGGTGCATTTGAAGTCATGTTGTCAAGATAAATAAGCATTATTGCTAGATGAAGCAGATTTGAATCCCTTGGATCCTGGCTAAAAAAACAGTATGCAATCACTTCTTTACTATCATTTCGCATATTCTGACTCAACAGCCTAAATCAAATACATGTGTTCTATGGAATATTACTAAGTATCAACATCAACTGCTATCAAGCAAAGATAATGCATGCTTTATTAAAGTCCCAAGACAATTTAGCCATGGCAATAGATACGAAATCAGCATTGCCAAATGGAAGAAAGGAGAAAAAAAATCTTCAAAGCTAAAGCTACCTGGGGATCATAGAAGACTGCTAGAAAAGCACAGACTATACACAATATTTATTAGTTTCCATCTTACATGTTTTTTTTTAAAGGCAACTACTGCAAATTGATTACCTTATGCTCTTCTGAAAAATGCTCTACAATATATGGGGCTGCCCCTGAAGAGTGTTCGAAGACTACAGTTGGTCCAGAATGCAGCCGTGTGAGCGATACTGGGTGTACCTAGATACACCCATGTTACACCCATCCTCCGCGAGCTGCACTGGCTCCCTATTGGTCTCCGAACAGGCTTCAAGGTGCTAGTCGTTACTTTTAAAGCCCTACATGGTTTAGGACCTGGCTACCTGAGAGACTGCCTCCTGCCACATACCTCCCAACGACCAACTAGATCTCACAGGTTGGGCCTCCTCTGGGTGCCGTCGACCGGACAATGCCGGCTGGTGGCCCCCCGGGAGAGGGCCTTCTCTGTAGCTGTGCCGGCCCTGTGGAATGATCTTCCCCTAGAGATCCGGACCCTTACCACTCTTCTGGCCTTCCGAAAAGCCACCAAGACCTGGCTGTTCCGGCAGGCCTGGGGCTGTTGATCAATGTGCAGCCCCACTCAGACAGAATGGATGGTGTGCAATTTTAACAACTGTATTTTTTACCTTTATTTTTTTAAATGCTTTTATCTTGTCTGTAAGCCGCCCAGAGTCCCAAGGGAGTGGGCGGCATACAAATTTTATTAAATTTCAATTTCAAATTTCTCTATCTAGCCTTTATGTCATTATAGAGCTTTACAGGTGATAACCAGCCTCTTGAATTGTATATAGAAATCTGTGAGGCTCAAACAAGAGGCACAGGGGCATGCATTCTGGACCAGTTGTAGCTTCTTGGTGACTTCCAAGGACAGATGAACATCACACTGCAGTAGCCCAATCATGCAGCATGAATGACTATGGGGGGGAGGTTCTTGGTCCAGGAAAGGGGTCAAGCTGAGCCTATACAAAGGCCTTCCCTGACCACAGCTGCCACTAGACAGGTGAACGGACAGCTTTTTCAAGCAGAGGAAGAGTAGAGGGTAGAACAAGAAGCAATTATGACAAATCATGGCTTGAACTATCTTGCTTTGCATGTAATGAGTCTATCTCATATATTAGTTTCACCTTTTAAGTTGCATTACAGAAATAAATGAACTTTTGCACGATATTCTAATTCTACGTTTCATCTGTAACTGATGCCTTTGTAAACTGACCACTAGAATCAACAAAGCAATCAATAAATGCCATTTTCAATATCTTAAAAGAAGCTCATTAAAAAAAGAATTGGTATCTTTGTTTTCATAGCCATGAAGTTTTTTGTGCTGGAATCTTCTAAGGGTGAGATTTTGTCAGGCTTCAACACTGTCACACTGCATCCCTGAAAGAATCCTGCTGTTTTCCTTGATTTGCTGCTTTGCTAACCTTGTGGGCAATGCAGAACAATGGGACTGCCATGGGAAGCAGGATTGGTTAGGCAGATGCAGATTATCAAAGAAAAAGGTGAGAAAAAGGAAAGCAACCTATCATAGCTTCATATCTCTCTGCATCATAGATATGCGTGACTGGGAAGCTAAACCTACTGGAGATAAGTTTGTTTGACTCGATAGGATAGGATAGAATTGTTGTGGCCTGCCAGCAACCAGCAGAGCTGGCAGCAGATTCGGACAGTGAGGAGGTTGGAAAGGAGCATGGGCCAGTCCTGGAGTCTGGGGAAGGCTCTGATGAGGGCTCCGTGTCGGAGGCAGAGATGGCCAGGGCCATCTGACAGTTATCAGCTTCCCATCAGCTGCCCATCGGAGTCAGACATCAGTGAGGCAGACAAACAGCTGGAACCTGTTCCCAGTGTGTGCATGCACAAAGTTGCCAGACGAAGGAAACAGCTAGGAAACAAGGGTTAACTTGAGAGTAAGGCCACAGGTGGACAGTGAATGGCCCCTCCCACAGGGAATAAAACAGGAGCGAAAAGGGAGGTGTGTTTGCAGGAGACAATTAGTTCAGGAAGCATTCTTGCCAAGTATTGCGGCGTCTGAAAGATATCAGTCTGGCCAGTCTCTAAGCCTGATAAAGGACAGTAATTGTGAACTATCTTGAAAGACTGTGGGAGAGGAAAGATATTGCTGGAGATGAATTCACTGTAAATTAAATAAAAGGGGTTTATCAGGATGAGGACTTGGCTTCGTGTTTCTGGGGAAGCCTAGGTTAGAACAAGGATAGGATAGGATAGAATAGACCAAAATGCTGCATTAAAAAGTGCCCTGGGATCCAAAGATTAAAGCCTGATGAAAGTAGAAGATTGGCTTCAGATAGTACTTCTGTGGTTCTCTAATAAAGATTTTCCCGTTGCAAGAACTGTGGAAGGAGCCACTGTTCCATGGTAATGAATCTGGAGATTTTCAAGAAGTTGAGATACAAGTATTCCTGAATTGTGATCACAATTGGGACCAGAATTTCTCTTGCCTAAAGCAAGGCAGTTCTTAAGTGAGTTGATTTTATGATCCTTTAAGCAAATCGCTGCAATTGTTAAGTGAATCATGCAGTCATTAACCGAACCTGCTTTCGCCCACTTTTTTAATGGGCTATAAGATTAAGAAGAGTGAGAGATTCTTTCTATGTTCAAATTAACTACAATGTTTGGAATATAAGGGCTCTGATATGGAGGCTAAACTCTGAATCATGTAATTTCAGTCAATCTCCTTTCTAGCCCACCATGAAAGCATTGGTCATGACAAGTGTAGGATAAATAAAATAGATCTATGATGCAAAAGAGAGAGCTTTTCAGGCTGGGGTTTTGCAAGCTTAATTTATTGCTTTGTAAACAGCATCATTTCAATCAATGGCCGTGTAATGATAGAGCAGAGCATGCCACCTGTGAAATGATAGAAAGCACTTCCATGCCAGTCAGAAAAGATGCATCAAGAGAATGGCAGATTACATGAAGCCCTGGTTTGTTTTTCACAGTCCCAAATCAAGTGCAGAGATATAATGGTCACTGGACTGACCAACCATGCAGGGGGCAATAATAAGAACAGCTGAAGAGAAAAAGGCTAAGAATAACAAAACTTTCTGAGGACCAGAGGTGGGGTCCTACCAGTTTGACCGAACTAGTAGTGGCATGCTGGCCTGGGTCGCAGAACCGGCAGCAACCCAGGCTGGCCACACCCCGAAACCAGTTCCCAGGTTGCCGCCGTCGCCATATTTTTTTAAGGTTCTGTGCATGCGCAGAATAATTTCCATTGAATTGTGCATGCGCACGGAGCACTTATCTAGCACGTGCGCACATGCAAACCGCATGCACGAGCGAACCGGCAGTAAGGCCGGCTGAAACCCACCCCTGCTGAGGAGCACCTACCCTTGTGTGATAGTTGTAGATGTGAGGATACAGTCACTTTTCATGTTTTCCTTTTTGAAAGTGACCTCAAGAAAATATTAGTACTTGTAGACCACTGGTTCCCAACCTTTTTTTGGCCATGCCCCACCTAAGCATCTTTAAAATCCAGATTCCCCCCCCCCATGACATATAATTCTTATTTTATAATTCAAAAAATGAACTGTACTCACAGGGGGGAAGCCTAAAAGGCCATTAACTTGGTTTAACAAGGTTCAAATTGCCCCCATTAAAAATCAAATTGCCCCCACCACCACCATGGGGCGTGGGCCCCACATTGAGAACCACTTTTCAACTGTTTTAGACAGTTGAATAGTTTGGACGAAAGAAGCCAATTTTTAAATTGGATTTTGAAAAAACAGGTACTCTTAAAACACTGTTTTAAGAGCTCAAAAAACAAACCATTGTAGGCAGCACTGAACTTGTCCTGGCAGATGCTTAACTTTCTTCTTTTCTTAATGATCCACTGAGTCCAATGGTTGCTTACTTAGCAGGAATTTAGTTTCCTCTAGTTTATTTACAGGGAACATATTTCAGTATTGTTGCCTATCAGAGGCCTGAAAAACAGCTGGAACTGTAGATGTATACCCTATGATGCCATCTGATCTGTAATGATACAGTTGGAGATGCCGTGGGTTTATGGTACGGTGTGGCAGTATCTAATCCAACTGACACTTTTAACTAAACCTCTAAACTGAGAGAATAGAATATGACATGTAGACTCCGTATCTATTTATTGACAGTGACAGCATTGTTTTCAAATATTCAGAACTGCTAGCCTTTCTCTGAATATATAGTATACTGAATTAAAAGGGTCCCAACTATATTTGCATGTAAGAGTGTTTTTAATGTAAGTTGGAATTAGTAGGTAATTCCTAAGGTATTTTTAGTATATGGGCAAGAATTTCTAACTTTCAGTTATCTACTTATGGCAATAATAGAATAAAACCCTTTGCTTCCTTCTTATTTCCATAATTATACTGCTGATTAAAAGAGAATGAGGTTTTATGTCATCTGTATAAGGGAATTGGTAATGGCATCATTATACAAATGAGCAAATTTATTTTTATTTATTTATTGAATTTGTATATCACCTAGTGCATCTAAGTTCCTGGCAGCTTACACCAACAAAAATGTATAGTATAATGATCATCCACAGTAATAATCTGCACACACTAACCCACAAACAATATAGTATGATACATAATATTCATAGAAATCAAATCTACGTAAGTATCAATCACAATTGACACAATAGCCAAATATATTGCTGGCAAACAATCAGATCTGTCTAGAAAACTATTGCTGGAGGGCCTACTCAAGCTTCTAGAACTGCAGCTGTTTTGGCCTCAACTCTGGAGTGCCAGCACTATCTTCTCTAGGAGGGCTTTTTCAGATGAGTCTGTATAGACCTTTATAGGTCACTAGTAGTATTTTGAGTTGCAGTTGGAAAACTGTTGATAAAACTCATACACGGCTTGCAAAATAAGTGTAATATAATCGTGGCAATGAGCAATAGTCAACGAGTGAGCCATGGATTTTACCCTTTTACCACTCTGGAGTGATGTTTATATTGAGCCATCCACCATAAAACCAAGTTCCATTTCATGTTTGGTCACAATTCAGACAACGTACTTAGAATATTTGTTGATCTAATGTGCATCCCTTTACTCTTACTGCCAAAATTGGTCAAAATTGCTAGAAAGAGCAGCTTTGCTTTGTAGAAAATACTGAATGTAAGATCAGACCTAAGCATATAAGAATAGTTTTCCTCGATCAAGCCATGGCCCAGCTTGGTCCAGCATTTTGTTTCATTATGGCTAAACAGGTATCCCTTGTGCTTCTAAGCAGATGGAGACAGTATCCCATTCCTGTCACCGTATCCTGCAAGTGATATTTAGCAATAGCAATAGCAATAGCAGTTAGACTTATATACCACTTCATAGGGCTTTCAGCCCTCTCTAAGCGGTTTACAGAGTCAGCATATTGCCCCCAACAATCCGGGTCCTCATTTCACCCACCTCGGAAGGATGGAAGGCTGAGTCAACCCTGAGCCGGTGAGATTTGAACAGCCGAACTGCCGAACTAGCAGTTGGCTGAAGTAGCCTGCAGTACTGCACTCTAACCACTGCGCCACCTTGGAGATGTGCTGGCTCCAGCTCTGAGCAAATTGCCCTTGCCCTTGCGAAACTTGTTCTCCAGCCATTTATTTATCCACTCTACTTTTAAAGCCATCCAAGTTTGTAGCTGTCATAGTGTCTTCTCACAATCATTCCATAGGTTACTTATATGCTATGTGAAGATATGCTTTCCTTTATCTAAATCTCTCCAGCTATTTCATGGACTGAGGAAGATAAATTCTTTCTTCCCTATTCTCCATGCCATCCACAATTTTGTATGTTTTTATCATGTCTCTCTTCAGTTACCATTTTTCCATTTTAGAGTGCTCCAAATATTCTGGATTTTGCTTGCAGGTTAGGTTTTGAAACTTCCTGATAATTCTGCTTGTCTTCTTCTGCAATTTCCCCAATTGTATGTTTTTTTTAAAAAGATGAACAGAGCTGCATATAGTATTCTAGATATGGATATACTATACCCTGGTACATGGACGTTACAATGGGAGTTTTATTTTCAATAGTTTGTATATTTAAAATGAATTTGTCTTTTCTAAAACTGCTGAAAGCTGAGATTGTCAAGATCTTTTTTTGGTAGGGAAGGTGTCTCTGAACTATCTGTAACTAACACATATTAGGAAAATATATATATATAGTTTAACATTTATGTGTTAAAAAGCATTCCTGCTGTTAGAAAAATATACAAATAACCTATAGAAAAATCACTTTTTATATGTTGCAATATTTCATATTGCATGGAGTCCTTGTTTAGCAACTGCCTCATTTAGTGACTATTTGTAGTTATGGCAGTGATGAAAAAGGAATTTTGTGACCAGTCTCCACATTTAGAACCATTGCAGGGCTATAAAGTAAAGGAAAGCTGGAGGAACATAATAAGTACAGTCATAATTTCACTTAGTGATCACTTCACTTAATGATCCAGTTGCCAGTCCCAATTGTGGTCACTAAATGAGGGCTACTTGTGCTACTATTGTTAGAAGATCATTTAAATTGTGTGGGTTTGTACTCATTTTATAGTAGCCTTCTGCCTCAAAGTCTGTCTCATTATGAATTTAAAACAATGAATCTTTTGGGCTCATGGATGCATGTGGACCATGGGGAATGATTGTGGATGCAATTTACAAAATGATTACCACAATATTTTACTTATTTCAGCAATACAGCTTTAAGGCTAGGTACTGGTTCCAGATAAACATGTACTTCTAGGAGTTTGTAGTGAAATTGTTGGAAGAAACATCAGCTATTGTATACTGCTTTGTTTCCCTTGGGTTCTGGAGGAGGAGGAGGAGGATACAGGGAGTAGACAAAGCAAGACCACTGTCCTTACTGACTCAGTTGCGACCCCCAATTGGGGGCCCTTGGGGGGGCAAGCTTAGAAATGGGGCAGGGGCATTTCATCTCTGATGAAATGCTCCCAGCTTTGCCAGTTCAATGCCCATCATTCCTTGTCAATTCCCTAGCATTGTACAAAGCCACAGTGGCCCTGGAGGTTAGGTGCTGTACCCACTGAGTCGTATTTCGAGACCACCTTCTCAATGCCGCATTGCTAATGGCTTAGTGGAGAATATTCTTGTTTTTTCTTCAGGCATCTCATCTCCACTGGACACTATTTTAGGGCAAGCAGGGTTGGTTTAATTCCTTCAGCCCGCATACTTCTCTGGTGTGGCCTGGACCCCCAGCATTGCTGAATAAATAGAAAACCTTTTTTCCCCCTTTCCCTTTCCAACTTCATCAATATGCCTAATATTTGATGAAAACTGCCACTTTTTCCTTTTCAAGCATCCCAACACGGCTGCTACTCTTTATCTTTTTATTTCAACTTTTTTTTTAATCATACAAGTTGCATTCCTGATGCAACTTTCTCACTCTTGTCTCTTTGGTAAAGTGGTCAGCTTAAATCACAGCCCTCTTTTTTTTAAAAAAAAATGCTTTTCAACAGGAGTTGAATAGTGCGTGTTCAGGGAGCATTTTTCAGCACCAGGAGCAAGTATCCTAGTTATGCCCACAAATTAGTAGTTAACAAGTTGGTGCTGAGGCAATTCTCATGTTCCCATGGGTGTCCATTGGGGTACACAACATTTTACAGCTTATATATTCTGAAGAATCAGAGAAATGCTATATTTTTAAAAGGCATGATTCTGTCTGTATACTCAGTTTAAAAATGGAAGGCTATTCCAAGCACAGATTGAGATTCCAGCTTAGACAACAACTGCTCAAGAGCATCTCCTTTAGATTGTGGAGGAGTATGGGAGATAAAGCTTGACTTTATTACCTTTTTTATCTCCTCCCGTCTGCTTTTTGACCCCCCTAGATGCACAGAGAGAAACTTTGATTGATAACATACCTTGGGTTTGAAGGCAATTAACTTCAGAACCATCTCAACGGTGAAAAGGCCAGTGAACAGCATGTTGAGGATGTTCATTGCTTGTTTGAAGAGGATACTTTGACCATAGTGCTGAAAGCAAATCCCCAACAACTAATTATTCCAATTTGCATTGTGAAAAGTGGATTGTTTTCTCCTTTTACCAGTTCTCTCTCCCCTCTGCTACTCCACTTCTATGTCCTTCTGATTTCTTTATAATTTAACTAGCTGATAACCTGGGGGTTGCCCGTGTATTTATTTATAGGGGGGAAATGTCCAAACCAAACGTAATTTTAAATGTTGGATTTTCCCCCTTACCAGAGCCTTGTGGAGTACTGTGAAGCCGTTACAATGGCAACTCCACTGCGCTGTACAGTAGAAGCAATTAAATGGCCGTACAGTAGAAGCCACTTTAAGGTGCAACAGGCTGTATCTTAACAGAACACACACCCTGAGGGGTGTTAGGCTGTCTTACCCCCACAGTGTTTTTTTTTCCAGAGAGTAAGTCATCTGTTTGGTTGAAATTGCTTGAGGCATTCCAGAGTCATGCTGGAATATATACTAACATCCATTTTTATATAGATAGATGAATTAATCATTAAAAACATATTTCATTTCAAAACCAGCTGTGTTATGGAAAACACAGTTTTCTAACACAATATCATGGGTTATCCACTTAAAATATGATAATGTGATTCCATCCTATATCTAATTAATCAAAAAAGAAAGGCCATGTCCTCAGAGGAGGCAGTGCTTGACTTATGACTGGCCATTTAGCGACTGTTCAAAATTATGGTGGACCCAAAAATGGGACTTTTAACCCAGGTCTGTAGTAGCAACAGTTAGACCTCTTTCACAGTCATGTGTCCAAACTTTAGGCACTCGTCAACATGGCCACTTTTATGGCCATTTGCAGTGTGCTGTGGTCACATGACTGCATTATATGATGTTTTTTCTTCTGTTTTTTAGCAAAGTGAGCACAGAGCAAACTATTAGTTCGCTTAACAGCTATAGCATTCACTTTACGACCACTGGGGTTGTTTAATGACCGCAACAAAAACATAAAAATAAGTTGGTTATGTGACCAAACCATTTTTTGACTATCACGACATGACTGTAATGAACAGGCTCCATTACAGTGATATATAGAGGAGTACCTGTGTATATTTGTGACATGTCCTCACACTGCTGCTTCCCCCATCACTGATTTTCAGGCTTTTGGCAACCAGCTCACATTTACCATGGGTTGCAACAATCTGTGGTCATGTTACTGCAATTTGTAATTTTTTTGCTATTTTCCAGCTGAAAAGTGGCAAAAAAATGGCCACTGGATATGCTGCATTCACTTACTGTAAAAAAAAAACCAGTGTGTGTGTGTGTGTGTGTGTGTGTGTGTGTGTGTGTGTGTGTGTGTGTGTGTGTGTATACACAATTTAAATTAAAAATAATAATTTAACATTTTTATTATTTCTGTATTTTGTACTTAGGAAATACACTTGCTTTAAAAAAAAGTATGTAGTTGATACAATTTGTAGAATGGGACAAATTAATATTTCCAGATAGTTTTAGTTCCCTCACAGTTCTTCTTGGTTTTAATAATGTACTTATTTTCCCTTGACAATTAAAAAAACGACAGAAACTGTGCAATTTCTATATCATGAATATTGCAGTGAATTCAATATTAGCGATGATATCGTAAGACTTTTTCGGGCTGTATGCCGTGTTGAATTCTATTCCAAAAAAGTATTTCGGAACGCATGGTATAAAGACATTGCGCTTGTCTTCAACTGTTTAAACTTTAAAGCAAGCAATACCATTTCCTAAGATAACAGGGTAGCTGCAGTAGTTAGCCAGGTGAAGATACATCGGTTTTAAAGATTTCTTTGAAGTATCTTTGCCAAATTATTTCTGAAGCTTTGCACAGCCCTAATATTTTCTAACTTCCCACCTACCTGCATGGCCAGGCAGATGGTGTTCAGCAAGATGAGGACGAACATCAGGTATTCAAAATAGGTGGAGTTCACCACGTACCAGACTTTATATTGGTACTGGTTTTTGGGGATATATCTTCGCAGGGGCCGGGCCTTCAGGGCGTATTCTACACATTGACGCTATTAAAAGGAAGCAGTGGGTTAGAAAAATAAATTCTACAATTATAGAATTTAGCTTGGTCAGAAATAATTATAACAATTCTTGCTTTAGGAGAACTAATTTACTAATGGTAAGTCTTGTGGTGCCTTAATGGCCGACACATTGTTTTGGGCCCAAAAGTTTGTGTAGCATAGACCATTTTGTGAGAAACAACTGGTAGAGCAATTGGACCTCATGGAAGTTCAAGGAATTTTGAGAATTCCATCCAGCATGATCTTCAATGACTGGAAATTCTATAAGTTGCAGTCTTAAAATCTTATTAAATCTAATAACTTTTAATATTGCAATACTGTAATTATTCACTTTGGAATAAACCACTGATCTCAGTAGTACTGGCCTGTTAATATGTATTAAAATGCAACATGAATACTCCAAAGTATTCCATTGCAACGGAAACAAAAGACTTCCAAGAGACTGTGGAGTCTGACAGTTTTATTTCAGTGATGAAATTTTCATTATTATACAAGCACTGTCACAATGCACATATAATAGGGGAGGAGCTTGCATTGTGATGCTTGATTTATCATGCGTGGCCCTATATCTTTCTTTTATTTTTTCTATGAAGATAATGAAATATTCTAATACTGCATGGGTGGGTAATGTTTTTCAGCAGTCAGCAGGCCTAGCACTATTCCGTAAGATTTGTAGTAGGATAGTATCACCTTCACCTTACATTCTAATAAATATTTAGTTGGATGTTTGAATTGTATCTTGCAGGATTTTAAGAGCCACATAATGGAATTACCTGGTTCTTGTCAAGCTCACAGTTCTTATATTCCTGTTCTCCTTGCTCTTGAAATGTGACGATCACGAAACCAACAAAGATGTTCATCATGAAGAAAGCAATGATGATGATATAAATAATGAAGAAAATTGAGATCTCCACCCTGTGGTTGTAGATGGGCCCCACATCTTCCATATGGGAATCGATAGATCGATACAGCAGTCTGGAAACAAACAAAAAAAGGAAATAGAAACTAAATACTTTCAGACAACCTAATTGGCAGGCTTTTGTTAGAGATCCTTTCTGAGCATGAAAGCACCAGAAAACAGCCTTCCAAATGTGCCATTTGAAAGTTTCCAGATTTCCAGTCTTGTGACTATGTGAGAAATGAGACAGTAAAATGAAATGAAACATTATTTTCTAAAGAACTTTTAAAACAGTAGTGAGTTAGCACATGATAACACACTGAAGTACTGAATGACAAGTCAAGTTAAACAAGTTAAGTTAAAAGCTGAAAAAGGCAAATCATTTTGCATCTATAAAATATAAACAAAAAATGCCTTATATACTCACTCTGGCCAGCCTTCAAAGGTTGAAACAGTGAAAAGGGCCATCATAGCTGTTAGGACATTGTCAAAATCAAATTTGCTATTCTCCCAGCTTCGGGCCTGGATGATTGGTTGAGACACTTCTCCTTCCTTGTAAGTGATAAAATTGCCCCTATGAGGAGAAGGAAAGTAAGGGGGATTGGGGGAAATAGACACACACAAAAATTCCTTGACAGCGGTTGACATGGAAAAGAGGTCAGACAAACGATCATGAACTCACTTGCATTCTGCTTCTGTTTGCTTGGAGCTATCAGTGCAGCTGTACAGTTTGCCCTGGAGGAGAATGAAAGAGAAGAATAATTTAATTATAGAGCAGAACACAGAGTTATGCTTTCATTACTGCCTCATGAAGAAAAAAATGTGCTTTTTCTCCTCTCTTCATCTATTGCTGTTTAAAGTTTTATCAGCTTGAATTATATTGCCAGCCTTACTGCATTCTGTATGGATCGTAGTCTATGTTGCCAACAATTGCACTTTCGAACTTAAGCTATAAAATTTCATTCAAGGCAACACATGTACAACAGAGTTAAGAGTCAAACTGGGATAGGAATAAGTAACTCAGAATTCCTTCTATTAAAACAATATTTTTCATGTTTAAGTATATGGAAAGATTAATCACCAACAAAACATGTTTCCAGCCATTTTCCAAACTATTTCAAATATGCAAATCTACCAATATGTCAACTAGATTTGGCATGTGCATTACATAAATATACTGAAGATTTTCCTTTTATCTGAATGGGTATGAGGAATAGGTTGAGAGGGAAGAGAAAGTCTAAGAAAGTTGTGGTTGAAGGAGCCGTGACCCGACAAAAGCGCGAACGTCATAAGCGCGCCGACAAAACCGCAGCGCTAAAACCGTGATGTCAAAAGCGCGTTTTTGGACTTCCTGGGGGCGGAGCCGGACTTCCTGGGGGCGGAGCCTGTCGCCGAAGAGGGCTCAACGGAGCTCCTCTCAGAGATCTGGTCTGTATATCTAAATAAGATCATAGATATCACCCCTTTTTGGCTAGAAAGGGTCAGGGAGTAGCTCGGTGGCTAGGGTCTATTCGTAGTTCACGGCCTTTTTCTTTTTTTTTTGGCTGTGGACGGAGATTAGATCCAGCGTAAGCTGAGCTCTTATCTCCAGCCAGTTCTTCTCAGCTGCTTTTTTTGCAGCCCTAGACAGGTGACCCCCCCCCTCAGGACAAAGCAAAGTTGTTTGAAGCTATGATTAATACGAGCGGGTCCCACCCCTGAGAGATTTTTGTTTTTACTACTATCTTAAACACCAGCCTCATTTGTCCTAGAGGCTTCTTTGTTTAAACGCACTTCAAAATGGCGACTTTTTTCCGTTGGTGATTGATAGGGGACGTACTTAGCCGGCTTCACCTTCCTGCAGACCACTCCTTATTAACTATCTAAAATCTACAAACAAAATAACTTTTTTTTGGAAACAGAGGGGAGCGAGAGCGCTGTTTATTTGTCTATTTATAATGGCTCCCAGATCAAAACCGAAGCATTTCTCTACGAATGTCCTTAAAGAACCTACTATGAAATCGCAGCCCTTGTCTCCTACGCCCTCTACTGGAGAATTCTTAACACAGGAATTTTTCTTCCAAATGCTTAATGATTTTAAACAGGAAATTAAAGAATTTGTATTGGAGCTATATGATAATTTAAAGTCTAAGATTGCCCAAATGGAGACGAATACGTTTGCAGCCGTGTCTACTCTGACAGATTATACCGCTGAAATGGAGAATAAATTGGAAAGTTTGGAGGAGACTAACTCTAATTTGACTACTAATATCCAAACATTACAACAAAAAATTAGAGATACTCAAGAACAGCTCGTTATGATAAACTTTAACAAGAAGGCATTTGCAATAAGAGTCAGAGGATTGCGTGAAAAGAAGCGAGAGAATCTGAAACAGACTTTTGTTGAAGCCTTCAGCCATGCGGTGGGAAGCCCGGGACTTAATTTTGATTGGCAGATTCGGAAAATCTATCGCCAGAATTCTTTGGTAGCGGAACAGCGACAGCTCCCGAGGGACATAATTATATATTTCTCCACAAAAGAATCCAGAAACGTGATCATGCAAAAGTTCTACAATAACAGGTTGCGAGTTGATGGGCAGGATTTGATTGTCTTCAAAGAAATACCATCCCAGATGTTAAAAGCAAGAAGAGACTATACTTTCTTAACTAAAGAGCTTAGAAATCACCAGATTCAATATAAATGGGAGGCCCCAGCCGGCATTACGGTCACATTTGAGAATCAAAGACTTCGTCTCAATTCTGTTTCGGAGGCTCGAGATTTCTATTACAAGACTTTGAAGGTGGGACTTCCTGATTCACTTGGAAAAGAGGAAAGACAAGCCGAAGAAGAAGGCAAGCAGCAGACCACATGGCTGCAAGATGGAGGGGGTAGCTCTCCCTCTCTCGGAGAAGCAGAAAAGCGGAGATAGAGGATTTAGACATTCCAAAATATTCGTCAAAGTTGTGGATTGAATGGGGGTTTGCGACCTCTCTCCGGTAGAAAAAGCGGAATCGGATATTGGTGGGGTGATGCTGAATGTATATTTGTAAAATGCATGCGGAATGATTTACGCTGTTTAAATCCTATTAGAAGGGAAAGTTTGATGAGATTATTTTAAAATAGAAGGTAAACTGATTCTTGTTTAAAGTATTATTTGAATATGTGGAATGATCCATGCTACTTAATTTTTATTAGAAGGGAAAGCTTGGTGAGATTATTTTGAGCTAGATTGTAAACTAATGTCTGCATAAATTTGATAGTGGTAAATATCAGAGAAGCAAGGGATGAGGGTAAAATGCATGCGGAATGATTTACGTTGTTTAAATCCTATTAGAAGGGAAAGCTTGATGAGATCATTTTAAGATAGAATGCAAACTGATTTTTGTGTAAAGTAATATTTGATCCACGCTGCTTAAATTTTACTAGAAGGGAAAGTTTGGTGAGATTATTTTGAGCTAGATTGTAAACTGATGTCTGCACAAATTTGTATAAATTTTGACTCTTCTGTGAATTACTGTTTGAAAATAAGGCTAAGAAAGATTATTTGGAGGGACTATGGGAAATAGTGGTAAATATCAGAGAAGCAAGGGATGAGGGTAAAATGCATGCAGAATGATTTACGTTGTTTAAATCCTATTAGAAGGGAAAGTTTGATGAGATTATTTTAAGATAGAATGCAAACTGATTCTTGTGTAAAGTAATATTTGAATATGTGGAATGATCCACGCTGCTTAAATTTTACTAGAAGGGAAAGTTTGGTGAGATTATTTTGAGCTAGATTGTAAACGGATGTCTACACAAATTTGTATAAATGTTTATCTGAATATAAGGTTAAGGAAGATGAACTGGAGAGTTTACAGGAGGTTGGGGTAAATAACAAAGAAGCAAGAGACAAGAATAAAATACATATAGAATGATTTATACTATTTAAACATAAATAAAGATGGGGGGCTGAGCTTAATACAAAGAATTCTTTTTTTCTTTTCTTTTTTTTTCTTTTCTTTTCCTTTTTATAATTTGTATTTTCTTTCTATCTATTTTTTTTTATACATTACTTTTATTTTTAATTCATACGATCATAAGATACTTTAGAAGGGGTTTGACAGAGGGCAGTGCCAGGTGTGGGCCCTGGGAAGTCGGGAGGATTAGGGATGGGGATTTATGGGGGGTGGGTGGGTGGGTGTTAATATAGTCTCAATAAGAAAAAGAATGCACTTGTATACGGTTGTTCTTTCTTTTTTTTTTCTTTTCTTTCTTTATATTTTTTTTTCCCTTGGTTTATTTTTTTTTTATCATATTATATTAATAAACAACAGTTGAATAAAGGAACACACCAAGGGGAGAGGTAGAGGGAAAGAAGAGGGAGGAGTAAGGAAGGAGTAAGGGGAATGTAAGGAGGGCGTAAGGGGAGCAAGGGGAGAAGGAAGGTTTGAGGGGAAAGGGAAGTAGGAGGGGAGTGTTAGAGGGAGGAAAGGAAAGTTGGAGGGGGAAGATGGGGTGTATGGAGGATGGAAGTGTCAGGTGGGGTTGTGAATGATGATGAGTTGTGTTTTCTTTTTTATTTTGTTTTATTTCTTTTCTTATAGCAAATATCCAGTATATAAGTGACTGTAAAATGGAATGTGAAAATGAATAAAATATATTTGAAAAAAAAAAAAAAAAATTAAAAGCGCGTCGACAACAGCGCGCCGACAGAAGCGCGATTTAAGTTAAGGTAACGTTTAGGGTTAGGTTTAGGGTTAGGTTTAGGGTTAGGTTACATCGCGCTTCTGTCGGCACACTGTTGTCGGCGCGCTTCAGGGCTCATTCTTCGCTCCTTCGTCGCGCGGTTTTGTCGGCGCGGTTTTGTCACCGCGGTTTAGTGAGGCGCGCTTTTGTCGTTCGCGCATTTGTGGTGGAACCGAAGGAGCTGATGTGATTCTCAAAAAGAACAAGATTAAAAGCTTACATAACAAAACACAACATTTGCATGATAAAAGGGTGTGGAAAAAATGCAGATACATCAATAATTTTGATGTAAATTAAATTTAGTTAATTTTTTTTGCTTTTTCATATGGTATATGCTTAATTTCTTTGGCTTATAAATTCTAACTTTTCATACTTTGTGTAACTTTCCTTAGTCCAAACGGAAACAATTTATCCTGTATGTACAGGTAGGCCTTGAGTTACAACCACAATTCACCCTCAGATTTCCACTGGTAAGGATGACACTTGTTAAGTGAGTTGTGCCCTCATTTTATGACCTTTTTTGCCACAGTTCTTAAGCAAATCACTGAAGTTGTTAAGTGAATCATGCGGTTGTTAAAGGAAGCTGGCTTTCCCCCCATTAGTTTTGCTTGTCGGAGTCTGGGAATGTTATAAACAGTGATCACATGACCCCAGGCAGTTCAGCTATCGTAAATATATGCCAGTTGTCAAATGCCTGAATTTTGATCATGTAACCAGGTAGATGCTGCAACAGTTGTTAAGTGTGAAAACTGGTCATAAGTCACTTTTTACAGTGCCACTGTGACTTCGAATGATCACTAAATGATTGGTTACAAGTCAAGGACTAACCTGTAATTATGATTATAGTAAGTATAAAAAGGATAAAAGGCTAAGGATAAGAATCATATAGTGATATATTTGCACCCTAAATGACAATATCACTGACTTAGTATAAAATGATATATTTGTATTACGGTAGAATATTAAAACAAAGGAGACTTTGAAGAAACAGAAAAATCATAGCAATTCTCTATTTTAGGGAAAGTGTTTTTGTGTACTCTGAAAACTGGAATACACTATAACACTACATGCTATTATTATATGAATTATTATTCATATAATGAAATGAAGAACTCTTAATCTAAGATTTTATGAGGCAAATTCAAATGTTCTGAGTTTTCCTACTTTGCAAGTACCATTATTGCTGATACTGCAAAAGAAGTTTTCAGATAGAAAATACATTGAAGGCAGCTCATTGCTAGCTTCTACTTTTTTCCAAACCCAGATCTCAATTACTTTGAATAACAGCCACAATATTAATATCTGCCCTGTGTGTACACCTGATTAACTATATAGGTTGATGAGATCCGTATGGTGGACTTTCCAGCTTCTGGAATTATCCCTAGCTTCAGGAAATGTTCATTCATGTGTGCACTGAATGCACTGAGAGAACAGCTGGGCTGATTCTGCTCGTCTTCACTACTCAACAAAATTCAGAGACGTTTCTCACATCCATCCAGCTGCAAACATAAAATCTTCCCTCAAATTATCACCAAATGTGGCACAAGGCCCCAAATCACATTCAAGTAGTATTTGGGGCTACTTTTGCAGAGAATTACAGTGACATTGAACATATTAGTTCAAAAGTTGAACACCATTAGTTACTCCCTGAGTGTATATTATGAACTAAAGTGCCCAGTAGCTCTCTCAGATTAAACAAGTCGGTTACTTTAATATTTTGTGATGATCGTTTTGGAAAATGTAGAGCCCCAGGCAGTTTGTCTTTTCCTTTTCTCCCAAACTCTTCCAAACAGTTCTACTGGATTGTCATTATTATTATTTTTTGACCTTCAATGAAAAAGCGAGGGACAGGTCCCGTGACATTTACCTTGAACAACTGAACCCCAATGCAGGCAAACATGAACTGCAACAAGGTGGTCACGATCACGATATTCCCTATGGTTCGTATAGCTACAAATACGCATTGAACCACGTGCTGCAAATAAAAATCAGAAATAAAAACAAGTTGAGTTTTTCACTTTTGAGTTTTTTTAAATACTAATATTCTTGTCACTTAGCCATCTCATATATCTGTGCAGTATCACTTAGAAGGCAAAAATCCACAATTTAAACCTGTGATGGCGAACCTATGGCATGCATGCTACAGGTGACACACGGAGCCATATTTGATGGCACGCCAGCTGTCATCTCCAGTGCGAGCGCGCACAATTTTGGCACACCGTAAGAAAAAGGTTTGCCATCACTGATTTAGACTGACTTTGGAAGCAGAAAGGAATAAGAGCATCATTATGTCATAAATGTTTCACAATAGATAGACTGTCCACTTTCTAAAAACTTTTATCAGCTTTTTACCATTTCTATCCACAGTGAAAAGGCTAAACCACAGTATCTCCTAAGGTAGTGATTTTTTGGGGGAAGAGGACCTATAACTTAAATGAATATGTTGCCTTTGTTTGGATGACAAATGGCCACCCTTAAGATGCCCTTAACATTTTTTTGAGAATTTTTTTTATTGTTTTATCGTTGAAAGTGTATCGATTGGTTACAAATATATTCCATGCATTTCTTCCATAGTCCTTACATATACTTCATTCAAATCATGTTTGTACATTTTAAATCAAGAAAGAAAAGTTATGTATTTTACTATCCCTGTACCATAATTCTCATTTGGTTACCATTGTTTAAACATGTTTTTATCTAGAATCATTTATATTAGAAGACACAACCACCTGCTGGCGTTCATTTGCAGTTTCAATAAATCTCCAATGCCATTGCACCTTTATGACATGTTCTAAAATTAATTCGGTTAAGTAAGATATCTAAGCATTCCCCCCCCCCCTGTAACACACCTGTATGTATCATTAAATATTGTCCATTAACATTTCATTGTTATTATTGTAGTTAACTAAAGGTTATTTACTGATTATCTCACCTCTCCTCTCCAGGCCGCCCATAACAATTTTTGAATGGGACAGTCAGTATTAGAGAAAATCTGTACCATCCTGTAGCACAGCCAGGCCTATGCTGTACTTCACTCAGAATTGCCATTCACATTGTTTGTAAACCTCCCAGAGTCATTTAGGTGAGATGGGTGGTGTAGAAATTTAATAAATAAATATAAATATGGATCATTGTAACACAGAGAAATTTCCTGCCCTAGAGCATTTGCAAGTCAAATAATTTAATACCAATTCACAAAGCTCCAATATTGGCTCCAATCCAATATTATCCCAGAAAAAAAAGGGCAGATTCGTAATTTTTGTCACAAATGTGAATGACAATCATTTACATATAGGAAGATAACTAGAATTGTACACTTGTAGGTACTATTACCTTGAAGACAGTTAACAAGGAATCCGAACAAAGCAGATGGACTGAATCACTGCCTTTATACTCCTTGCCTACCATTAGAAAAGACCCCAAGCTGATTCATTCAGAGAAGGAGCATAAAGCAAGAGAGCATTTCATCTTTCATGGACTGATAACAGTTTTCTACCTTTAAACCCTTTGCTCTGTTGATTGCCCGCAGTGGTCTGAGGACTCTCAAAACACGTAATATCTTCACTACATTGATTGCGCTGGACCTAGAGAAGAACATTGAACATCAGGATTTACTGTCATTCTAGGCATTATCTATGAGCTGAAAAATTATGTAGTCAAATAGATATGACTGTGCACAGAAAGCCAATATTACAGTATGTTTACTAGTTGATATGCTTTTAAATAAAATGTACAAGACGTATGAAAGAAGGTTTGTAAAAGATTCATAGATCTTTCCCTGGAACGTTTCTACTGAGTTGCTTAAAACTGTAATATAAAGCTGGCATCCTTACATTAGTTAAAAGTATATTTAATCTTTTCATAGAAAAATTTTGCACTTATTTAGAATGTCTTCAACTTAATCATTTATATATAACTTTATTGTAATATCTTATTCATGAAATGTGCATTGGCTTGGCAGCAGATATTTTATTCTTTTCACCATTGCATGCCCATGTTAGGTTTTGAGGTTTTTGTTTTTAAAAGTATGTATATTATTCTAAATATATACACGGATTCTGTTCATACAGTCTTTCTACTACATTCCATTATTATTATTACTATTATAGCTTAGATGCTGCACACTAAGACTCTAAAGGGGAAGGAGATGTTAGGGACAGGTGTATTAAACTGTATAAAAATATCACATTGACCAAGAGGAAAGAATGACAAGTAAATCTGCCAAATGCACAGCAGACATACTGCATTTTTCAGAGTATAAGACGCACTTACCCCCCAAAGAGGGTGAAAAAGTGGCTGAGTCTTATACACTGAATACAGCATTTTGGCCTCCTGAAACCCCACCCCTTCACAAAAATGGATATGCAGAGGCTTTGGGAGGCCTGCAAAGTGTTCCTGGGGGATGGGGAGGGCAAAAATGGGCTGGTTTTTGTTTGTTTTTCCCCCCTGCCCCAGCAGCACTCTACAAGCCTCCTAAAGGCTATGCATGCCCTTTTTTGGGGCAAAAAACGGGCCTGTTTTCATGAAAAACAGGCCATTTTTTGCTCATTTTTGCCCCCCCCCCAGCCCCTAGGAGCACTTTGCAGGCCTCTCAAACTCTCTGCATGCCATGCAGAGGGTTTGGGAGGTCTGCAGAGTGCAAAATCTTTTTTTAAAAATTTACCTCTTCAAAATCTTGGTGCATCTTATACTCCAGTGCGTCTTATACACTGAAAAATACAGTAATTAGAAAACGGGTGCCATGCAGTAGCCATCCTGAGGCACTTTAAGATAGGGGGTCTCAGAAGCATTTCACCAAATTACTAATTCAGAAAAGATCAGTTCTATAGTTACTTGTTTTCTGAAAAAAAATGTCAACATACAACTTGGCTCTGTTAAACACAAATTCCAGCATAGGCAGAACTTCCTGGCCAGTCGCAAAGAGGCTGAAAGCCACTGGAAGAGCTAGATTAATGTGCTGAAGAAGTTGGCTTTGGGAGCTGTGTATTCTTTGAAAGAGGCTGAACTCTTCTTTCTTTCTGCTATTTATCACAGCACCCTGAGAGTTTTCAGACTGTGTGAACTTCAAAAAAATCAGATTAATTATACATCATTACTGAAGTTTTTGATTTCACTATAAGCCATACTATTTGCTGTTAATTAGGAATCCATGTTTCCAAATTTGCTTATATTCTTTTTATCTTCCTTGCCCATACTTTCATACCTTTCTGCCTCCTTGGCAAAACATATGACATCATCTTTTTTCTTTTTCAGTTTCCTAATATTGGCCTGCTAATCAAATAAGTCACTTATCTCAACATTATGATCAAGTAACGTCCTCTTTAAATTCCCACGCTGATTTATTCTAGCCTTCAAAGTTTTCCATAATTTGCTCTTACATTTCTTACCCTACCACACCAATGCCTTGATATTGTCTTGCTCATAAACAATTCTCAGCTTTATATCAATCTCAGCCATACAAAATTCTCCTATTTCAAACTACTCAGTGCTTTTGCACCACCGCTGTGTGTGATTGGTGTGAATGTGTTATATTGAGCACCAGTACAATGTTGCTTCCATTTTCTTCAAATCTATTCTTCAACCCCCATGATGCTTTAGATCCTTCCTCCTAATTCCTATTGCAACCAAGGCTTCAACCTGAGTCAAATGCATAATAATCAATCAAACAAAATTGTTTCTTTTTTCATTTTGCTTCTGCTGCCATTATCTCCTCTTTTGTTTCTTCTATAATATTATAATATATATAACTTAGTACATCTTGGCTCATGGTTTTGTCCTTGGACTAAGTCAAGTGCCATAACACTTATTGCCGATTGCCAGAATATAATTTTTTCTTATGATAGCTTAGAAATCGATTTAAAATCCAGTATCGGTCTGAACTAAAAACAGCATATTGTGGCTTCTTAATTATTCTTCATACAAATATACAAAGACCCAACTATTTTGAAATGAGAATGAAAATCAAACATGTAAAAGCATGAGCAAAGGGAGCATTTAAAGCAAAGAAGAAGAAAGAAAGAAAGAGGAGGAGGAGGAGGAGGAGAAGAAGAAGAAGAAGAAGAAGAGGAAGAAGAAGAAGAAGAAGAAGAAGAAGAAGAAGAAGAAGAAGAAGAAGAAGAAGAAGAAGAATTTGTAGGGAGAACCTTCATTTAGCTTGTGCCACAACTGTGTCTCCCTTTCCCTGATCTATCCATCTTCCATACGATAGTTGGAAAGGTACGATAGCTTACTCACTGGATCCCGAAGGAGATGAGAGAAACGCTAACCACCAGCAGGTCCAGGATGTTGAAGTAGTTCCTGCAGAAGGAGCCTTTGTGAAGGAAAGCCCCATAAGCAGTCATCTATAGGCAATCAAGATTTTACTGTTAGCAAATGCCAAAGATTTTCAGAGCAACGAAAAGGAGAGTAGAGGAGAAAAACTCTATACATTTGAGCACAAAGTTTCACATGAAGAAGGCAAAGAGGAGTAAATGTGTTTTTCAGGAAAGGGCATGCTAGAAAAACTTGCTAGTAGCATCTGGCCCAACTAAGGAACGGCTGTTGGTAGCTTGCTATTTATTGCCTTTTGAATACACTTTTCTTTTTGTTAGCTTTCAATATGACATTCATTCTAGAATTTGGTAAAATGTACTTTCCCGTATGATTATTATTTAAGTTTTTACTCCCCCCCCCAAACCTCCTTTAATGAAAATTAGTCTGGTGATCTCAATAGGAAGAAGGATCTTTTCATAGTTCTACCAGATCCATATTCTTTAAACTTTTAGAAGGGTCATCATCACACTGCTTAATCTCTCACTGAATTGAGGACTATATATCTGCTGCTTTCTTACCAGCAGGCACAGTTTTTATCAATACAGTTGAGTCTGATGTAATATCAGTTCTATAACATGAGGGATCTAGGTGTCCATGCAAGAACCCCAAGTTTGATTTCTATTATCAGTGATAAGGTAAGGTATATCTGAATCAATACTTGCCATCACTTATAAAATCTAAATGTACTATTAATTAGATCATAGCAGTTTCTGCATGGTTTTTTTTTTATTATTACCAGCAAAACTCTTCCAAGAAAATAAAAATTTCTGTAATTCAAAATCTTGGGGCTGTTTTTAATGGCTTAAAATTTCAAGGAATGCCTTCTCCATACGAACTTTCAAGGACACTTCAGTAGTTTTTGTGAAGTGAGAGTGGCTTTGGGACTTTGTGAAATGTGTTCCCTAAGGACACACACTTGGCACGTATGTTTGTTGCTTTTTTTGACATCAGGCTAAAATATTCCTTTTCCCAGGCATTTCATTATTTTTAGTCCCTTTGATCCTAACATGCATACATCACACTGGGGTGGTATCTTTTTCATATTTTTCCTGTGCCACAATAATAACTTGTTTGCATGTTTTGTCTCTTCGCTTTGCCTTTATTTAATAGACCAAGACAATACAAATCTCAATACTGTGATTTGATTTTGAAATGTTTAAAAAATAATGAAGTGTGGCTAATCTGCTTAAATTTCTTTTGGCTGATATACCTAATTGCCAGGGGTGGGTTCCGGATTCTTTCACTGCTGGTTCTCTCAGGGATGTGCTTCGGGCACGGGCGCGCTTTGCACACGCACATGCGCAGCAGTGAAAAAAATGTTTCTGTGCATGCGCAGAAGCAAAAAACAAGATGGCAGTACTGTAGGCAACGCCAATAGAAGCGATTCGGAGGCATGGGTGGCCGAGTTACTAACTACTCAGCCGAACCGGTCCGAACTGGTAAGAACCCACCTCTGCTAGTTATTACAAGGAAAGTGTTACCTGCACACAGAATTTTAGCACGACTCCTTAAACATATCATACCTGAAAATGTCTTAAAATAAAGATACTTGTTTTATTTATTTATTAAATTTAAAATACTGATTGGAATATGAGGAACAAACAATCATAGGGGCATTTTCAATTCTTGTAGACAACTCGGAATGCACTGCATTGACAATTTGTAATTTCCTCTACTGGATTAAAAAAATCCACATTAATCTGAGTGGTAGAAATTAACATTTAACATTCTCCATACCACTGAAAGATAAATAAGTCAGTCACAACTGTCTGGAGGGGCTTAAAGGCACTGGATATTTTGTACTACACCACTTATTCTAGTTATCTGTGCTCTTCAGTATATGAGAGAGCAAAGTTACAAGATTGAAGGAAATGTGATCTTTTAAACATTGATGCTATTAACGTTATAGTAGAACAATACTGAAAGCTGGTGTAATCTTCAGTGGCTGCGTGAACAGGATATCTACCTCAGTTTGTCTAGGCATAGCTTGCTTATTTACTTAACTCAGTTTTCTGGAATTGGATGTCATGCTGGATTAGAAATTTCCCATCCAGGTTGGAATCAACAAAAGGTGATGCTGTGATTTAGATATGCTAGAATAACCTCAATCAAGAGTTTCTAAAATCTACCAAGGTGGCATAATGTATTAATCAGTTACCAATGGCCTGATAGGGATTTAATAATTTCCCCCCGTCTTTTCATTTTTGGTAGTTTCAGGATGGGTAAAGTTTGCTCCTATTTCAATAGATGTGTGCTGCATTGGCTATTTCAGCAATTGTAATTTAACATAGTAGGCCACATTTAATACAATTCCATTTTTTAAACACATATATTCAAGGCATCTTGGCTTTGTATTTGCTCACAGTAGCAAATTGCTAGAATTTCCTGGTCTATTAGGTGGCAATTCCGCTCCCTAAAGCCAATTTAGCACTTCAAGACATATAAATTAGAAATTGTATTCTAAATAGTCTGACTCATGTTGCCTGAGTTTATAATGACAGGTTATAATGTGGTTTTTTTTAAAGTCTTGTTTTGTTTTAGGTTAGGAGCGATATAAGGATATTAGGAGAGCTTATCACAAAGGGTCCCTTTTTGTATGGTACATGGTTATTGCTTCCTGAAATGAAAACATGTGGTGTTCCAGGACATTTATTCTTCCCTGAGCTTCCTGGGTAGTTTGGTTGCTATATACCAGTGTTGGAGAATATTTTCGGCACCGAGTGCCAAAACCAGAATGCGTGTTGTGTGTGAACGTGTTGGAAACCAGAAGAGCAGTTGCTCTTTTGGGTTCCGGAGCACGTGTGCGCCCCAGCCAGCTGGTCTTCAGATGCGCAGAAGCGCTGGAAACCAGAAGAGCAGCTGCCCAGAGCTCACATGCGTGCTGAACAGCTGGTCTTTGTGCGCACATGCGTGCCGGAAACTAGAAAATCAGCTGCCCGGTGCGCATGCGCACACTGGCCAGCTGATCTTCCGGTTTATGGTGCTCCTACACACAAAGACTAGCTGGCTGGTGTGCATGCACACACCGGAACCTGGAAAAGCAGGTGGCAACGGCGCATGCCCAGAAAGAGAGCTCTACGTGCCACCTCTGGCTCACGTGCCATAGGTTAACCATCATGGCTATACACCAAAGACTAACAGGTGTACTAACAACTGAGACTTATAGTAGTTACAATGGATTAGTTCCTAAAACATGCACAAGCACAACTGAGCGACAAAGGACACCGACCTACAGAGAAAACACTTCGGATCTAAAGCAGTACAAAATGACAAAGCAGAAAGCAAGAGGGAGCACAGAAGGCTCAGAGTGGTTACCTTAAGAATAATTTCTAATGTAAAGATACTAGTGAAGACATAATCTGCATTGCCTAGGATCTGAAAAATAAGCACAGTTGGGTTAGTGATCACTGAGCATGGTCAAAACACAAACAGGTGTGTGGGTTAGCAACAGAGAGCAGCAGAAAATTAGTGGGCTTACAAGTGAGAAGCTAATGGAAGAGGAGATGGGACTTTACCTTCAGGGCAATTTCAATGGTGAAAATGACAGTAAAAAATATATCAAAACAAAAGAGAACCTGTAAAACAAAAGGGAAGGGGTGCAGGGAGAAGGAAGGTATGTGAGTGAACACTATAAAACTAAATCAAAATATAAAGTCAAAATGAATAGCTACGTTAAGGAGTTGTATTGGTGAGTGATTGCAACTTTTCAACGAAGACAACCACCAGGCTATAAGCAGGATATTTAAATAACAGTTGTCTGCATTTGCTATTTTTTCACCTGTGCTTTCATGAGAAAGCAAAGTACTATTTCTGTAAAACAGTATTTGGTAAATTACTCTTGGCCAGAAAATTTAAATATACTTGATCTCTGGTGGAAAATGTATGCTTCCTCCCTCCTTCTCTCTCCCAAAACTATGATATGTATGTAACTCTGTTTTATTATTAAGGGAAACAAAGTCACATTTTGAAAGCCAAGCTGCCTGAGACTTACAGAATGTTGTTATAAAGCCACACCTAAACTGAGTTTTTTTTAAAAGTGGTTCTAAGTATATCTATCATTCAAATCAGGGAGACTTACTCTGGGGTCACCATAATTAAGATTAGGCTGCAAAGTGCAATATAGCTCTATCTGATCCTCAAGTAGGGATAGATTTGATTGTATGTAAACAAAATGCCAAAGTAGACCTGAGTTAAGATTTGTTCCTGGAATGTTGTTCACTATAATGTCAAATATACAACATTTTGTTCCTTTTAACTTTATTAAACTTCACAGGTTTAGTGCCTCTGAGGGAAGAACAGCAACTCATCATTGCACAAAGAAAAAGTTGATTGGATGGAACATATTTAAAGATATCTGAAGTTGTTAAAACAATGCCGGAAGAAAGGGGTTTTCACCCAATTGAGCTTTCTTCCTCGCTTTTAATCTTTATGGGCAAAATTCTATGCCAGCATAATTAAACATGACCGGATTAATGCTCAGTTTAGCATAGCACAATGCAGTTTTGGAGCTATTTTGTTGAGTTCCCAACAATAGTTCTTAATTACTTTATTTAAAAAAGATGGGAAGTGGCTCTATTTTTGTGAAAATGTACAGTAAATAACCAATTAAATAGCCGTACAATATAATTTTATAACATTACAAAAATTAAACAATACAGGTCAAGACATTGCAATTTGAATTACTCTTATGCAGTGCCTATGAATTTAGAAATACTTCCAAAACAACAGCACCCCCCCTCCCCGAAATAATATATGATTATACAAGATTTGCAGCTGCTTCTCTTCCTGGAATGAGATGATACTGGTGCTTAGGGGAGCTATCTTGAATTGAAAACAATTTTAAGGATGTGTCTAGTGCATTGAAAAAGTATGTGTTGAATAGAAATTATTATAAAACATCCGCATAACCCAAATCTCACTTGCTGATTGACGAGCAGATGTTTATTTGGTTTTAAATCATATTAAAATCAAAACAAATCCCCATTTGATGAAAAGAGATTGTTTGAAGAACTGGCCACACTGTTGAATAATTTGGAAACTATCACATTAAAGTACAGAATGATAAGAATATTAAAGAAATCCTATCCAAAATCTGCTATGGAATCTACTTCATGCATGCAGCAGGAAAGGCCTGCATAATTGAATACTCCTAATCTTTCCCCTCATGGGCTCATTTCCCCACATATCAATATTAATGAATCAATTAACTTGCACACATATGTATATGAACCACCATGTACATTTTAACCTGCTGATACCACTTTGCAGAGACAGTATAATTCAATATTCTGGCAGTAGGTAGAAATAGGAATGAGCAAAGCATTATACTGTATATTGGGAAGTTAAAAGAATTTGGACTAGAGCCAAATTCTGCATTTTGACAGTCTTCCTAAGCTAATATTGAGCCCAGGTGTTCTGAGCTCTGAATGACTATTGATGTTCAAGCTTCCCATTAATTTTAGTGTAGAGATCAGCTGCCTTACTAATATTTCTGGGCACTTTTACATAGCATAAAAATATTGGAAGCTTTTAACTGACAAGATAACTAAATATCATGTGCAACTCTTAAATGCCATGATTCTTTAGAGCAGTAGTTCTCAACCTCTGCCACTCTAAGATGTGTGGACTTAAGCCCAGCAATTCCCAGCCAGCCTGAAGAGACACGGGAGTATCTTTCCATAGAAGTAAAATTGCAAATTATGCTTAAAAGTGGGAGAAATCTTGCCCCCTGTTTTTATGCATCTTTCTTCTGTAAATTCAGTCCCACTGAGTTCAGTTATGTTTATTCTGAGGTAAATGGAAATAGAATTTCAGCCTTAAATGCTCACAATTATCAGGTTATTTTATGTATGATTACGCCTGTAATTTCTGCTGTATCAATATTGAGAATTATTAGCCCATTAAAGTATATTTTATGTCATGTGATTCAAAATACTTTGATAGTTTTTCTTTTTACAACACATTCAAGTAACACTTGACACAGACTTCTGGTTACAGTGAATATCATTTTACAAAAAGAATCATCAGTAGGTAATTTCCCTGCATTTTCCTTGCTGTAAACAGACTGGGTGAAATTTGCCCTTTTCTGCATGGTGTATTAAATTAAGCACTGGGTGTTTCTGAAAAAGGAATGTTACAAAGACCAGCGAGAGGGTGGGGAATATTGATGATTTCTTGTTATCTAAATGATACTTTTGAAAATATTTCCACATATATTTCTGCTTTCGTTTTCAACACAGATCAAATTCTGGAACAAAGATTTTGGTATAAATACTTCTGAAACTGTCAGCTATAGCAGAAATGTATAGACTGCCCATTTACAACTCTTCATACCCAAAATATAATAAAAGTAACAACTTTCTTGAAGAGAGCTAGACTATTGTAGCGGCTTGCTCTTGTCTTCTTCTGGTGTATATTTTTGACTATTATTAATCTTGATTATCTCCCATCCAAGTATGAATTCTGACCTTACATAGATTTTCAAATCAGTGAAACCTGTTGCCATCCGCTGTGGCTCTAGAATGTTTTAAATGTCTTTCAAAAAGGAAACAAAACATGTTTTGGGGATGCAAGGTTGCAAGGAATGGTTTAGATCAGTATTTCCCAAATTAAGATGTGTAGACTTCAACTCCCAGAATTTCCAGCCAAAGAACTGAAGTCCACATATCTTAATATTCGTAAGATTGAGAAACACGATTTAGGTAACATCTGTTCAAGCACATCTATATTAAATCAAATCTGAATGCAGGACGATATGTTTAACATACAGGATGGCCCCAGTTCAATCCTTGCCATTTCGAAATCTGGCTTTAAAAACATTTGCTTGACAATCTATAGGATGATATTTTGAGGTAAAAACATTGATGACCTGTTTCACTACAGGAAAGCTTTCCAAGGAAGGACTGAAAAATAGTTTGCAATCTAATCATATATAAATCTACTTGAGGTTAATTTCATTGATTTCAGTGAGAGTTACTCCAGGTAGGTATGTTTAACTGGTAGTTGTAATGGCCATTCTTCTATCTAGGGATCCACTGAAAATATAGTTTTATTGGAAGGGTAATGGATCCTTAGCCTTTTTCAGGTTGATTCCCTAGAAAACCCACCTTATTGATGTCATTTGTTTATATGCTTTTGACCACATAAACTTTGCTGAAGTAAAAAAAACCTCATATAAATATAACACCTCAGCTGCTTAATTTAATATGAATTCTAGATTAATTTACACAAAATTATGTGTGTGTGTTACAAGACAGTCCTTGATTTATAACCGCAATGGACCCCAAAATCTCTCTTACTAAATGAGACATTTGTGAATTTAATCCCATTTCATAACCTATCATGCCACAGATGTTAAATGAATTATTGCAGTTGTTAAGTAACACAGTTGTTAAGGTTTCCCCATTGATTTTATATGTCAGGTCACAAAAGGTGATTACATGTTCCCAGGTCACAGCAACTGCCTTAAATATGGGTCAGTAGCCAAGCATCTGAATTTTCATCATGTGGCCATGGGGATGCTGCAATGGCGGTAAGTGTGAAAAATGGTCATGTCACTTTTTTCAGTGTTATTGTCACTTCGAATAGTCACTAAATGAAGTGTAGTGGAGGACTACCTGTACTGACCAGCAGCTCTTTCTGTTTAGGCCAGGTGGCTGGAGAATTCTGGGAGTTGAAGTCCACAAGTCTTAAAGTTGCCAAGTTTGAAGGCCTCTGGTTTAGGCACTACCGTATTTTTTGGAATATAAGACGAATCTTTTTCCCTCAAAAAAGAGGCTGAAAATCTGGGTGCGTCTTATACACTGTACAGCATTTTTAAGCCTCCAGAAACCCCACCCCTTCACCAAAATGGCTGTGCATAACTTGTAAGAGGCTTTCAGAGAGCTCCTGGGAGCTGAGAAGGGCAGAAATGAGCAAAAAGTGGGCCGTTGTTTGCTCAAATTTGCCCCCCCCCCAGCCCCCAAGAGTAGTCTATAAGCTTCCTAATGCCCTTTTTTTTACAAAAAATGGGCCCATTTTTGTGAAAAATGGGATGTTTTTTGCTCATTTTTGGACCCCCACTCCCCAGGAACACTCTATAAGCCACCTAAGGGCTATTCCTGCCCCTTTTTTGAAAACAAAATGGGCCCATTTTTGAGAAAAACGGGCTGTTTTGGGGAGGTTTTCAGAGTGCAAAAACTTTTTTAAAAAATTTGCCTCTTAAAATCTTGGTGCATCTTATACTCCGGTGCATCTTATACTCCAAAATACAGTAATTTAGATCAAGCAGCATGAGAACCTGGTAAGCACTAGTCATCTGGCTTCTGAACCTCATTCTGTACAATCTGCAGAGCAGTGAAAAAATGGAAGGCGTACTTGATTTCTAACTGAGTAATGCCGAACTGGGTCCTCAGCTGCCAGAGAGATGCTGCTGAGCAAGATGAAAAAAAGGATCAGGTTGGTGAAAATGTTGTTATTAACGATGCGATGGCAGTGGAGCCGAAATCTGAAAAGAGAGAGAGAGACAGACAGAGAGGAGAGACACAACTTTACTCATCAGATATTACAGAGATCAATGTTTTATCTCAACCCCTTGATTTCTTAAGCTTATTTGTAGGCCAGATGCCAACAGAAACAGAACATTTGACCATAGGAGTCTTCATCAACAATCTGAAGTAAAATAGCCCAGTCACAAATTTGCCACCTCACTGAAAACACCGGGACGAATAAATCACAAACGGATTCCTACTCATGACTTTCAACTTTCTGCAAGGAATAAACGATGAAATAATGATTGTGACTTATGATATCCGTGATTTTAAACACATTTTGGCATTGCAAATCTGAGCAGAGGCCTTTGTGACTGAACTCACCTAAGCCATAAGGGTGTCTAACTGAAGATCCAAGTAAAGGTAAAGGTCCCCCTCGCACATATGTGCTAGTCGTTCTCGACTCTAGGAGGCAGTGCTCATCCGTTTCAAAGCCGAAGAGCCAGCGTTGTCCGAAGACGTCTCCGTGCTTATGTGGCCGGCATGACTAAATGCCCAAGGCGCATGGAATGCTGTTACCTTCCCACCAAGATGGTCCCTATTTTCCTACTTGCATTTTTACATGCTTTTGAACTGCTGGGTTGGCAGAAACTGGGACAAGTAACGGGAGCTCACTCTGTTACGTGGCGCTAGGGATTCGAACCGCCGAACTGCTGACTTTTCTGATTGACAAACTCAGCGTCTTAGCCACTGAGCCACTGTATCCCTGAAGATCCAAGCAGAATGATTCAAATAAATCAATAGTTATTTTTTTAAAAGAAGATAAAACTGTAATGCGGTTGGGGAAGGGAAGAATACTGTACTGTTTTCAATAGGGTGAGGAGTTTTGTAATTCCATATGTAGAGATAATCGACTATGATAATAGCGTTAAGATTTTGTTGTGAATGAATGTAGAATGATTACTGGAAAAACATTTACATTTTGCTTCTAATTCCCTCCATCTCTTATTTCTATTCTTCTCAGATCTACATCAAACCATTCTGCTGAAGATGCAAGGAAGATTTTTATGGCTTGGAGACAAGGCTGCTCTTTCCTAAAGTCCCAACCATTTATGTCATCAAGGCCAGTTGTGTCTTCATGGCAGCAAGCTGGCCCTTGGGCTAGATTAAGAGCAGAGCTCTTATTTACCCATCCCTGATATATGCCAAGAACCGTTCTTTTCCACAGAGCAATTCTATCTTGAAATAGAGATTATTTTTCTTTTCAATTTTCCGTCTAGAATTTATTTGTCTCTTATAACATTCTTGGAGATCAGTGACAATAGTATATACATTTTCCTATATCGTAGTATTATCCACTGAGTAAGCTTGCATTGTACGAGACAGACTACAAAACATACAACTACCCACACTTTCTTAAAAGCATGTTATTGGGACTGTTTTCATGGTGGCACAAGTTCATGCAAGAAACAACATACTTGTTGCTGGGACTGAAAACGAAAAAAGCAGTAGCTTCTGGCATTGGCACTGCTTTCTCCTTAAGATGCAGTTCAGACATAGGGCGAGGACGAGGTCCAACGGGCATCTCCGGTTGTTCTTCTTCGTCCTCCTCTCCTAAAAGATAAAGGTCTTCATTTTTAGAATTATTCATCGTAAATAGCCTATTGATTTACCTCATAAAGAATATCTGATTGTATCTCAGTCTTAAAAGTAAGACATATTCAGTGGTGGGATTCAGCCAGTTCATACCACTTCGAGAGAACCGATTGTTAACTTTCTGAGCAGTTCGGCGAACTAGTTGTTGGAAGAAATCATCAGGGCAGAGAACCGGTTGTTAAATTATTTGAATCCCACCACCGGACGTATTCCAATTTATCCCAAACTGGAGCCCACTAGTATATATCTACTTGCATAACACAAGTATCACAAGTATCACTCCAGCATTCTGACCAGTATAAACCATGTTGGCTTAGATGTCATGGAGATTTTCAATCCCAAAGGTGCTTTTCAAAAGGCAACTGGGCTTTCTTGATTTCTACCTTGAAAACATTTTATCTCTCATCCAAGGAGCTTCTTCAGTTCTCAGAACTGAAAAAGGATAATAAGCGAAACGTTTTCAAAGAAAAAACCAAGAAATTCCAGTTGCCTTTTGAAGAGCATCTCTGGGACATGTTGGCTAGAAATACTGGAAGTTGAAGAGGGTCAGGGTTCATATGGTTCCAAATACTGCAAATACATACCCACACCTAGAATTAAATGCAACGTGTACACTTATTTACTTCTAAAATTCAGTTGGTCAACTCAATTATTTCTCATAACGGCTAATGTACAAGTCACCATAGACTGCAAACATTACATAAAACCAATCATTGGTTGAAATATTTAATTCAAAATCAAGCATTTCTGATAAGCAGACTCATTTTTTAGAATGTCAAACTTCGACAAACAAGGGAACTTTTTAACGATGTGTGTAATGAATGGGGAGATCATACTCCAGAAGTTCAGATACAAATAATTAATCATTCAAAATTAAATCTGCCAATCTAGGGCACAGAGTGGCAAAGCCAGGGAACTGAGCAATCAGTCAGGAGGAAGAAGAGCGGCAACATAACCCTCCAGTTCCATCCTGGCTTCTGTTTAAGCAAGAAATATGTCCAACCTTGGAAGAGGTTGAAGAAGTACTAGGAATTAAGGTAAAGGTATATGTCTCTGCTCATCTCCGTTTTAAAGCCGAAGAGCCAGCACTGTCCGAAGACATCTCCATGGTGATGTGGCTGGCATGATTCAATGCCGAAGGCACCAGGAACTCTATTACCTTCCCACCAAGGTAGTTCCTATTTTTCTACTTGTATTTTTACATGCTTTCGAACTGCTGGGTTGGCAGAAGCTGGGAGAAATAACGGGAGCTCACTCCATTATGCGGCTCTAGGGATTCAAACTGCTGACCTTTCTGATTGACAAGCTCAGCGTCTTAGCCACTGAGCCACCACGCCCCTATACAAGGAATTCAATCTCTGGAAAAAGGCTAAATAGTTATAAATTAGAATCTTTAAAAACATTTTTTTACCATGGATCTGTTGGATGCAGAAGTATATCTCTTACTCTTATTTTCAAATCTGTATGACCAAACACCCATATGTGCTTCTGAAATCCATACAGGTGGTTCTTGATTTATAATGGTTCACTTAACAATGGTTTGAAGTTACCATGGCCTCAAAAACAAATAATTTATGACTTGCACTTGAAGTTACAACTGTCGCCCTGCCCTTGCAGTCATCTGACTGCAATTAGCAATAGCAATAGCAGTTAGACTTATATACCGCTTCATAGGGCTTTCAGCCCTCTCTAAGCGGTTTACAGAGTCAGCATATCGCCCCCACAGTCTGGGTCCTCATTTCACCCACCTCGGAAGGATGGAAGGCTGAGTCAACCTTGAGCCGGTGAGATTAGAACCGCTGAACTGCAGATAACAGTCAGCTGAAGTGGCCTGCAGTACTGCACCCTAACCACTGCGCCACCTCGGCTCAATTCAGGCCCTCGGCAACAGGCTTACATTTACATTTACAAAGATTTCAGCATCTGGCAGTCACATGACCAAAATGCAGCAAAGCAAGCAGTTACGTGTGTTTCTGTACAGCACATGTTACATCTTTGCTGCAAGAGCTGCATTGGTTATCAGTTTGGTCCAGTAGTTAAGTCATTGGGTAAGAAGTGGGCGAGTGTGAGTTCAAATCCCGCCTTAGCCATGAAAGTCAACTAGGTGACTTTGGGCGAGTTATTTTCTCTCAACTCAACCTACTTCATGGAGCTGTTGTGGGGAAAACAGGAGGAAGAAGGTGTGTTAGATATGTTTGTTACCTTGAGTTGTTGTAAAAGTAGTAAAGGCAGGATAGAAATGAATGAATGAATGAATAGCAATTCTGTTACGGATTCTGGGAATTTTGTATTTTTATACTTGTATAAGTTAGTGCATGGAAGTAGAGTTGCTTAAAAAGCTTTTAGACACGTTAGTCACCAATTTTTCCCAACACTTCAATATCTGTGTATAAATATAAATGAGGCAAATACCTGGCCACTAAATACTGCACAGAATATTTTTATGGGAGAGAGACTTTTTCTTACCAAAAAAGAAAAAGAAAGAAAATTGTAAATATTGTTTGTTTAGAATTCACACAGGAAAAAAATAGTTTAAAAGCAGAAACTTCTGAACAAAATTCTTAAAGAAAGAAAAGCTCCAGGCACTGTGGAGATCTACGAATAACCCGCAAGGAAGAAATGCAAAAAAGTCCCATGAATGGCCTGTGGGGCATATAGGAAAGGTTTCAGCAAACACTGAATCAGAATCAAATGAGCAAACCAACAATAATACACATATGACTCAACACACCCTGTTTTCCCAAAAATAAGACCCAACCAGAAAATAAGCCTTTGTTGTTAATTTCGAAGTTGTGTCCGACCCATCTCAAACCCATGGACAACATTCCTTCCTGTCCTCTACCATCCTCTGGAGTCCATTTAAGCTCACGCCTTCTGCTTCAGTGACTCCATCCAACCATCTCATTCTCTGCCATCCTGTTCTTCTTTTGCCCTCCATCTTTCCCAGCATTAGGCTCTTCTCCAGTGAGTCCTTCTTTCTCATTAGGTGGCCAAAACAAATAAGCCCTAGAATGATTTTTCAGGATGCTCGTAATATAAGCCCTACCCAAAAACAAGCCCCAGTTAAGATCATCAGCCAGACAGAAGCAATTAATAAGACCTAGCCAGAAAATAATCCCTAATGCATCTTTTGGAGCAAAAAATATTATAAGACCTGGTCTTATTTTCAGAGAAATACGGTACACTCCAGAGTTGCCATTCCAGTAATTGGTTAAACAGAAATGTTGCACAATGATTCAGAACTATGACTGTGTTTAACAAACCACGCAGCTATCTCTCTAGCAATTCCCAAAGCTAGCAATTCAACCATAATTCTATACTGGTATTTATTTATTTGCTTGTTTCTTTTCAAAGCAAATTTCTTTAAATGATAGGTGTGGGTGAACCAGCTCATCCCTGAAATTCAGCTATGTAGTAATTGCACAGAAAGAGAGAAAAATAGTCTTTTAAATACATCATATTGTGCAAATGTGTAGACTACAAAAAAAAGAAAACAATATGCAGAGAGCTTTGTTAAGTGCTTAAAGTATAAAGCACACTAAGTGATACTGCATAGATATAGCCATGGAGTTTTCTTGGTACCAGTGAAAAAATAACTGCCAAGATTCTTCAACATCCCAATCCACCCTGCAACCTTGCAATTTCCAAAAAGTTTCCCATTTCAAATATTAATCAGAGCTGAGCCTACTTAAACATTTGAACTGAGCTACCATCACCCAGATGTTACTACTATCTGCCAGGACAATATTTTCCCTTTTTGTCTTGTATAATTATTGTGAGCTGCCACAAGAGCAAGTGTTGCATACAAAACAAAGAATGGCAAGCAAACAAGTCTTTTACAGAAAACTTTTGGATTTTGACCACAGCTTTTCTGTAATAGCTACACTTTGAACCAGAGGTGGGTTTCTGCCGGTTTGGCCTGGATTGGGCGAATTGATAGTCAACGGTGGGAGGCTCTGCCCACCTGCCCGGATGCTTCTGCACATGCGCAGAATAGCAATAGCAATAGCAATAGCAGTTAGACTTATATACTGCTTCATAGGGCTTTCAGCCCTCTCTAAGCGGTTTACAGAGTCAGCATATTGCCCCCAACAACAATCCGGGTCCTCATTTTACCCACCTCGGAAGGATGGAAGGCTGAGTCAACCCTGAGCCGGTGAGATTTGAACAGCCGAACTGCAGAACTGCAGTCAGCTGAAGTAGCCTGCAGTGCTGCATTTAACCACTGCGCCACCTCGGCACAGAAGCACTGTGTGCGAGCAAACAGGTAATAAAAAACTGGAAACCCACCACTGCTCTGAACCAATATTTTCATTAAACTGCCCCTTACATCTCAAAATCCTTTTCATGGTCACTCGTTGCCTATTCAAATCTTATGAGCATCTCCATGTATATGACCTATACCTGCCTTCTCAAGGTCTAGCCCTTTAATTTATTATTTACTATTAGTACATTACATTTGTTACAGCCACCCACTACAGCACACTCAAGAGAATTTAGGCAGATTATTTTGAAGGGTTTTTTTTGCTGTCGTTTTGTTTGTTTTGTTTTGTTTTAAGGATTGAGGATCAGTTAGATGATTAGATAACATATGAGCTGCTAAGCAGCTCTGGTCCCAATACTGGACCTGGTTTGCCTTTGCATTTTCCTTCTAGTTTGTAAGATGATTTCTATCTTTCGCTCTCATCTGATCTGCTTAAACAGCAAACCGCTTTAAAGATCTACATTGTAAATTCTAATTGCAGCCACCCTAGCATCATCCTAATTCTTCCCCTGACAAGAAGCTTACTTTCATGGCTGAGTTCTTTAGTGGCAGTTGCAAAAGGCAAAGAGGCAGCTTGGGGAATTGCATTATAAAATGCCCACGGGACCTACTACTGGTAGTAGAAGAGTTTGAAGCAGCAATACCATTTATGGATAAGACAACAAATCATAAAAATCAGTAAGAAAACTTGGAGGAATATGCACCCATAAACAGCTCAGTGAAATGCACTATACAGTCTTGTTAAAATATTCATGACTCGGAGAGAACATGGGAACAAGGTCAGCCAATGAATAGGCATAGCAACTAAGTCAGCCAATGGGAGCTTAAAGAGATCTGAGTCTGTGCAGAGAATTGAAACAGAAACTTAAGAAGAAAGCAGTCTGCTGCTCTGTGAAGTCACTTAGCAGTCTGTCTGGGCTTGTCTACTGATATGAAACTAATTGCTTGTGTTTGCCTGTAACTCTCCTGCCTTGTATGTACTTGGAAGAACCACCTGTTGGTATTGTACATTTATTCATCTATTCTTATGTATATAAAGAAGTTGATGAATCCAGCTGCATCAGTTATCTGTGTGTGCTTCTGGATTTGAATTTATGCAAGAAACTCTGACAAGTCTAACATTATGGACTTCGTGTCTATCTCTGAAGAAAAGAAATATATCTTATTAAGTTGCAAGATGCAAGATGATAACACAGGTAAGCAGTAATTCAGCAGCCACAGTAGAAAGTACAAACTTTACACACAACACCCCCCCCCCCCCCCCTGTTTCTCTCTCTGACTGTGGGGAATTTGTCTAAAACATTTGTATTACATTCTCAATGGGGATGCCAGATGCAGGAGAACTTTAAACCTTTATATCAGACCTAGCGATTCATATGTAACCAGGGTCTGATTAAAAGGCAGAGATGAGCTTGAAAACAGCCAGGCAATGACAAATATCAGCATCAAAACAGATAGAAGATTTTTCTCAGCATCAAAGAAGTACTCATACAGAGATGGAGTCCAAAATATGATAAGTCTATGTGGAAATCTTAAACATCCATTGAATCTCCAGACCTCTGATATATTTCAATTCCAGTTATCTCGGGGAATATTGGGCATTTAGCAATACACTTGCTGATACAAGAAAAAAAAGCTACTATTCAAATAAAAAGTTCAGTTACAAATTAAAAGAGCTGAATAGTAAGATTTATCAGATTAAAAGTTTCCAGCTGTGGTTCTCCTATGAGAACTCACTTTCCCCTGTATCTATGTACCAGCCCAATCTTCATCAAAGATAAGTCAGAGGTCAAAGGCTCTGAAGCTTTACTGAAATTTAATTTTACATTACAAAACCAAGTTATCCGAAGTGGTGAATCAATAGAGCAAGAAACTCTGTCCTAAGACTTTGATACAGTTTACCATTTGAAATAAACTAATACTTTTCTGAATCTAATTCATTCCCCCCCCCTTTCTCTTTATATACATAATAACACATGAAGCAATATATAAATACCAAAAGTAGTTCTTCCAATATGGTAGAGAGTAGAGATTGTAAGCAGTTTCAGAGTTCAGCAGACAGACTAGTTTCAGTTTCAGAGCTTAGCACAGCTAAGCCATACCCAGGCTCCTTACTGCCTCAGCTCCCATTGGCTGACCTTGTTACTGAGCCCTATTCATTGGCTGACCTTGTTACCATGTCTCTGCCAGTCATGAATTCTCTGACAGTTTCAGTGGGGAAAGGCTGCCAGAATGCCAATAATTGCATTGGGAAGTGGGAAGAAAAAAGGTACAATCGCTTTAGTCAATAGTACCTTGCTACCTATTTTCCGTTGAACACAAAAATGTTAAGTCAGGCCTTTGTAGAGCCCACTTCCTCCATAGATGTCTTTAACTGGAGATAGCAGTTTTAATTCTCTTTTCAGTTAGAGTTACTCAACAAGATAGCTGAAGAAGAGACCTAGAGGAACCTTTGCAACTGAGTTGTAGATGAGTAGATATAGAGTCCTAGTTTGATACAATCAAAATGCCCAAAGGAAGCAAAAATACCAAAACATCTTCTCACCAGCAATCAGCACCCATATGAGCAGAGAGTAATGGCAAGATTAACACAAGACCAAAAAACAAGCTGTATACAATACCCAAGTCAAGGAAGTACTAACAAGCTAACAGTAAACAATGGCAATGGCAAACAAACTCAAGGACACTCAACCACCAAGGACACCCACACCAACACTGTAAGGGCAAACCACTAGTTATATAAAAATAAGACCAAAGCTGACTCCTTTCTAGCACTAGTACTAGTACTACTACTGCTGCTGCTACTACTGATATTTACCTAGCTGAATAAAGAAATGTGTGTGAGAAAGCCACCAAGCTCAGGAAACAGCAACAGTTCAACCCTGAGCTACAAATATTCTATGAGTAGATGTTTCCCTACAATAACTTTGAAGCTTAAAATTGTCCTTTCCCTTCCAGATAAGCAGTTAAAGCAGGGGATAAACAGAAAGGATGCAGTAAAAAAAAGGGACTGAGAAGTTGTTCCTTTCTGTAGCTTTGAAAAATATATATTGGTATTAAAAAGGAAGTGGCCTCATTGGAATCAGCAATATTGCATTCAGATGGAAAGTCCTCCTGCACCCAATCTTTCCTGCTCTTAATTCATTCTTCAGTCGAGCTCTGGAGAAGTAAAAAATAAAATACGGAGTACCCGATGAAATCATTTTTCTTCACAGCTGCTCCAGGACAGACGAGAGGATTAATTCTCCATTCAACCTACTGTCCCTTTTCAGGTAATATGGCTGACCAATGTCACAGGGCTATTTGGAGTTCGGACTAATCCTTTCTAACCTGTGAAATCCAGTGATGACTGGATTTAACCATCCACAGGATACCCCTCCAGCCTGTTTAAACACATTGTACAAATATGGCCCTGTCATCACCGTTCAAATCTTCAAAAGCAAACTGTGATCATTTCCATTGCTGCAAACCTGAACCAAAAATCTGTTTCTTGCAATTACCTCAGTGGGAGGTTGAAGGACCGACAGTTCAGTCAGTGCCTTGCCTTACCAACACATTATGTGTTTGTCTACATTTCTTGAAATATAAGCTATTCAAATATTTAGGGAGTTGAAAAACATATCTAGAATTAATTCCAAATACTGTAGGTGAACAAGATAATTTAGCTTTGGCCACTAATTCCTGTAATTAATTACCCTTAATCTTTGTTTATACAATGAATTGCTGATGATAGATGGCTGGAGAATAAATAATCAAGATCAATGCTAATCTGACTAATCTTTTGAATCACCTGTTTAAACTACATATCTACAAAGGATACATTGGGGATTTCCTGAAGCAATCTTTTGTGTTTTTTAAAACATATATTTTAGTAAACACCAAATAGGCTTTTCGAAAGCCAGATTAAATGTTTATAGCCATCAAATGTGCAATGTGTAAAGCCATCAAATATGGTATATGGTAGATTTAAAAAAAATCCTACTTCTCAAAGATTCTTTTGGCAGGGATCCCAAAATGGTGGTTCACATTTTATTGTACTGTGAATTTTACAAACGTGTTCGGTGTGAGGTTATTTGGCCTATTTTAAAATCTAAAGCAGGAGATTAGTATGTACAAATTTTAATTGCAGATAAAAATCCTAAAATTACAGTGACAATGGTTAGATTTTTGACTATGGCTTTAAAAAGGAGGCTTTTAGGAATAGAATAGAAGAGAAGAGAATTCTTTTATTGGCCAAGTGTGATTGGACACACAAGGAATTTGTCTTTGATGCATATGCTCTCAATGTACATAAAAAGAAAAGATACAAATCAATAGCATATATTATATAATATTTATTAAATATTTTATTTGTTAAACTGTTTATCAAATGACAAGTTTAGATTATGTTTGTAACTTGTTTTGAAATCTAAAGCAGGAGATTAGTATGTACAAATTTTAATTGCAGATAAAAATCTTAAAATTACAGTGACAATGGTTAGATTTTTGACTATGGCTTTAAAAAGGAGGCTTTTAGGAGTAGAAGAGAAGAGAAGAGAAGAGAATTCTTTTATTGGCCAAGTGTGATTGGACACACAAGGAATTTGTCTTTGATGCATATGCTCTCAATGTACATAAAAAGAAAAGATACAAATCAATAGCATATATTATATAATATTTATTAAATATTTTATTTGTTAAACTGTTTATCAAATGACAAGTTTAGATTATGTTTGTAACTTGTTTTGAAATCTAAAGCAGGAGATTAGTATGTACAAATTTTAATTGCAGATAAAAATCTTAAAATTACAGTGACAATGGTTAGATTTTTGACTATGGCTTTAAAAAGGAGGCTTTTAGGAGTAGAAGAGAAGAGAAGAGAAGAGAATTCTTTTATTGGCCAAGTGTGATTGGACACACAAGGAATTTGTCTTTGATGCATATGCTCTCGATGTACATAAAAAGAAAAGATACAAATCAATAGCATATATTATATAATATTTATTAAATATTTTACTTGTTAAACTGTTTATCAAATGACAAGTTTAGATTATGTTTGTAACTTGTTTTGGGGCCTTTTGGTTATAAATAAAATTATTTGTTGATATTCTATGCATTTGCCCAATGAGTTATGAAATTAGATTATTTGTTGGTATTCCATGCATTTACCCAATGAGTTATGAGTTACAAAGCCACCAAGGCTCAGTTGCAGCAAGACCACAGAAATTTCTCAACCTTGAGACCTTGGCTGGCTTGAGAATTCTGGAAGTCCACACAGCTTTAATTTCCCAAGGTGGAGAAATATTTCTGTGGTGGGGGGAGAATGACTTGAGCCCCAGGACCAGGATGAGGCAAATTCCCACCAACAGGAAAATGATTATAAACTATGCAGAGCTTCAGCACTGCAAATGAGAAGAATGCACCACAACTGGGAAACAGTCCTTTATACCCTCATCTGTGTTTGACTTGGCTACTTCTGAATCAGTGTGAAGACCTTGTATAAAAGTGTTCCACGTCCAGTACTAATTAGGAATAGGCTTCCAAAATAAATTGGACCTTTTGATCCTTCTCTTTCTGGTGGTCAAATGTATCCATACATTAAATTACACTAAACAACTTAAACAGGATGAAAATGAGCCATGGTGGCGCAGTGGTTAGAGTGCAGTACTGCAGGCTACTTCTGCCGACTACCAACTGCCTGCAATTTGGCAGTTCAAATCTCACCAGGCTCAGGGTTGACTCAACCTTCCATCCTTCTGAGGTGGGTAAAATGAGGACCCAGATTGTCGGGGACAATATGCTGACTCTGTAAACTACTTAGAGCGGGCTATAAAACACTGTGAAGTGGTATATAAGTCTAAGTGCTATTGCTAAAATATACCCATATGTTAATTATGCTACTAGATATCTAAGTTGAAAAGACAAATCTTAGGAGTTTCATATCAAAGAGAGACTGGCCAAGCGAGGGGGAAGAGTCAAACAGGGACTTAGTCTAGAATCTCTATGTAGCACTAGAGGCAAAGTCTGATTTAAACCTTTGAATGCCATTGAAACTTAGGTGCAAACCCCACCTATTTGCAAACCACTAGTTAGAGAAGATTCCTGTGTAGAGAGTTGAGCAATACAACAGCTAAATGAACTCTTCAAATGTATTGTTTGCACCTGACATATACTAGGGATACCTAGCCAGTTCACAACAAACTGAAATTTTGAAACACGTTCAAATATTTACCCTACAAATCAAGTGTTAATATGAATTTCAAGTCCTCAACTGCCATTTGCCAAGTTTCTTAAAATGGAATAAAAACTCTGAGCGCAGGGAAGCTGATACAGATAACTATCAACAGAGAAAGTAATATTGGTTCGTATCAGAGCTGTTTTAAAACAATAAATATCCTGTGATTCTTGATTTTATATGAAAGCACAGAAGGAAATTTATGTTTGTAAATATGTTTTAATCCCCTTGTTGTTTTTATAAACAATTCAAGGCTGGAAACACACCTAATAATCCTTCTTCCTCCTATTTTCCCCGATCTGTGCAGTGGGTTGAGTGACTGAGAAAGAATGAGACTGGCCGAAAGTCAGCCAGCTGCTTTCATGCCTAAGGCAGGACTAAAAACTTACATTCTCTCAATTTCTAGTCTGTTGCCGTAACCAATCAATCAAATTGGTTCTCTTTCAATATCTTTTATATCTTGATATTTTTATGTTTTAAGGCTGCAAATACAAACAGGGCCAAGGCAGGAAGTTCCAATGCTTTAAAGTGGCAAGCTTTATCCCTTGTTGTCTGCTAGCAGAATAGAAAAATCAACAAATTTGTTCAGATTAGTTTAATTTCCACTTTATTCTAGCTTTAGAACTTGAGGCATCATTGTAATGCTGCCCAAATGTGACCACCTATTAAAAAAAAGGTGTATCTTGTGTAGTGGCAGACACAAAACAAAACAGCGTTTCATTTTAAATGTGAAATAAATATATTGTGGCCTGGACATCTGGCTAAACTGAAACATGGCACAAAGTGGCTATTTGGGATTTCTACCAAGAAAAAAAAATATGTTGGCGTGATTATAGTGTATGTTTGGATGCCTTAGAGGGATAACAGGGTGTGGCAAGTTTATCTAAGCTCGGTTTGCCTTCTGCCACTTTGATGTGTGTTTGTGTGTTGAAAAAAAATCAAGATTACCATAATAACGTGATCAAAGTTCCATCACTGTTCTATCTGCCTGGCAATCGAGTCACACACTGTTGTGGCCTGCCAGCACACTCGGACAATGAGAAGGTTGGGGAGGAACCTGGGCCAGCTTTGGAGTCTGGGGAATGCTCTGATGGATGCTCCGAGTTGGATGGAGAGATAGAGCCAGGGCCGTCCGACATTTCCCAGCCACCGGAGAGGCAGCTGCTTTTGGAGGCTGAGATAAGTCAGGAGGAAGATCAGCTGGGCCCTGTTCCAGATGTGCATATGCGCAGAGTTGTTAGGAAAGGAGAACAACCGAGGACAAGGAGTCGACTCGGGAAGCAAGGCACATGTGGACGCTGAATGCCCCCTCCCTGGTTGGGGAATAAATAGAAGGAAAGGGGAATGGTGGTCCTAGGAGACAACAGTTCGGATTTCTGAAGATTTGGCTCATCGTGTTTTGTGCCTCAGAGACTGCTTGCCAGAGCTTAATTTGCAGCTTTGTGGCTGGAAGCTCACGGCTTGGCAATTATCCCAAGGAACTGATAAGGTCTGTACTGCAATTAACTGCTTGAAGGACTATTGCCTGGACTTTTCGGTGAGTGAATGCAATTAATTCACAAGAGGAAAATAAAGAGGGTTTTTTGTGTGACAAGGAGTCTGTTTCTTGTTTCTGCTAAGGCTAGGTCAGAACTTATACTTTTGGTTGCCATCTTGTGTTATTTTATCCTTCCCTGAGGACATGTCTAGTCATTCCAGAAAATGGGCAAGGCAGTAAAATTACCTGGTGTCTCTGCAGTAGGATAGGGATTTTTCTCTTCATTTTCATTTGGCTGATATTCATCTGTGTTGCTCTGGCCAAAAGAGAAAACAGCCGTTCTTTAGTTGTGCCTACTTATTAATTCATAAAAAGAGTCAACAGTTATCTCAAAACAAGGTGGATAGTGGAAAGCAGTAAACCTTATTAGAAGCTGGAGATTCTCCATCAGCGGTAATTGATTTCAGCTCGATTTTTTCCTCCTTTGTCTCTCCCTCCATGGCTGGTTTCTCGGGCTCCTGTTTCTTCTCAGGACTGGCAGTCCTACCGATTTAGCAGAAACACACAAAAATCAGCCAATGAATTGCCAAGACTAACTTCCTTGGATAGCCCAATAGACAAGCGCAAGAATATTCACTTAACCTTCATAAACATTTGCTCCTCTGAGAAACAAGTAATATTAATAATCATGTGCCTACCAGACTTTCAAAAAAAAACTTTGCATCCTGAGATAATTTAGGAAGTTAATAGAAAGAATGTTCGTCATGCATTTTCCAACCAATGCAGAGGTGGTAGTCAGCCAGTTCGGACTGGTCCGGGTGAACGGTAATGGAAATTTTGAGTAGTTCGGAGAACCGGCAAATACCACCTCTGGTTGGCCCTGCCCTCCTGCCCCCATCGTTCCCTGTCCTATATTCCCTTGTTTTTTTAGTTCAGCTGATTCGCGCAGCAGAGTGGATTGCCGTGCTTCAGCTGAGCTAAAAAACAGCTCAGCTCACCAGCGCTGACACCAAGGGTGGACTTTGAGTGCTGCACGCTCTTATATAACTGCTAGGAAAAGTTTTGGAATCCCACCACTGAACCAATTCAATGATGGTGAACCAAAATGTCCAAAGTTCAGAAAATGCCTGACTTGTTTCTGCTGGTATGTCACTCACTCACTCACCCCCAAAGATGGACAATTCTCTTTTTTCCCCTCCCCACAAACCGAGGCCATACTGAATAGTGGCACTCAGCAGCAGCAGCGCCGAACAGGGTCTGAAGTTGAGATCTGGGCCTCAGTCTTAGTGCCACCACTGCCACTCTGTGAGTATTAGGGAATGGTGCAATTTCACCTGTGGCCCAGCCCTCCCCAAGATCTGCCATGCACTGTTTAGGAGTATGGCTCTCTTGTGTAATTTCCAGAGGCCATGCAAGAACATGCCCCATTCTTACGCATCCTCCACAGCCTCTAATAATATCACACAAGAATGAGTGTGCTTAAGGAGGAGAATAGCTCTTATGTGTGGGTGAGCACTAGCATTTCACCCAAAACATTGTGGCATGTCACCTTTGATACTTTGCCATCACTGTCCTATCAGTTGTACTTTGTTCGGGAGCTACCTTTTCCCCAAATTATTTGGGGAGAATTATTCAGCCTGCAATGAAAATAACTTTTTCCTCCATTAAAAAAAAATATTTTAGGTTCCAAGCTAATGCTGCCAACCCTGCTCCGGGAAGGTTCCGGTACGCCTGTACCGGGGTGTACCGCCTGCAACCCACCACTGCTTCTTTTCCTCCAGAATATCTTCAATTGTATAACTTTAGCTAGAAGGAACACGGTGGCTCTCGCTGTGACAAAACTGGATTGGAGGTTAGCAAGCCCGTGTTTGTGACCTGAATGCTGCTGCTTTGGGGCAAGAGTGAGCTCTCATCCTTCGCTACAACTCTTGCTGGGGACATGAAAGGAGCCCACAACTGGGCGTCCCCTAGGCAATGGTGATGTCACCTGCTAATCCTTTCAGCCAGGAAGTTCCTTGGTGCTTCTGACACAAGTGCAAAAAACCCTTAACTAGAAACAAAGCGTAAGAAGCTCTTGTTCTGGAATTGGTTTTACTCTCTAGAAAAAAAAAATGCTAACATTTTTAATGCCAAAATAGACAAAAGTTTACCTTGCTAGTTTTTTCCTTTCTTTTTCCTCTTCCTCCTCCTTTTGAGCAGATGTCAAGCTTTCGGCATCAGCAAGATTGTCGACAGCAATGGCCAAGAAGACATTCAGCAGGATATCTATTTGTATGTTCTTTAAAGAAAATATCGGTGAATATCTATGAAGCACAATCCTGTGAAATGGTTCCCGAACTTCCGGTTTGCATGTTCGGCCATTTTTCGCCCTCCCCAGGCTTCAGGAGGCTTCCCTGAGGCCTGGCAAGGGTGAAAAACGGCCAATGGGGCCAACTGGAAGTTTGGGAACAAACTTCCGGGTTGCCCGTTAGGCTGTTTTAATCCCTCTGGAGGCTTCAGTGAGGCCTGCCGCATGTGCGGGTGGTGGTGGTTTGTGCATGTATGTGCGGGGGGAGGGCATTGCAATATGGGTGTGGGCACTCATGCACGTGACCCCCCCGCTCCCCTATTTTTGGCACGCCTCGACAAAAAGGTTAGTTGTCACTGATCCAAACTGATGGTCTTTTCTTCCAAGCACCCCTTTTTTCACGAACCAATGCGATGTCATTCGTAAAATCTAAATCTGTTAAATGAGGTGTTGCCAATGGGATGCCAAAGCTAGAGTTATCCATCGCTCTATACATAACAAAGTCCGTGGAGAGGAGAAACAAGAATGGCAATAGTATATATCCCTGTCTTACTCCTGTATCAAAGAAGTCTGTGTTGCCAGATTCTATTCATACACAGCACCTAGAGTTATAATACTCTTAAAGATGTTGATAAAACATTGAGGAATACAATAGAATTTTACAATATTCCATCGTGATTCTCGATGAATAGAACCTTTTTGGAATCAATAAAATCGATTAGTATCAGCTTCTGGTATTAGTTTCGAAATCCGTTATTTAAAAATGTACTCAAAATGTGATATTTACATAATACTGTGAGCAGAATTAAGATTTGTCCAGTCCTGTTTAGAACGACCTGTGTTTCATTGGCTCCTCTAAGGCAGAATTGTCTGCCTTTCCCTTATTAAAAGCATAAAAACCTTCATCTTTGATGAAGGAAGGGACAGGCAGCTGTTAATGGTGGGAGCAGTTTTTCTACCGGCTTTCCCTGAAAATAAGACAGGGTCTTATTTTCTTTTAATCCCTGAAATAAGCGCTTGGCCTTATTTTCGGGGCGGTCTTATTATTTTTGAGGTGCAGGAAGCGGCAAGCATGGTCACCTCATGGCTGCTGCTATGTTGCAATATTTTCAGGGAGGGCTTTTTTTAGCGCTTGCACTCAAAAGCCCGATTGGGCTTATTATCCGGGGAGGTCTTATTTTCGGGGAAACAGGGTAGGAACAAACCTACAGGTCTGAAATTTATCCAAGGAACTTTTGTTGTCCTTGTGACTTTCTATCCATTTCCCCACTTGAAGAAGAACAAACCAGGAAGGCAACCCTCTCCACTCTGAGATGGGTTCAAGTTGAAATCCAACAGATAGTGGCTCTTTTTCTTTGCGCTTGCTAAACACTGATGTTTTTAATTCCCTGATCCAGAAGGAGCTAGTAGGAGATGGCAGAGAGGAAGAAAAGCAGCAGGATGCAGTCTCAGTCAGTACAGACCATTTTATCATATATGGGTCCTAGCTGGCCCTTAACCATATCAATTGCTGATGCTGCCTTATTGTTAATTCAAATTATATTCAAACTAATTGCAACAGAGAACACTCAAGGATACAGTTTCCACAGATGAAGAGGATGATGAAGTAAATACAGACCAACATTCCTGGAAAAGAGGGGCCGCCATAAGCCATGATTCCATCATACATCACCGAATTCCAGTCCTCCCCAGTCAGGATCTAAATGACACATTCCCACCAGTGGAGGGGATACATAGTTAGACAGCATGCAAAACACTGCAAAAAAGCCTGTTACAAGAAACAACACCACCCTGTTCTATTTTGAAGGAACCTACCTGATCAGTAAACTCCAAGGTATTGACTTAGATCTACATTTGAATTTCAAGATACAAATGGAAAGGGTAGGATTACATATCCACCATCTCAGGCTGCGGATTAGAATCTTAGTCTATATGCACCTGAAGGGCTTTATAGATTATCCAGTCCATCCCTCTGCTCAGTCCATAAACTGAACTACAGATTATAGTCATCCAGCCTCCACTGGAAAATCTCAAACAAGGGAGACCTAGCACAATTCTGTACAGATTATTGTTTAGCATCTCTTTCAGTTAGGAAATTATGTCTAATATTCAGCATGGATCTCCTTTCCTTTAATTTTAGTCAGTGAAGAGTGCAATGAGACTAATACCTCCCATGATCTAGGTACAATGTTTTTGTTATTTCAGCCTCTCAAAACATTGACTTTCTGTTTTTTCTTGTGCTGCTGTCTCATACCATGTGTTTATTCTGATCCACTGTAACCTCTAGATCTTTCTTATAAATAACTAGCTGAATACCCATGCTCCGCTATGAAACTATGTGATCAGGCTTGATAAATCGACACTTACAGCTTGAAAATTAATGAGTAGTTACGATCAGCCTCTCCTATTCCCCTTCTCTCCCTCAGGCTTGCCCCACAGAGGCCTCTTCTATCTTATCCCCTTCTCTCCCTCAGTCTAATTCCTTAACATCAGAGCGTTTTTCAGGTGGGGAGGGGGAGTAGAATGTCTAAACTCCCAGCACGCAGGCTGGATGAGTCATATGCTGGCCACGCCCAAGTGTCAGTTAAAACAGAATTCTTTTCAGGTGGGGAGGGGGAGTAGAATGTCTAACTCCTTAGCATCAGAGCGTGTTAATAATAATATAAGAAACACTAATGATCTGATGGTCATTTCAAAAAACCTTTTCTTAACAAGAACCTAGAAGCCAAGAGGAACATATGTGCCAAATTTCAAGTTTGTAGGCTTTACGGTTCTGGAGATTTTGTGATGATGCGTGAGTGGTATTTCACTTTTATATATATAGATTGCTGCTGGCCTAGATCTCCCTAATCTTGTACTTATACATTCAATGTTTCCTATTCAGATTCCTATTCAGCCCACTTTTCCCTATGTTTGCCCGCTTTGGGAAATGTTGCAACATTAAAAAAAACACGTTCTAGTAATTAATGAATATTAATTATTCATTTATTATGAAAGTGTTTCATTCAATACAGGTTGGTATAGACATAAGAATCCTTTTGCATTGCTTCTTAAGAGTGCATTATTTTTAAAAAATAGACTGAAAGAAAACTGCACCTGAAACACAGTGAGCAATGACTGTGGAAAGTTGTCAAAGGTGCTTCTCCTGGTCTGCATCTCATCAAAGTTAAACTTGCCCCCAAAGAGCTGCATCCCTAGGAGGGAGAAGATGATGATGAAGAGGAAGAGGAGCAGCAGCAGGGAGGCAATGGAGCGCACTGAGTTGAGCAAGGAAGCCACCAAATTACTCAAGGAATTCCAGTACCTGTGGAGCCAAAAAAAAAAAAAGCAGGTGTTTTTTGTCTGTGTTAGGTATTTCTTTGGGGAAAGCTGCCTGACACCCACAAACATGTCTTTTCCAAAGAATGAACTAAGAAATGAATAATTCAGATATACCTCCAAGAAAACGAGCTATGCAGTAGAAAACTAGCATTTTTTACCACCACAGAAATAAAAGACAAAAGCTCTTCCCAATTTCTGCACCTTGAACACTTAGAACATATATGAACATGCAATCATTTGTAGAAATTTCCAGGGAAGAAATAGCAGATTGAGAACACTTCTGCAAAAAGTGGAACTGAAGACTGCAGCAGGACGTAGAGTCAGAGAATAGACTGGCTCTTTAAAAAGTCCCCTTTGAGGACTTTCCTCTTGTGGGCAAACTTGAGTTTGTCCACAAGTACTTCAGATAGTTTCTCCTTGTAAGACTACAAGTCCAAGATAACAGTCTCCGGCAACCACAGAAGTCTGGAAGATGGGGTAATCTCATCCAGAGCAAGTGACAGAGTATCTATGAAACCAGTGGGGGTCTAGATCCTACACTACTGTGTCTTCATAAACTCCAGTCATCAAGATAGAATCTCATGTCACTTGGATGGTCCAGGAAGGAGATGATGTTGAATGACCTCACCCAACAGCTTCACATATATGTTAAATAGGAGTGGGGGGACTGTTGAACCCTGCATTACTCCATAAAGCAAGGGCCATGGAAAAAGACTTCTCCTCTGCCCATCAATTCTGCCTGAACTATTCCCAAAGAAAGAATAGAACCAATGTAAAATAGAGCTGCCCATTCCCAACCTCTAATTGAGTCCAGAAGGATTTCATGATCAACAGTGTTGACAGCTGTCAGAACTTCAGATAGGTCGACTAGGAAACCAAAGTCATGCATTCTAATACTACTTTTATTATAAGATTGATTATTTATTTATTTATTTATTTATTTATTTATTTATCTATTTAAGTAATTAATAATGAATGAATGAATTAATTAATTAATTAATATGCCACCCATATTACTGTTAAGTGACTTATAGTAACAGAATATGATTGGAAGCCATCCTGTTAACTAGCCTCATCCAGAGTTCTTTGGAGTTGCTGAACAACCATTTTCTCAATCACCTTCCCTAAAATGTCTCCCAACATCATGAGTTGGGAACTTCATTGCTAACTTGGCCAGACAATCAAGGAGCTCAAGAAGGGAGGTTGATATAGAGTACTGCAATAGGGAAGTTGATATAATTCCAACAGCCCCAATTGACTCCTAGAGCTGAAACTAATAGGTATCTTATCTGTCTGTGGACCAGTGCTCTATATGCCAACAGAGAAACTTGGGTGACATAGACACACCTCACCCAACCTGGGTTCTTGATTGATGCCATAACTGAAACTAGCGGTGGGATTTTAAAATGTTAGCAACCAGTTCTCTGCCCGGTTGCTGGGTGGGCGTTGCCATGGTGGGTGTGGCCGAGGTGGCGCCTTGGTTAAATGCAGCACTGCAGGCTACTTTAGCTGACTGCAGTTCTGCAGTTCGGCTGTTCAAATCTCACCAGCTCAGGGTTGACTCAGCCTTCCATCCTTCCGAGGTGGGTAAAATGAGGACCCGGATTGTTGTTGGGGGCAATATGCTGACTCTGTAAACCGCTTAGAGAGGGCTGAAAGCCCTATGAAGCGGTATATAAGTCTAACTGCTATTGCTATTGCTATTGCTACTCAGCTTCCTGTCCTGCACCATGGTGGAGGGGGGCATTTTTGCCCTCCCCAAGCTCTGGAGACATTCCAAGACCCTCCTGGAGGGCATAAACGACCTCCTCCACCATGGTGGAGGAGCTTCTGGAGGCCCTCAGGAAGCCGGAAACAGGCCCGATTTTGGACTTCTGAAACTTCCAATAGGCCCATTTTTTGCCTTCTGGCAGCTCAGGGTGCTGGAAATGAGATCATTTACAGACTTCCAGAAGGCCCTTTTTTACCCTCCTGGAGCCTCTGTATGGGCTCTACACTTACCTGGCATGATGAACAGGCTGCATTGAGACTCTTGAGAGGGGCAGGGCAGGATGGGCGGGGCCAGCCAGTCCTTGCAATAGTCGGTTCGGCAAACCAGATGCAAAATTAACATCTGGTTTGTCCGAACCGGTCCGAACTGGCTAAATCTCATCCCTGTCTGAAACCCAGGTAGGCACATCTCCAAGAGAAAAACACTCCAACCCCAATCAAATCCTGGTGATATACATCAGTTCAGTCATCAGTGATCAACTGAGAGATGAATGAGGCCTTACTACATATTTTGCTGTGAGAGGGTATCAGAGTATACACTTTCACAAAGAGAATGCAATGGGGTAAAGTGGAACATAAACACTATAATATGCCCCCAATATACACCCTCTGTGCAGCCAACATTATAATGCAAAACAGTGACTGAAAACATACTGTATATAACATTGCTAATGCTAGAAACCAGATTTGCCCACACAAATAATTCCAAGTAGTCAGTGGGGGAATTATAATGAAAAGAAAAACTAATTCCATATTTGATCAAACCCAAATCAAAAGACTTAGTCTATTATAACTCAGCTCTTTATGAAACCTCTAATATTAGGAGGTTTCTACCCCTTTCCATGTTATTGTGTTATTTGCTTTCTGTAAGCCGAAAGCTCTTATGTTGAAATTATGTATCTGCCTTTTGCAATCAGCCATTTTACCAATTATGATGATAAAGAAGAAATGCAGAACATTACTTTATGATAACTAAGTCTGCACACTCTAAAACCATTTGTAATCATGTAATTCCCAATGGGTTTTCTATTTTTACAGTCTGTGATTTACTGGGTTTTAGTTCTATTAGAATCATGATTTTATTTTCTGTTTTAATGCAGTTGTTTTGTGTGCCACTAGAGACCCAGAGTTATATGGCTGCACTATACACATGGTTAATAAATAACCAGGAATAACAGCCTTCATTTCAATTATGCCACCCAGAATAGCTTGTTTGGTAAGATGGGCAGCTATATAAATTGGACAAATAAATAAATAACATAAAAATAAAGGCCTCTGGATATGGAGGAGAGAGAATACGCATTTGCAAAGAAGGAAAAAGAGGAGTTAGAGGACAAGTTCTTGTGTTTTTTTTTTGTTTGTTTTAGATGTATGATCTGAATTCAGGAATTCTATGGGGCAATTGAGACCATCTCTAGCAGAGGTCTTCAAACTTGGCAACTTTAAGACATGTGGACTTCAACTCCCAGAATTCTCCAGCCAGCATAGAATTCTGGGAGTTGAAGTCCACATGTCTTAAAGTTGCCAAGTACCTTTTCTATGTCACGGTAACTTCAAACGGGAACTAAGCACAGCAGTTGTTAAACAAGGACTACCTGTACACTTCAGAAGTGCTTGTGCATGGGCCCTGATCAACTGAGGCCTTTCAACTCTTGCTGCTCCACCTCTCAAACAGGACTCTATTATTATTAATCTTTGGTGAAATTCACAGCCTTTGGGGCTGGTTGGTAGCTCAACAGCTCGAGTCCTAACCAAGGTCCTAGAAACTGTTAAGGTAACATCAGAGGATATAAGCTGTTCCAAGTAGGGTGGTTTTTTGTAGAATCAGAATGTTCAAGTCTGATAAATTTAAAATTTCCAAATAGCGAGGTAACCTTTTAGGTATTGCTCCAAGGGCTCCAATTACAATCGGGACAACACACGATTTCTTTTTCCACAGTCGCTTATCTTCAATTTGCAAGTCCCGGTACTTTGTGATTTTTTTCTTGCTGTTTATCTTCAATTCGTGCATCTCCAGGTATTGCAATGTCAATTAACCATACTTTTTTTCTTTTCAACTATTGTTATGTCAGGTGTGTTCTGGGCCAAGTGCCTGTCAGTCTGAATTCTGAAGTCCCAAAAGATCTTGACTTTCTCATTCTCTAGAACCTTCTCAACCTGATGTTCCCAGTGGTTTTTGCTGTAGTCAAATCCCAACTTCTGGCACAATTTCCAGTGAATGATCTTAGCAACTCAGTCATGGTGTTGTAGGTAGTCAGTTTGTGAAATTTTGCTGTACCCACTGATCAAATGGCCGACTGTCTCGTCTTTCTCATTACAGAGGCGACATTTGCTATTGGTGGTAACATGCTGAATTTTTGCTTTCATGTAATTTGTGGCTAAGGCTTGTTCCTGAGCTGCCAAAATAAAGCCTTCTGTTTCTTTTGTCAGTACTCCTGATCTTAACCAGTTCCAAGTTAGCTTTTGGTCAGCTTTGCCTTCAATACTTTTCAAGTATTGGCCATGCATAGCTTTGCTTTTCCAATTTTCAGCTAGCTTCTCAATTACTTCTTTCTTATATTCAGCTTTCGACTTAGTTGTCTTCAGAAGGTCTCTTTTATTTACTTCCTTAATCATTGGTTCTTCACTTTTCTGGATGCAGTCATTCAAGCTGTGTCTTTCTTCTTCCACAGTCTGTTTTACTTGTAGGAATCCTCGACCACCTTCTGCTCTTGGTAGATATAATCGGTCAACATCACTTTTAGGATGCAGGGCATGATTCATTGTCATAAGCTTCCTTGTTTTTCTGTCCAAATTGTCCAACTCCATCTGGGTTCAGTCAATTATTCCTGCAGAGTATCGGATCACAGATATAGCCCAGGTATTTATTGCTTTTATGATGTTTTCTCCACTCAATTTGGACTTTAATATTTTGTGAATTTGTTGAATGTACTTGGCTGAAGTTGATTCCTTGACATCATCATCATCATCATCATCATCATCATCATCATCATCAAAAATTATATAGCAACCCATCTCACAAACATGATTCTGAGCGGTATACAATAACTAAAATAACTAAGTAACAATAATAACTGAACAACTAAAACCAATTCTAAATAATCATAGAACTATTACCAATAAATACAAATAAGGTCATGGAAGAATGGATTAACATCCTGTATACAATATAATCAACTCACAAGTTCCCTGTTTCTAGAGGATCCCCAAAGCTGCTGGAAAAATCATCGTTTTAAAGGATTTTTGAAAGGTTGATCGGATTGGGGTTAAACTTTACCTCACAGAATGATTATTTTTATTTATTAAACATATATGCTACCCATCTGATTGTCAAATTTATTCTTGATTTGCCATGTCTATTTATTTTACCTTTCAAACCGTCTTTATTTTATGGGTTTTATGCCACATTTATACTTGATTGTGATTTTATTTAATTTTAAATCCATGTATTTCTTGCCCATTTCCCCATCTCATCTTATTTGCACAGCACCTTACAACACAGTGAAAAATATAAGTAACAAAAGGACATAAATAATTAAAAAATTGTTGCTTTCCACATCACCGGTCTTAAAGCAAGAAATGACTTTCTAGCAAAGAATGATTTATGCAAAGGATTTGTAATTTGCCTTATTTGTTTTGAATATCATTTCCAAGTAGAAAATGGCAAACTTTATTTCTCCCCTGTCAATCCCACATGATATTTAAAAAAAAACCATATACCTTGTGATTTTAAAGATTCTCAGAAGTCGTACACATCTCAGCACGGAGATGCCAAGTGGGGACATGATTTTTGTTTCCACTAAAATGGTTTCCAGGATTCCACCACACACGATGAAACAATCAAAGCGGTTGAAGAGGGACACAAAATAAGCCTGAAGACCCAAGCTGTACATCTTCAGCAGCATCTCAGCCGTGAACAGAGCCAGCAATACCTTATTCGCAGTGTCTCATAAAAAATAGACAAACAAATAATGATCATTATAATGGCACTGAAAGACTCGCTCAACCAAAAGATGCTCAGAACCAACATAGGAAACGTTACTTTAAATGTTGAATGCAGGATTAGGTTTTCTGTTTTGAAATGGCTTCTTCAGCAATCTAGAGGAAGCTTTATTTTATGATTTTGCATTTTTGCAATTCTTTAGTGAAGGAGAAATTTCAAATAGCAACAGCATTTAGACTTATATACTGCTTCACAGTGCTTCTACACCCTCTCTAAGCAGTCTACAGAGTCAGCCTATTGCCCCCAACAATCTGGGTCCTCATTTTACCCACCTCAGAAGGATGGAAGGCTGAGTCAACCTTGAGCCTGGTGAGACTCGATCTGCCAAACTGCTGGCAGCCGGTGATCAGCAGAAGTAGCCTGCAGTACTGCACTCTAACCACTGCACCACTTCAGCTCTTAGGGCATGAAGGCAAATCTAGTATCAACACTAAATGCTCAACTTGGCATACGTTCTCTTCATTTATCTCTTTTCTACAACACAGAAGTAACTAAATTCCATCTTAATCTAGATTCATTAAAAACGGTTATTTCAAAACTACAATGTTCTCTCCCCCCCAAATAAACTGTAAATACACTTTAAATCAACATCATTACACATTTTGCTGGGTTCAATAATCATGGCTGCATTTCCCTGTAAGGAACAGTCACATCTGAATTTGGATTGTCTGCATATACAGTACTCCCCGACTTTCAACCATTCATTTAATGATCGTTTTATAACTTCATTGAAAAAGGTGATTTACAATTGGTCCTTGCACTTACAGCCATTGAAGGATCCCAGGTTAAAATTTGGGCACATGGCAACTGGCATGTATTTATGAGGGTTGCAGCATCTCGGAATCATGTGATCACTACTTGTAATCTTCCCAGAGGTTTCCAACAAGCAAAGTCAACAGAAAAGCAAGATATGCTTATCCTACATTATCAAATGGGTGATTTGCCTAACAACTGTGTTGATTCTCTTAATGACTGTGTCAAAAAGATTGTAAAATAAGATGTGACTCCCATAATGACTGTGATAGAAGTTCTGGTCCCAACTGTGGTTGTAAATCAAGGACTATCTGTACATGGATTTATATACCACATAAACAAGGCAAGGAGAACCAAGACGTCTGTCTAAGCTACATGTGAATAGCCTTTATGTTCTACATACCCTCCTAGTCTGCTTTTTCACACAGGGGCAGATATATTATACTTATTTGGTATGCCAGTACCTTAAATATCCCAGTGCCATACCATGCTATGCCAAATTATATCAATTTGATTGCAAACATCTTTCAAAAATAAATTTCTTATATTTCAAACATCTCTGTTCATATCTTGAGCTAGAAGACAGAACATGTTCTTCCTAGTTTAGCTGCTGAGAAGAGAAATCATGATGATGGCATGGAAGATAATTTTCTGGGTTTAAATATTTGGCCATTTCTGTTCTGGAATTTGGGGGTCCCAACAAGCATGTTAAGTTTTGAAAGTTCCACAAGTTTTCTTCATTCTCCAATATTAATCAGCTGATCTTATTGCATTTAATTGCCAGAAGACGTTTCATTATTATGGTATCTTAGACTTATACATAATTCTATATTCTCATACAAATAAATGTATAAAGTGCACACAGAACGTAGAATATGGGATTGAAAATCTTGCTTTTTTATTATCTTATTTTCTTCTTGATGCCTAGTAAATAACTGGGGAAAAAACCAGACACAATAGCATACCAAATGTTTTGAGAGTATATAAATAAGTTCATTTAATTGAAGATTGGAATGGTACAAAATGCAGACATATATTTTATGCACTGATAATAGTTTTGACATTTTGTAATTAATTCTTTCTGGGGCTTAAGCAATCAAATGGGTTTACATCATGTAGACTTATTGCATTCAGCTTATGTTCGCACAGCGCTAACTCTCTGCCTCTTCTTACCTTGGACTTCAGTGAGCCAATCTGGTTGGTTGTAATGCTCAGAGGCAATGGCAAGTGTGTTGAGAAACACCAGGAAGATCACAAGCCAATAGAACACATTGGATTTGACAGCAGCTCGACATTTCCGTCTACAGAATCGATTCCATCTGCGCCAGTAGCGGCTTGGAAAAAAGGAGACAAAAGAGAAAAACTGACCATGATTGCAGGACATTCTGATCTGTTCCATGACCCCAAGGACTATTTTTTCTCAAGAATGTCTGTGATAAATGAGTTTATAAGAAGAGGCAATTCAAGTCACATTTATAACATTATCTCCAAACAATCCTCACCCTTTTTCTTTCTTTTATTTTAACTTCAGTATTCCCAAAGAGTAAAATGGTTGAGCAAGACTACTGCAAAATATGTTCAAATTGTCCTACACAATATTATCATTCATTGGAATGTATATTTATATATTTTATACCAATATATATGTCTTATTTATTAAATTTATATACTCTCCCTAATTAATATATTCATACTAAGTGGGAACTTACTAACTTACTGAATAAGAGTTTTGTAGAAAGTGGCTTTCTTTAATAAAGATTACTAAGCATAAGTTTACTGTTCTTAACCAGAGGCGTTGGCATCTTAGCATAAATAAGCATAAATTAGCATAAATAAATAAATAAGATTCAAGTTGATCATTTCCGTAGGTGATGACTGGACAGTTTGGATATATAAAATACTGTTTGAGAAATTGTGGTGAAGATTATTTTTTTCCTACCATTAAATCCCTTTCTTTTGCTTTATTGCATAGCACTTTTCTCTTTCAATGGCTTTCAATGAAGGACCATAAGTTTAATGTTTAAATAAAGCTTTCAGAACTTTCATTCTTGTGTATTTGCCTCATGAAATAAGAGAGCCTGGATTCACTTGGGAGCAGCTAGTGGGAAACATGCATGAAAATGTCCTACAAGATGCCTATGTTCTATTTTGTATCACTTTGTTGCTGAGATTTCTAAAGAGGAGCTCCAACAAAAGCTGCTGTTAGAAGTGGGAAGAAGAAACTGATTCCTGGTTTTCATTTCTTCTCACACACCTCAAAAGATTACAAGGCAACTGACTCAAAAATACAGTTTCTACCTCTGTGGTTACCGTATTTTTCAGAGTATAAGACGCGCCCTTTTCCCTCAAAAAAGAGGGTCAAAATCTGCATCCGTCATATACTGAATACAGCTTTTTGGGCTCCCAAAACCCTGTCCCCTTTGCAAAAATGGCTGTGCATAGCCTTTAGGAAGCTTCCAGAGTGCTCCTGGGGGCTGGGGGAGGGCAAAAACAAGCAAAAATGGTCCATTTTTCGCTCATTTTGGAACAAGCAAAAATGGTCCATTTTTCGCTCATTTTTGCCCCCCCCCCAGCTACCAGGAGCATTCTATAAGCCTCCTAAAGGCTATGCATGCCCTTTTTTTTTGGCAAAAAATGGGCCCGTTTTCATGAAAAATAGGCCATTTGGGGAGGTCTGCAGAGTGCAAAACATTTTTTTTTAATTTGCCTCTTCAAAATCTTGGTGCGTCTTATACTCCGAAAAATACGGTAGTTAAAATTCAGTAGTTCAGTCTGTGTAAATATGAGTTCTTATGCTTAAAATGAGCATAATGATTGTTAGGTAACATTCCAGTTGTTGAAGTCTCCTTAGGCTTTCTCACCATGAAATCCCAATTATCTAATAACCACAGGCTTTATCTTTGATTACAGGAGTTAACCCTCTCCTGTTCCTGCTGAATATAATTATAGCCATATTGGCTTTCATGACCAAGGTCTACAGTAGCTCATATCTCAACAATAATAAGCAAAGAATTCTCTGGATCAAAATTGTTTTAAAGAATTGCATAGCAAGGTTACACGTATCTTCTCTTTTGTAGCCAGAGTAATCATACTCATTGCTGAGATGAGTCTACGAACACAATGTGATGTTACAGTTTGCTTTTCTGGAACACATGTGCCCCACATAAGAGTCAGAGTGACTTCAGACAGTAATTACTAACATTCCCCCCCCCAAAAAAAGGGAGAGCTAATTATACATTTCCTATTCTTCAAAATGTAGCTTGCTTAGCAACCAGTTTCCAAGCAACTGGTGCCTAGTCTAGTCTTGTTGTATGATGCATATTTAAAGGATGCAGCTCATCTCTGCCTCTGCCCAGGGATAAGAATAAGCAGCAATTTATTTATTTATTTAAAACAGTTATGTAGTCGCCCATCTTTTAAACAACCGTGGGTTGCTCCCAATGAAAACATTCTAGCTGAACTGTCGGTAAAATAATACAGTAGGTGCATTTTCCAGCCATAGCTGATCAGACAGCCTTCTGTATTTCTAAGATAATACCTTGCAAGAGCATATGCTTCCTAAATGCCGTCTGCCAGGTTTCTCACCTGCCTTTATATTTTTTTAAAAGTTTGTTTATTTATGGATGTTTCTCTCTTAAAATGCTAGCTTGTAGCTATTGTCTTTATTTATATGGATGCTTTTGTTCTCGAAGGCATTCTTAAAAGATCACAGATGGCAGCAGCTTTAGTGTTTTGTGTTGAAACACATCCAGCAGCTGTGCTCTCTGTAAGAAAAGTAATCCAGGGGTTGTGGTTGGCTGCTAAAGGTACATTTCTTCCATGTCCATTTTTAACTCCCCGCTCCCCCCAAATTTCAACTTTCCTGGCCAAAGCTCTGGAAATTCTGGTGTTTTCTTATCAAAATATTTCTCAGATCTGATATTATTAGCTCAGTTTTACTCAGTCTTGGCAATTTAAAGTTATATGTGCTTCATCCAACTCCTAGAATTTTTCAACCAGCTGGTATGGCCTGTTGGCTGCCAGCCCCTCCAGCAGCTGAATCAGCGGAGGAAGAGGCATGGGAGTCAGAGCTCTGAGGGGGAAGAGGGCATGGAACTGGCAGAGAGAGGGGGGGAGGGAGAGAGAGGGAGGGAGGGAGAGAGAGAGAGGGAGAGAGGCAGAGGCTGGACTGTCCGTCAGCCCTCAGATGGAGAATCAACAGCCCCAGGTCTGGAGGTGGCTGATTAGGAAGAGGAAATAGAGTTGGGTCCAGTGCCTGATGCGCGGATGCGCAGAAGGCAGAGGAGCGGAGAGCAGTGGAAATCCATGGGCCGATCCTTGGGAAGGAAGAGTCACTGCTGCTAGTGAAGCCCCACCCTAGCTCTGGGGATAAAAGGCAGGGGGATGGGGGTGGAGATGAATAGATGTGGCAGACAACTATACATCTTCCAGACAGACGGGCTTGTTAGCCTGCGTTGAGACAGAAACTTTTTGCCAGGGCTGCTGGTGCTCCTAATAAAGGAATCATTAATTTAACTACAGAGTGTTGTGTTTGGGGAGCTGGGTCAGAACACCAGACACGTTGGCTGGAGAACTCCGGGACTTGAAATTCACAAATCGTAAAGGTTGTTACTGGCTTAGCTTTTTGAGATCAGCCAAAGTTGACTGGTACTGCCCCTCGCTGGGCAATAATAATAGTTATAAGAACAAATAATCATTTGTCATGTTCAAACCAGGGGTGGGTTACTACTGGTTCAGATGGATTCAGCCGAACTGGTAGTGGTTTGGCAGCCTGAGTCGCTGGAACTGGCAGCGACCCAGGCCTACCACACCCCTGAACAGGTTCTCCTGGCGGCGCCATAGGTGCCTCCATCTTGTTTTTTGCTTTGCGAAGAACAATTTTTATTGTACTGCGCATGCACGCGCAGCAAAGCCATGAACGAACCGGCAGTAGCGACTGTCAGAACCCACCCCTGGTTCAAACGTATCAAAATGCTACAAATCCAAGTGCTTTTAAAATGTTGAGTAATTATTACATAGACAACTAAAGCAAATATAACAATATTCTTCAAAAACCTCATTTTTGTTCCCCATTAAAAACAGATTAAGTTAAACAAAAATATGGGTTTCAAAGGAAAAAATGTGGGCTTCCCATCTTTTGTACTTAAGATTCTTGGTCTATGACTTTTTTTAAGGTTCTAGGAAATTATTTATTTTTGTGTGTGAATGAAGAAGTTCCTACTGCTAAGACAGGTTTTTCAAAAGAACATGTTTTTTAACTTATATAAAACCTGTACAGCTTTTCTTTATGACTATGCAGAGGATTAGTTTTTTAAAAAAATAACATTTTAACTTGACTATTCAAGAAGAAAATTGGAGTAACTCTGATCCCAGTTACTGACAGCTCTGTCATTGCTGTGTATACCTTTCTCCTCTTCATGTATTCCAATAGCCATTTTCCTTCTCACATTTACATGATATTTAAATTACATTACTGTTAACAAGATCATATAGGATCTGGTAATCAACAATGTAATACTTTATTAGATTTTGTCTTCATTAGATTAAGATAAAGAATAATTAATTGCTGATTAAATGGGGAGATTGAATAACCTTGCTGATCACAAATGTTAGTCAGCAGAATATTTATGATAAGCAATTACTATTCACAACGACAAGATCTATGAGAATTTCCTATTAATAAGCATCAGTAGAAGTGGAGAGAACATTTTTTGAAAAAAGTGAAATGCTTACCTAAACTTAGATTTAGAAATCCGGTGCCTGAAAGGAAAACAAATCATTATCATAAATACATGCTAGAATTTCTTAACTTCAACGTAATTAAAAAAAAGAATGATCTACATTCTTAAAAACTAGCAAAACTATTAAAAACTAGCATTGCTACTATTTGTCCTAACACCTAAATACTTTACCATCACTAGTTTCTGCTTATACATCACGTTTGAGAGGTTGTCTGCTGTGGAAGGAAGAGTGATATTACATGTGCTATGGCATCATCGCATAAATTATATTCATTCACATCATTAGACATGTGACCCCATCATGCTTTCTCTTCATCACTATTTACTGTATATTAACTACATTCAGCCATGTTATTGGTATGCACTATAAGGCCCCTGTGACATTGGGTCACCATTTCAGCAAATAAGCAATGGGAATCAGAGTGATTTCTGATTTCCTGCTGATATCCCATTAACTTTGCTTGTGGGGAACTGGCAGGGAACATTGGAAATCATAATCACTTGACCATGGTGGTGTGGTGGCACAGCGCTCAGGGGTGGGCTGCTGAGAGTTCACAAGGGTTCTGGCAATCCTCTAGCTAGGATTCTGGCCAGTTCAGCGAACCCCCAAATGCCACTCCTGGCTGGCCACGCCCAGCCCACCCGCTCTGCCCCATCCCTCCCAGGAGTCTCCACACGGCACATTCATCATGCCAGATAGGTGCAGGGCCCGCATGGAGGCTGGGGAGGGGGGAGGAAATGGGCCTACTAGAGATTCCAGAAATCCAGAAACGGTCCTGTTTCTAGCCCCCGGAGGGCCTCTGGAGCCCAAGGGAACCGGTTTTTGCCCTCTTGGAGGCTTGAGGAAAGCCTCCAGAGCTTGGAGAGGGTAGCAAGAAACGTCCTCCCCCACTGTGGCGCAGGAGTGCCGATTAGGCCATGCCCCCCCAGCAATGGGGCAGCGAATCTTTTGCTGCAATTTTTGAAGCCCACCCCTGACTGCACTGGCCACAAGTTTTTGATGAGAACTATTTTGAAGATCCTTGAAATGCCAATACTTGAATTCCGATTTCAAGGAGTAATAGGTCCTGGTTTTGGATCCATTCTTGAAGTTTGCCCATTTGTGGTGCCTTAAAGTTCCCCTCCGATGCACCATTTGGATGAACTGAAGATTACAAATAAACATACAGGAGACATTTTTTAGTAGTATATAGATAGTATGAGGCTCTTTCCTTACATCCAGGTTTAGTAAACCAGCTGGTAGCAAAGAAAGAGGCAGAATGGGCAACAATGTGAGCCACAGCTATGGAACAAATATGATGAGCAATCAAGCTAAATGTGTTTGCACTTTCTTTAAAAATACCATAAGCACTCATGTAAATCTGACAAGCTCCAGAAACTAATTAACTGAATTCCAAGCTTATTGTCCCTCTATGGATTAGAAAATGTGCTACCATGTTTCCCTGAAAATAAGACAGGGTTTTATTTTCTTTTGATCCCCGAAATAAGCGTTTGGGCTTATTTTCAGAGAGGTCTTATTGTTTTGAGGTGCAGAAGGTGGCAAGCATGGTCACCTCATGGCTGCTGCTGTGTTGCAATATTTTTGAGGAGGGCTTATTTTCAGGGGAGGGCTTATTTTAGCACATGTGCTCAAAAGCCCGATTGAGCTTATTATCCGGGGAGGTCTAATTTTCAGGGAAACACGGTAGTTATTTCATAGCAAATGGATCCTAAAACAAAAAAAGAACATATCACCTAATGGTTAAACTTTTAAAAATGAGTGCATCTTTCATGTGGTCTTATACACACCTGATCCTACAAGGGCTAGCAATTTTACATCTACTTATTGTGTAGAATAGAAGGAATTCATCAGCTCTGGAGAAAACAGAAATAACTGTAACAAATGATTTCAATAAAGGGGCCAATGAGAGTAGTAAAGAGATAAACTCTCTGAAGAAAAATATCCATGTTGCTAGATGTTGAACATGATTTAACCTAACATTCTGGAGAACGGAATGTGATAATTTGGAAACTGGGAGAGTAATGTTGACATGCTATTTGATCAAGGAACATTCGCATGAGGAAAAGTAGACGTCATAAATGTGATGAAGTAATAGGTCTTTAATAATCACAATTTTTTTAAAAATGGCCGATATCAGGAAGAACAAATTGTTTATAGTTTTACTAGCTGATAACCGGGCATTGCCCAGGTATTTATAGACATTGAATTTCCCATTATTGCTTACTGTCTTTCAATGTGAAACATTCAAGATTCATTAGTGTGGTTTTATATACCATTTACGGATTGATTACATGTCATCAAGTCGGTGTCAATTTTCAGCGATTACATAGTTTTTGTCTAGATATGTCCCCAATCTGATCCTTCCACTAGTACATCCATTGCATCCATCCATATAATTGAGTCTATCTATGGTACCTTATTGCTAGTTGTCCTCTTCCATTTCTTTTCATCTTTCAAATTCTATAGATGTCTAGAGAACTAGGACTTTTCATAATGTCTCCAAAATATACTAATTTGAACCTGTACCTTGAGTGAGAACTCTTGATTTGTTTGTTGATCCATTTGTTGTATCTTGGCTAAGCCGAGGTGGCACAGTGGTTAAATGCAGCACTGCAGGCTACTTCAGCTGACTGCAGTTCTGCAGTTCGGCTGTTCAAATCTCACCGGCTCAGGGTTGACTCAGCCTTCCATCCTTCCGAGGTGGGTAAAATGAGGACCCGGATTGTTGTTGGGGGCAATATGCTGACTCTGTAAACCGCTTAGAGAGGGTTGAAAGCGCTATGAAGAGGTATATAAGTCCAACTGCTATTGCTATTGGCTATACATGGCATTCTCAGGCGCCTTCCTCTGCCTCAAAGTTCAAAGGCACCCATACTCTTTCTATCTTGCTTCTTCAAAGTCCATCTTCCACTTGCATTGCATGCATCATTTTTATCTATAGTTATTCATCATGGCATCAGAATATCATTTCTAAGATGTTTATTGCTACCTACTAAGTGTTAATCTGCAACATATGTGTGGCTTCCTTACATGCATATAATTAGATGTCCTTGAATTCTCATTTTTCTAAGGGCATTCCGCAGTTTGACATGGTCAACACTATCAAAGGTTTTTCTATAATTAATGACACTGTTATTGACTTCTTTTTAGCTTTCTCAATTATTCAGTGTCCCTCTGCAATGTTTCTTGTTGTTTGGCCTTTTCTAAAGCCATATTAAACATCTTGCCTTTTCTGAACATCTGGCATCTCCCTTTCCAGGTAAAGCTCTAATCTGCGTTGGATGATTCTAAGCATTATTTTCCTATCATGGGAAATTAAGGATAGTGTCCAATTGTTTGCTATTAATTCTTTCTCTTTGGTATTCTTCCAATCTGTTGGCCATTGTATTATCCCCAACCATAATTTGGTTGGAATCATTACAGATTATTTTCATATTTCTGTAGCTATTCTATCAATTCCTATAGACTTCCAACTTGGTAATGACCAGAAAGCCAGAGTAACTCCATCTTCTCCTTAAGTTCTAGATAAGTTTTAAATAGGGAATATCTTGAAAGACACCTTGGGGGTGGACACCTCTTTTGTGCCGAATTTCAGTATGCTCATTCCATCTTTGATGTTCTTTGAATCAATTTCTACTTGTTCATTTGTCTTCTTTAGCATATCAAAAGATGATGGAAGATGAAACTTTCTTTTGAGTTTGGAAATTTTTGGAAAACCTTTCTTGTTTTTCCATGTCTTTACGGATGTTGTGATGCTGCTTCTTGTCTCTTAAGCTCTGTGAAATTCTTTGTTATGTTTCTTCCTACAATCTCTGTGTTCTTTGGCTTTGGTTTCCTTTTTCTTTCTGGCAATTTCCACCAGAGCTTATGCTACCTGGTTTGCTTTCATCTTTTTCTTGATCTTTGGCAGTGTGTTTTTACATTTATCCTTATCATCTTATTTGACTTAATTCCATAGTTCCTCTGGCTTCTTATCAGTGAGCTTCACAACTTCAAACCCATTACTGAGGTTCTCCTTGAAAATTGTTGGTTGCTTAAGATCATACTCTAGAAACTGGAACATTAACCTAAGATCACTACATTTAAGAATATAGATAGGAGGATTCAGAAAAAGCATGGAGAATAGAAGTATAGTCCCTATTGGCAGGTCAAGGAACCAGAAAGACAATGTGAGATGAACAGAGTTACTTCTTCATTGTTGCCTACCTATTTACAAGAATCTTACCTGACTAACTATATTTCCTTGGGAATGATTAGATAAAGGCTATGAGAATTCTTGGGGGGCAGGTCTGGCTTCTGTCACTTCCTTCCCTGCCAAGACTCCAAGCTCACTGCTCTTTTCACTCCGCCCAGTGGTGGGTTCTGGATCCCGTTGCAACTGGTATGGTTGCAATGGGGCCTGGTGTCCTCCACATGAACGCGCGCAGCGCGCACATGCATCTTACCGTCTAGCGACGCCTGATCGGCAGAGCATTGGGTAGGTGCTGTACGCGCTGTGCGTGTGTGAGGAAGGGCTGAAGAGTTTAAAGACAGGTAAGGAACACGGGCGGGCAGGCCCTCTGGAGCACCGTACCAGAATGGTACCCGGTGCACCGAGCAGGCGCCAGTACGCCCATACTGGTGTGTACCGCCTGCAACCCACCACTGACTCCTCCCTTCACTCTAGCTGGAGATTCTACCACACTATTTTGGAATGTAAATGTATTTCTTTTATATATAAAAATGCAGATTCATGAAAAAAATCTCTAAAATAAGCCTTAAGACAAATTCTTTGTGTGCGCAAATTCCTTGGCCAATAAAGAATTCCATTCTATTGCTACATTGGGATAGAGTGAGAGGGCAAAGGAAGAGAAAATGGATTAAAGTTTAAATAAATCTCGCCACGATCTGCCAATGTGTGAAATGAATGTTATGGACCTACAGTGCTATCTCCGGGGTATGAGATAATAGACAACAAGAGTCATGACTGCATACAGCAAAATTAGAAAATGAAGCAAGCAGAGATCTGAGGACTATGATAATTATTAGATATTATAAATGAAAATAGAAGTATTCAAAGAGAAAAGAAGGAGAAAATTGAGTAAGCATCCATAAAAAAATACTCTGGGAAACTCTGGGTGCATAAACAAAAGTAGATTAATTCTTTAATTAGTTCTCAAGGGCCTCTTAGATAGTTGTGAATAGCATTCTTTTAACCCAAAAAATACCTTAAACCTGTGTTGTCATCTCTTTATCTACTAGTTCGACAAATAATTATATTTTTGGAGTTCTTTCATGTTGTAGTTCATTATTCAGTTTTACTCCAGCTAAAAACAGACGTTTGAATGGATATAATGATACCACTGAAGAGGTAGAAGAAGGTTTTCACTATTCCGAAGCCGTCTCCCCTTAGCTGGAGTGAGAATTCCTTTTTGTATTGTTGCATTGCAGGAGAGGGTAGATCAGAGAACTCTAAGCAGATCCATCAAAATGATCAGGCCCTAGAGACCCTTTAAAATTTTAAACTGGTCCTCATTAGAAAAATGAAATTCAAATCATGCACTGCCCCACTGGGTGAATATAACGTAGCTTTTTTTGCATCAAAGCCACTGAGGAGTATTTTGAAAATCTTTTTTTTATCTAATTAAGCTAATAGATATGACTGTTATTTCACTTTTTATGCATGTAGTAATTTTATTATGGGTTTTAAAAGCTGCAGCTAATACTCTCTGTCATGCCAACAGGTTATTTAATAATCCCCTCCCCACCCCTAACTTTACATATGCAGCACTGGTATTTTTTATCTGCTCCTCCTGGTGAAATTTCTCACAAAATTATTGGGTCCAGCTAAGATCGTTCGGTAAAACTGTAACTTATTTTTGATGGGTTATCAAGCACCTTCAGGGATCAGTGACCAACACTCTACTTCCCATAACACATAAACATTGTATGAGAAGTCATACAATGTTTATGTATTATGGGGTGCTGGAGTAAACCAATTGTTAATTCAATCAGAATGGTCTCTGCACCCCTTCAGAAATAACTGCTTTTGGCATTAAGTGGGCATACCAGAAACACCTTTTCCTAGGACTAGGAGGCTACAGATTGAAGCCAAAGTTTTGCCTAGTCCTAGTCCTTTTTATCTGGTCATCTCTGGAGGGTCTTCATGTTTGATTAAAAAGTAAGCAAACACACAGAGTATTGTTATGCTAATAATGTTATGGTTATGAGAACAATCCATAATATTTTTCCCACCCTAGGTTTGGTTAGTGGCCCAAAAGGGGTGAGGAAGAGTGAAAGGACATGATGTCTTGGGGAATCAACGCATCTCAAAGATCATGGTTTCTTTAAAAAGGATCTTGTCAATTTGTAATCAGAGAACCTCTGGCCTCTCCAAGTCCTTGAGGAACCATTTTTTATACTGAATAGCAGGGATTAGCAATATTTTATGGCAGGGGACATCACTGCACTAACATGTTGATTCATTAATTTAAAAAGTTAAGAAAATAAATGCCTTTTTAAAAAGGTCAACGTTTTGTAAAATCTCATACAAAATTGCAGAAATCTTGATTATGCAGCAAGATGTTGGGAAGTTTAGCTACTTTTACCTAATTCTTAAAAAGTAGTGGACGGGTTGTGAATACATGCTATGAACGTTTGGATACCAGAATTAAAATATTAATATAAAATAACTGAACCAAAGCCACAGTAGTGTTGGCGAACCTTTTCGACACCAAGTGCCAGAAACTGGAAGAACAGCCACCCGATGCGCATGTGCACGCTGGGAAAATGATCTTCCCGTTTCCGGCACCCTCATTAGCACCTGGCACCTGGTCTTCTGGTTTCTGGCACGCTTTCTACCTGCGAAGACCAGCATACACACCAGAAACCAGAAGATTATCTTCCCTGCACCACATGCACACTGGGTGACTGCTCTTTCTGTTTCTGGCACTTCCGCGCACGTGAAAACCAGCTGACCGGCACGCCGGAACGGGTGATGGCTCGCGTGCCCGGATAGATTGCTCTGCATGCCACTTCCAGCATACATGCCATAGGTTTGCCATCACGGGTATAGTGAATACTTCATAAAAGCCTTTGCTGTTGTTAATACCCTATAACTGTAATGGCAAACCTATGGCATGCATGCCAGAGGTGGCACACAAAACCCTCTCTGTGGGCATGTGCATCGTCGCCAACTGCTCTTCTGGGTTTTGGCATGTACATGTATGCCAGCCAGGTGGCCTTCGCAGGCCTTGGAGCACCGTAAAACGGCTCAAAAAACCAGCCAAAAAACAGACAGTTTTCTGGGCCTTTTTCAGGCCGTTTTCTGGGATGTTTTCAGAGTGTTTGGGGGGTGTTTTTGGCCTCAAGAAACAGCCTGGAAATGGCCATAAAATGGCCTGAAAACGGCCCAAAAATGGAAAAAAACAGGCTGAAAACGGCCTGAAAAAGGCCCAGAAAGCTGTCTGGTTTTGGGGGGCATTTTCCGGTGCTCCAGGGCCTGCGAAGATCAGACAGCTGGCAGCTGGTCTTCGGGTTTCTGGTGCTCTGGCACACGCACATGCATGCATATTCTGGTTTGGGCACTCGGTGCTGAAAAGGTTCGCCATCACTGCCCCGTAAGGAGATGAAATCTGAGAACTAATTTCTCATTAATTTTCCTTCCAAATCCAGCAAGTGATATTCTGGGATCCATAAAGTTAAAGGCAATTCATCATGTTAAACAACAAAACAGAATTAGTCTGGAATGCTTTTCACTCTAAAAAGTAAAAACACATTTATTTTAGAAGCCCAGGATTTGCTCACCATGAATATAATCTCATTTACTTTACATTGATTATTTCCCAAATAAAGGTATAATCCAGCCAATGTCAAGAGCATTCATTTAAGAAAGTTAATTAAGTCTAGCCCATAATATAAACTGATGTAACTTTCTTCAATTTCAACTGCACCTATCTGTGTTTTTTTGCATACAAAACTGAGAAGGATGATCTTCAAGTTGTCAATCTTTCCTCCAAAAGCAGTTGTGCTTTTAAATCATTTTAGATTTTGGATTAAATCCTTTTAGTGAGATCTCCTTTTCATAGTACAATGTGCCTTGTTTTGGTTGTTGCTGTTAGTTGCGAAGTTGTGTCCAACCCATTGGACTATGTTCCTCCAGGCCTTCCTGTCTTCTACTATCCTTTGAAGTCCATTTAAGCTCACACCTACTGCTTCGGTGACTCCATCCAGCCACCTCATTCTCTGTTGTCCCCTTCTTCTCTTGCCCTCAATCGTTCCCAGCATTAGGCTCTTCTCCAGTGAGTCCTTCCTTCTCATTTGATGGCCAAAGTATTTGAGTTTCATCTTCAGAGTTCTGGCCTTCTAAAGAGCAGTCAGGGTTGATCTCCTCTAGGACCAGAGGTGGGTTCCTACCAGTTCACACCTATTCGGTAGAACCGGTTCATCAAATCTACCGAACCGGTTAGAAGAGATTCCACTAGTGGACCCGGAAAGCAGGCCACACCCACAGAAGAAGTTCCAATTTTTTTTGAAACCCACCACTGTCTAGAGCTGACCGGTTTGATTGCCTTGCAGTCCAAGGGACTCACAGGATTGCATTGTTTTACTAATATCTAAATGTGGTAAATGCAGCTTTAGAGTTTTATTTCCCCAAACAATGCTCTAACAGCATGGTTTATAAATAGAATCCACCGCTACCCTTTTTCAGATCAGGTGTGGGTGACAGCAGCAAACTTTGATTTGAAAATCAAATGGGATCCAAAGAACCACAATACTTTCTTTGATCAAGGTGCTGTTAAGCTTGACAATCCAAGCTGTCCTTTAACATTATCTATTGCCAGATTCAAGGTTTGGTGCTCAAAGGGAATCTCAGTAGGACTTTTTCCACCGGATAGAAAAGCACCAAATAAATTGTCCAGAAAAAATATATACTGAAAGCTTGGTGATTGCTTCTGATGGAGTAGTTCCATTATTGATAGGATTTTCAAGACATAGCATTTATGAATTCCCCCTGTCCGCCCCCAAGGTTTCTCATATAGAAAGCCAGCTTTGCAAACTACAATTCCTGACAAACTATTGCAGAAGAACTAAACAAGCAGAGCTCAGTGAGCATTTTTTAAATAGTTCTGATGCTGCATTTATATAGTACTAGCTGATAACACGGCATTGCCTGGCTTTTTATTTATAGGGGGAAAATGTCCAGACCAAATGTAATTTCCAATGTTTTCCCCCTTACCAGAGGGAGCCCCCTTGTGGAGTACTGTGAAGCCTTTACCATGGAAACTCCACTGCGCTGTACAGTAGGTCATTTTACGGCAGTACAGTAGAAGTCATTTTAAGGCACAACAGGCTGTATCTTAACAGATCACACACCCTGAGGGGTGTTAGGGGTGCCTTACCCCCCACAGTATTTTTTTCAAAGAGTAAGGCATCTGTGGTTGAAATTGCTTGAGGCGTTCCAGAGTTATGCTGGAACATATACCCACAGCCATTTATATATATATTTTCTCAAACAAGATATCAGCAAAGGACATAGCTGAGCATCTCTATAGGATAGTAGACTGCATGTAATTTAAACTACGTAGAACAGATGAATTAATCAGGTTGACTCGAATGTTGTATCAATCTAATTCCAGGGATCTCAAAATAACCCCTAACATAGCACTGTTCCAGAATTGTGGCCCGGTTCATATATACTACTACCACAATCAAGTGATTGTATAAGGCAAATGCCTCTTTAGACACTGCATAGATTTGTGCATGGGAAAATCTTGCTTTCTTACTGACCTCTGGGTCACTGAAAAATACTATTTTGAATCATGATGAAAAGCATTTATGTAAGCTAGTTTTTATCTCATTTGGGATGAAATTACAGGCTTTTGGCTTCAAAATACAATTCTGTTCCCATGGTTTATATTTTTGCACATAAACTTTCTTCCTAGTTATTTTACAAAATGATCTTTGTCACTTTCTCAATTACTGTTTCTTTCAGACAACCTTCTGCAGTTATTCCGAGTATTTCTATGTAAAAAATTATTTCTATTTGAAACCTGTTAAAAAAGATGTGTCCAAGGGAATATGATGGGTTCTTTTCAAGGTAACAAATTTCATGAAAAGGTGTAAGCTTTTGAGAATATGCTCATTTCATCAGAATAATGAAAGGTTATGACTTTTAATGATATTTGTCATCCTGAAAAGGATATCTTAGACTCCTCCTGGTTTCTGATTATTATAGACAACCATAATTCTCCTACTACACTGTATAAAAGATCTATGGAATTTTGGGACAAAATAAAAACCACAAAAATGACAACTATGTTTGTTTCAAGGAGTTAATTCAATCTGTTTTGTGCCTTTCCCCTTTCTAGTAACTAGCATCAGAAGTCCCTGGTCCAACTGACAAATATAAACATCTATCTATATCGTCTGTCTGTCAGTCTGTCTGTCTGTCTGTCTGTCTGCCTGCCTGCCTGCCTGCCTGCCTGCCTGCCTGCCTGCCTGCCTGCCTGCCTGCCTGCCTGCCTGCCTGCCTGCCTGCCTGCCTATCTATCTATCTATCTATCTATCTATCTATCTATCTATCTATCTATCTATCTATCTATCTATCTATCTATCTATCTATCTATTATCTATTATCTATCTATCTATCTATCTATCTATTTTCTATCTATTATCTATCTATCTATCTATCTATCTATCTATCTATCTATCTATCTATCTATCTATCTACCTACCTACCTACCTACCTACCTACCTACCTACCTACCTACCTACCTACCTATCTATCCTCTATCTAATTAACCAAAGATGACTCTGGGTGGCACAAAACAGGCAGAGACAACAACAGATACAAAAACAACAGATATTAGAAAAAAATATATAAAAATCCACATTTTTGCGGATCCACACCCCAAGGAACTTTAGCTTACTAGCTCTCAGCATCAACAGGGTACCCAGTCACCATCTCCCCTCTACACTACCACACTCTCACATACACAATATGCAAAGATACCCACCCCCCCTGCTGCTCCCACCAGCAGGCAGGGGCATCCTTCCCCACTCAACCTTGTCAGTTCCTTGTCCAATTCTTACCCATCAGAAGGGAATCAATACACATCAATTAGCATTCAAGGACACCCCTCCCCTGCTGCGGAATGGGATAACTTGCCACAGCTAAATTGCCACAGCCAATTCGCCACTGATTCAACCAAGCCAACCCTGGTTCACACTCCAAGGAAGGGGTGTGCACAGTGAGAAACCCAGGAATCAGTTTTGTGCATATTCAAGAAAGAGAGACTGAGATGAGATTACAGGATCTGTGCCTCCCTTTTCCTGGGTTTTTAACACCTGAAGGGATTGTGTAAAACTGCTCCTTATGAAGTAATTAAGGAACACTGTAAACAACAAGAAGTGCAACCACAAGGTATGATTGCTGTGAGTGCCTGAAATTTTCTAAACATAAGCATTAAACAGAGGTGATTTTATTACAATTGTTTTGGTACAAACAGAACTCTGAGCTAAACAAAGAGAGGGCCACTTATGCACTTCTAACTTTGAGAAATGCTCAAGGTTGTGGTATATACTAACCTATTTCCCTGAAAATAAGACCTCCCTGGATAATAAGTCCAATTGGGCTTTTGAGCGCATATGCTAAAATAAGCCCTCCCCTGAAAATATTGCAACACAGCAGCAGCCATGAGGTGACCACACTCACCGCCTCCTGCACCTCAAACATAACCTCCCCGAAAATAAGGCCAAGCGCTTATTTCGGGGTTCAAAAGAAAATAAGACCCTGCCTTATTTTCAGGGAAACATGGTAGCATTAAATAGAAAATGTGATGTACAGTATGTGTCTAAACCATATGTACCTTCATGTTTTTATATGAAATGAAGGATAAAGCATGTTCTTTGTTTCAGTTGCTTAGGATGGTGAACATTTAACGTGAAACATACTTTATTTCTGAGGAATCTTAATCTGGGATAAAGTATGCTTCACCAAATACACTTTATGCTGTCTGAATCTCCCGTATGTTTTTTATGTTTCTCCTAGCATTCATACTTTTTAAAAATAATTCTCCAGAAGATACACAGGGAGTCCTCGAGTTACGACAATTGACCCCAATATTTCTGTGGTTCAGTGAGACGTTTGTTAAGTGAATGTTGCCCCATTTTATGACCGCAAAGCCTTCCGCAAAGCCACCAAGTCCTGGCTGCTCCAGCAGGTCGGGGGGCTTGTGAAATATCCAGCCCCACGGAAATTGTGAATGTTGTGTTTTTTTAAAGTGTTGTTTTGTTTATTTATCCCCTTCCCTTGTTTATTGTAAGTCCTTCGGGAGTGGGCGGCATACAAGACCAAATAAACTAAACTAAACTAAACTAAACTAAACTAAACTAAACTAAACTTTCTTGCCACAGTTGTTAAGTGAATTGCTGCAGTTGCTAATCCAGTAATAGGTTTGTTAAGTGAATCTGACTCCCCCCCCGCTTGAGTTTGCTCATCAGTGTGAAAAAAAGTGATCACATGACCCCCAGGACACCACAACTATCGAAAATACTAATCCGTTGCCAAGCGCCTGAATTTTGGTAACGTGACCATGGGGATGCTGCAACAGTTGTAAGTGTAAAAAACCATCATAAGTCACTTTTTACAGTGCTGTTGTAATTTTGAATGGTTACTAAATGAAGTATTGTAAGTCAAGGACTGGATGTGTTGTTATTCTTAAGGGAGAAAAGTGGATTAGTTTTTAAAGGTAAAGGTTCCCCTCGCACATCAGTGCTAGTCGTTCCCGACTCTAGACTCATCTCCATTTCAAAGCCGAAGAGCCAGCGCTGTCTGAAGACGTCTCCGTGGTCATGTGGGCGGCATGACTAAACGCCAAAGGCGCACGGAACACTGTTACCTTCTCACCAAAAGTGGTTCCTATTTTTTCTACTTGCATTTTTACATGCTTTTGAACTGCTAGGTTGGCAGAAGCTGGGACAAGTAATGGGAGCTCACTCCGTTACATGGTGCTGGGGATTCAAACCGCTGAACTGCCGACCTTTCTGATCGCCAAGCTCAGCGTCTTAGCTACTGAGCGTCCCTGGGTTAGTTTTTAGTGTCCCTTTAATTTACTCTATCCAGTCTGAAATTTATGAAAGAAGCTTGTCCAGATCAAATGTGTGGCTTGGCCAAGGAAATTGTCTTGAGAAATTCTTCTTAATATCACTTTCTATGAATATGAATGTCAGCTTTTTAAAAAACAACAACTAAGAAATGCTGGACAGCGGATACTGGAATATTTCTTTTGTACAGAGTTCTAGGAATAATTTTCTGATGCATTTATAATGTTCTATGGAAAAGTCTGACAGAAAATGTGAATCACTCCAAATTCACTTTCCTTCTTGGTTTTTTTTTTTGGGGGGGGGGGGGAGAAACACTTTCAGACGAAGATAGTTCTGATGTATATTTTCCCCCTTTAATATCATCCAGGCTGCCTCTTGGAATGAAGAGGACCTCAGCATAATATAAACAGAGTCAAACTCACGCCAGTCGTGCGCCGCAGTTTTCTCCTTCAATATCGCCTCCAGCCACATTGTCGGTGTTCACAGATTCTGTCTCACTGGTAGGCATGCTCACTGTAAGGGTCAGAAGAAAGAAAAAGAAATAGATAGTTGGTAATTAGTCCGTCCTGCATAAATGAGCTTTACTATCAGCAAAAGCACCAGCTTAGCAGAAAGGCACATCGTAAGTACGAAGAGGAAGCACAAGCAACTGAATGGAGTTTTAAGATTTAGAACTACCGCATTTTTCGGAGTATAAGACGCACCAAGATTTTGAAGAGGCAAATTAAAAAAAAAAAGTTTTTGCACTCTGTAGACCTCCCAAAAATGGCCATTTTTTTGAGAAACAGGCCCGTTTTTGTCCCAAAAAAGGGCATGCATAGCCTTTAGGAGGCTTATATAGTGCACCAAAAACAAGCAAAAAATGGCCTGTTTTTCACTCATTTCTGCCCTCCCCAGCCCCCAGGAGCAGCCTGGAAGCCTTCTAAAGGCTATGCATGGCCATTTTTGCAAAGGGGGCAGGGTTTCGGGAGGCAAATAGCTGTATTCAGTGTATAAGACACACCCAGACTTTCACTCTCTTTTCTGAGGGAAAAAGGTGCGTCTTATACTCCGAAAAATATGGTATGTGATTGAAGTACAAATCTCAGGTAAGGCCTGTAACCTCTAGATACTGAAACAAATTTCAAGTGTCAGTTTGTACGTACAGTGTGTGTGTGCGTGCGTGTGCACACACACACTGACATGCACGGACCCATACATATACAGCTAGTCCTCATTCACCAACTGCGATGGAGACCAGCAACTCTGTCACTAAGCACTGTGGTTGTAAAGTGAAATATCCCATGACTGCATTCAGCTCTGTTGCTAAGCAATGTGGTTATAAAGTGAAATGTCCCAAGCCAACTGCATGATGACTACAACTTTAAGGACCGATCACAAGACTGTTTTTTGCAATGCCATCATAACTTCAAATAGTCACTGAACAAATGGTTAGTAACTGAGGAGTACCTGTGCATTTTGAGATTTGGGTATTTAACACACTGTCCAGTTGCATAGTTGACAACTATCTCTGATTGTTGACTCTTATGAGTTGCAAGGATATCGTCTTCCCAATGATGAGGTTTTTCTTTTCAACTGTATCAGCACCTTATGAGTAACTATTCCTTTGGCATCTTTTCTGCTGAACAGTGATATAAAGACCCCCATCCATCCAGCCATCCACCCATCCAATCACATATACAGTATTTCTCAACCTCAGTCACTTTAAGATGGGTGGACTTCAACTCCCACAATTCCCCAGCCAGATTTACTGTATGGGTTGCATTGAAGAGTGGCTGAAATTGAGAAACAGATCACATATCATGGCTTGCATTGCCTTGTGTTGAAGAATCTTGTCAACTATCTTACAAATTAAAGGCCAGATGTTATAATATTTGGAATAATAGGATAATAGAATAACGTAGTTGGAAGGGACCTTGGAGGTCTTCTAGTCCAACACCCTGCTTAGGCAGGAAACCCTGCACCATTTCAAACAAATGGTTATCCAATATCTTCTTAAAAAGGAAGATTATTAAAGGGACAAATAGCACAAATAAATCTATGATAGCAAGAAAAAAGGTTCATGTTGAATTCTGGATCATTAAAACAAGCCTTTTTTTCAAATTTCTCTTATCATTCAAATTATCTCTGTGGCCGCTGTCCACCCATGGCTTATGTCCAAATGTCCTCAGCTGCCTTGCACCTCCACCCTATAGGTGGATAATCTGACCAATAAAATTAGTGCTTCATGGTACAATCTTCAGGTATTCATCTGTTCTCATATTTCCCAGTGGTTGGTTCCCCCCGCCCCCCCACTGATCCTCTATAGCAGGCCTGTCAAACTGGCGGCCCGCGGGCTGGATGCATCATGCACAGGCCACACCGGCTGTGCAAAGGCAAAAAAGTCACGATGCGTCTGTGACGCGATCGAGTTTGACACCTGTGCTCTACAGTATAACAATCTTCCTCTCATGTTTGCCTGTTTTATTAAAACAATGTATCCTAGATAAAGATGAACATCTGTACACTTCATAAAATATCCTATTTGTGGATGAAACGAATCGTGTATTGTTCTGCCCTTGCTAATATGAATAGGGCAGGCCACGCCACATGCATTTAATTCACAATGTGAATTAAATAACAAACTATAACAAACTATATGTTCACTATTCTGCAAACTGGGTGATCCCCTCAGCTTGTGATGAGCCTACAGAATGAGCTTGTTTGCAGTTGAATTCTTCATGAGTAATCTATAATTCCAAGTAAAACAAAGGTGATTATTCCACTTCAGTAAGTTTCAAAATAAACTCTAGCACACCAACACAACTAGACACAAGAACAGTTTTTTTCCAAACACCATCACTCTGCTAAACAAATAATTCCCTCACCACTGTCAAACTATTCACTAAGGCATTATTATTACTATTAGTCTTCTCATCATTCCTATCACCCATCTCCTCCCTCTTATGACTGCAGGATTGTAACTTGGTTGCTTGTATCCTTACGATTTATATTGATATCGATTGTTTCCTGATTGCTTATTTGTACCCTATGACTATCATTGTACCTTATGATTCTTGACGAATGTATCTTGTCTTTTTATGTACACCGAGAGCATCTGCACCAAAGACAAATGCCTTGTGTGTCCAATCACATTTGGCCAATAAAGAATTCTATTCTAGTCTAGTCTGATCTTCTGAAAGATATGCATGGATTTGTTCATTTAACAAAACAATGTCTTCTTTTCTTCCCTTGAAACAGGACAACAAATAATGCCATTGTGTAGCTGATACTATGTCAGAAAGCAACCTATTTTGTACGTCTTGAAAACCAAGATAAGTGCCCTGTCTTTTCTAAATATTGGAGAGTTGAATAGATGTGAAAAGTAACATCTTGTTAGCCGCCAGTGGCTAACAAATTGTTACTTTTCACACCGGGGTGGGTTTCTCACCCCGTTCCAACCGGTTCGGTTGGAACGGGGCCGGCGGTGTCCTCGTGCACGCGCGCGGTGCACGCATGCGTACTAGCGTCTGTGCGATGCTCCAGCTGCTCCTGGAGGATCACGCAGGTGCTGTATGCGTCCTGCGCATGCGTAGAAGCGCAGAACTCGTCAAAACCGGGTAAGGAGCGCGGGCGGGCGGGTGGGCCCTTCGCCATTCCCGGAAGTTACTTACTTCCGGGTTCGCCGACCAACCGGTTCGCAGGGACCGCCGCGAACCGGTTGAAACCCACCCCTGTTTTCACACCTATTCAACTACCAGTGGTTTTCATTATAGGTAGTCCTCAACTTACAACCCCAATAGAGTCCAAAATTTCTCTTCCTAAGTGAAACATTTGTTAGGAGAGTTTGCCCAATTTTATGGCCCTTGCCACGGTTGTTAAGTGAGTGACTGCAATTCTTCAAGTTAGTAACATAGTTGTTAAGTAAATCAGGTTTCCCCATTGACTTTGCTCGTCAGAAAGTTGCAGAAAGTTGACCCCAAGACACTGCAATTTTCTTAAATAGGAACCAACTGTCAAGCATCTGAATTTTGATCACATGACAATGGGGAGGCTGCAATAGTTGTAAGTGTGAAAAATGGTCACAAATCACCTTTCTCAGTGCCATTGTAAGCTCGAATGGTCACGAAACGAACTGTTGTAAGTTGAGGACTATGTGTACTGCTAAAGATTTTAGCTAAGGAGCAGTGGTGGGTTACGACTGGTACACCCCGGTATGGGCGTACCGTTGCCTGCCAGGAGCACCAAGTATCATTCCGGTACGGAACTACGGAGGGCCCACCTGCTCGCCTGCACTCCTTACCGGTATTTGAGATTTTGGAGGCTTCCGTGCATGCGCACGGAGCATATGGCGCCTGCACGATGCTCCGCCAAGCAGCTGGAGTGTTGTGGAGGCATCGCGGGTGGTAAGTATGCATGTGTGTGATGCGCACATGTGTGTGTGCATGCTGCGTGCGCTCATGTTGTGGACGCCCGGCCCCGTTGCACCGTACCGGTTGCAATGGGATCCAGAACCCACCACTGCTAAGGAGCTAACCAGAAGCAATGATTATTAATCTCAGCTATTCTCCGCCCAGATTATTATCATTCTTCAGCTTAATTTTATAAAGAATGATGATTTTTAAAGAGAAAGTGTTTTATAAGCATAATGAAAGGGAAAAATAGCTCTCAAAAATACATTTTGTATATAAGGCACTGTTATTCTTGATAAAGTGTAGCACGTGTTCCAATATTTATCGAAAGTCTTAAACCTTAACATAATTATGTGCTTATTGTAGTTCTTTTTAAGTTGGTCATTTAAATAATTTGGATGCATCTTAATATTTGCTCATACTGTAATATGAATACACAGCTAGCATTACTAGAACCTTATCAAAGGCCTTTATCATTCTTTAGAGCTCATTCCCTGCTACACCTCAGCTACTTTTTTTTAATAATGGGTACAGAATATTGGCAATGAGCTCTTTAATGAGATATAAAGAACATTTTGTTAAGGTTTCAGGTTGTATTTAATAGATTAAAACAACATTGATTTTCATCCCTTGCTCAGTTCAAGGGAGCTTGTTAAAATTAATTGCTGACAGAGGCATATAGACACTTCACGGTAGACATTATATTGTAAAGCGATCAGTTCTTACTATGCATACTAACTTGAAAATCCTAGGTTAATGCAGAATTTTGCTGTGATAGTCAAAACCTTCAATAAAGGGTGACAAACACAGTAAACTTAGCTAAGTAATACATGGTGCTTGAAGGAGGCCAAAATCTTACTCACTCAACTCCAAAGAAAAATGTTTGATTTTTAAAACTGGAAAGAAGTTTAAAGGGGGAAAAAAGGAAAGGAAATGAAGAAACGAAAAAGAAAGGGGTAGCCGGGCAGACAGAAAGCAAGGAAGGTATTATATATCTGCATATCTTAAGAACCACTCAAATGAGAGATATAAACGAGACTGGAAAAAATGGATTGATTATATACAAAATAAATACGGGACTAAGAAATTCCAGATAGCTTATGCTTAAGATCAGGAATGATTTAAATTGTTTAGTTTAGCAAGGAGGAGCTAAGTTCAATGTAAAGATGTTATCAATTTCTTATTCTTTTTTCCAATATATTTTAGACTGTGTTTGTTAAAAATCTATACCGTGTACGGGTTCTGGGAAGTCGGGGGGGGGGGATAGGTTGTGGGAAGCTGGGGGAGAGGGTGGGGGGGAGGGATATATATCAGGTTTGACAAGACGTGTTAGATTTTAATGTAATTAGACCCCACATGTATACTGTTTTTTTTCCCTTATATTTTCATTACTATTATTATTACTATTTTTTTCTTTAAAACTAGGACATGTTAAGCATATTGACATGTAGCGGAAATACACCAAGGAGAGGAGGAGTGGGAAATAGAAGGGAGAAGAAAGATGGGAAGAGAAGGATAGGAGAGAGGGTAAGGGGGGAAGACGAGAAGGATAAGGAGGAGGGGATTGTAGAGAGAGGAGCAGTAGAAAGGGAGGGGAAGTAGAGTAGAAAAGGAAGGTGGAGGGAAGATAGAAAGTTGGAGGGGGGTAGAAGAAAGAGGTGTATGGAGAGCAGAAGAGCTATAATGGATCTCTATTTTTCTGGGCATTGTTGACAAGAGGAACTGATGTAATTATTATTTAATAGTATAGGAAATGGGCTATGTATAGTATACATGTGAGTGTGTGTTATGAAAATGAAAATGGAAATAAAAAATATTCTCTAAAAAAAAAAAGCAAGGAAGGTAACTGATTGGTCAATCAGAGCTTTTCTATCAACACCAAGAAGTTGAAGGGAGGAGTTAAAACTCCAAACAAAAAGTTCCAGCTAAAGGTTAAACCACATTTACCTCCTAATTGAAATAGGGTTCCTAACAAAGATTTTTTTAAAAAAATTCTGAAAAATAAATGAAGAGAGGGAATTAATCATAAAATATCCTTCTTTCTCCTGCCATGGAACAGAAATAGAAAAGAGTAAGAGAATATCTCATGAAGTTCTCATGCCTTCTTCAAAATCTGCTCCAGAGTGAAACAGGGAAAAATGAACCTAGAAGGATTATCATCCATAAATGTACAAATACAGATATCAAATTCTATTAAGAAGGAAGTAATGACTTATATTCTTCATTAAGTCCCAATATTTTCAATACAGTTAGAGGTAGGCTGTAGGTTCATATTTCTCCCATGCTACCTGCATATGTTGGGTGGCTGAAAAGCCTGGAACACTGTCCTGTCATGTGTTTGGCTTGGCCTGTTCATGAAAAGTTCAAAACTTGTCAGATGCCTTCTGAACTTTCCTTCTTTCCTGTTCTATGTGACATTTTAACCACTGGTCCCCAGGAACTGTATAAAAACAGCTAAAAACACCCCAGTTGCATTATCCAGAGCTAAAGAAGTCAGTTTTTGCTTCTCTCTAGCCCAGAAGCCTGCAACTGGAACCGCATGTGGCTCTTTCATCCCTCTGCTGTGGCTCCCTGTCACCCACTGGTAAAAAGACAAAGGACACCATGCTAGGAGGAGACTCTATAGTGGAGGAACCGGACTTCTGGTCAGCAGAGGAAAAAGGACACCATGCTAGAAGGAAGCTCTATGGTGGAGGAACCGGACTTCCGGTTGGCTCCAGAATTGAATGGGGGGCTTCCGGTTAGGACCTTTGTGGCTCTGAGTGTTTAAGGTTGCCGACTCCTGCTCCAGCCAGCCAGCCAAACCAATCTTTTTTGTGATAGATACCTCCATAAGCAAGAGAAAGGAAATCACTATTTTCCCTTGCTTGTACATCTGAAGAAATGGTAAAGCTTAAAGGAGATGCTCCTTAAGAAGAGAGAAGACTGCTTAAGGGGGAGACTGAATGAACCTTTATTTCAAACACATGTTTAACTCCACATTACGTTTGCCCTTCGGTTACAACATATTAACACCAATAATTCAGTTTGGGTGATACTGTTTTCAAATCTGGGTGACTCATTATATTCAACTTACATAACAGGATTACTTACTTAGCTCTCATTGAGTTCTAGTTGATATCTATCCAGCCTCAACTTCATTACTGGTAAGTGCTTAAGGCACTATATTTCAGAAGGCTTCATGTTCAAAATTCATGAATCCTCACATCTGCTAACTATGAAATGTTCAATGTTCTCTGTTCTATTTTCTTAGTTGGGGCTAATAAGTTTGAACATGGTCTCCTCAATGCTTTCAACAGCAATAGTTCCAGACTGCAAACGTCTTTGATAATTCATAATCAATCTAAATCCTTAATTCTGTAACATTAAGGTCAATGAATATTTTCCATGTCTCTGAATAAGATATATAAAACAAATCATAGCCAATGACTAACTATGCAAAAGTGACTCGGTGAGCATAGATAAATGATCTAGCAGTTTCTCAAATGATCAAGTTTTATAAAACCTGGAGAATCCACAGCATTCATTATGAAAAGATCTGTCAGTAAACATGGTTTATTTTGATTAGTATTCACTCACCTGGGGTAGATTTATACCATTATCTTTTGCCACATCAGAGATATAAGTACCTCACCTCCCAAAGACCTATTAGATCCCACAAACTAGGCCTCCTCCGAATTCCATCTGCCGGCCAATGTCGGTTGGCGACTCCCCGGGGGAGGGCCTTCTCTGTGGCTGCCCCGGCCCTCTGGAACGATCTCCCCATTGAGATCTGGACCCTTACCACCCTGTCAGCCTTCCGCAAAGCAACTAAGACCTGGCTGTTCCGGCAGGCCTGGGGCTGTTGAACTATCCAGCCCCCTCCGAGGTTATGACTTTTGTTGTATTTTAAATTCCTGTTTTCTATTTTTATTTTTGTACCCCCTCCCCTTCTGATTGTTAGCCACCCTGAGTCTTCCGGGAATAGGACGGCATACAAGCCAAATAAATCAAATCAAATCAATCAATCAAGTAGGATCAACAATACATTAATCTAATTAATTAAATAAATAAATTGGAAACAAAGGAAACAACTACACAAGAGAGGAAAATCATCTTTCTTTGGATGTGCATTTACGTTTGAGGTCATGGAAGGCTGTTGCCAGACTGGCAAATGATGCTGTAGCCCTCATTGGTTCTTACTTATTTACAGCAGTATAAAAACATTGTCAACAGTATCATTTTTAAATAAAAATTTAAAATATCCTTAAAATTTTCCACAATGCTAAATGCAGTAAAAGAATTCCTGTAAACACATACATGTTCTTCTCAGAAAAAGCAGATATTTGCTTCCACTCTGTTGGGAATGAGATATTTTGGCAGAAAGATTTTAAGTTTAAGTTTACGTTTTAAGATATGAAAGAGTAGGGACTATAACCAAGAAAGCATGGTACTTGTAGAGATATCATTGCCTCACATTAGCCTCCCTCCCCTCGTACTTCATTCCTATGACTCTGGGAGTGATCGGGCAGGCTAATTAATGTGCACATTTGTTCTCTTTCCTCTGTATGTTGTGCCCCAACCTCTCCATTCTCTAAGCAACAGTGGCGGCCATCTTGATGTCTTCAGTGCATGTACAAGATCTTGATCAGTTACCCAGAGCCAATTGTGACCCAGCTAATCAATCAACTGGAATGTCCAAGGATGATGCCTCTAATCTGTATTTGTACTGTATATACAAAATAATTTTAAGAAGAGCTTCCCAACTCTTACCTTTGCAATCATGGTATTGAAATTACTTGCCTCCAAAAACGTATCTGCTTATTTGAATGTCTAATCACACCTGACATTGAAAGTACCTACTGTGATTCTGGCTCGGCCTACAATTTGCTCCAAATTGTAAATTTTAAATTGTTTGCTCTACAATTTAAAAACCTGGTTCACTAAACATGGGTTTGTTTGTCATTAGCTGCCCAGCATTTTACCCCACCATCCTCAAAAAGCACCAGTCCTTACTGATCATAGCTGAGTTACAATAATCATTGTCATATTGCATTCAGAAGCTGAATAAAACCAGCAGAGCATAGGATATACAGAATAGAATTATCCTGAAGTATTCATCAGATGAAATGTCTCCAGGTGCTTAAATGACCTTGATCATCTTCAATGCAATTCTGAAGATGCCAACAAAATATGGATCGTAAATGAAGATCTCCACTTTTGAACACAAGAGCATGACGTTGCAAAAGCAACAGAAACAGACACATGCACCAAAAGACTGCACAGCTACTACAACAGAGAAACACACACGTATACAGAGAGGATCAACACAGAGGACATTGGAACGTTACCATGAGTTTCTGTGGAGTGACTAAACCAAGCAAACCTTCCTTTCTTCTTATCGGCTGGAGTGTTTCCTTTCACAGACAAGATGGTCAAGTACCAGGAACAAGACATCAACAGAGAACATGCAGCCAGGGACAATCAAAAGAAAAAGAAATAAGGAACTCAGCTTACATATAGGACTATCTTTCACGGTGGGAATTAAAGACACAAAATGAAAACAAAGGCATATGGAAAATAAAACATTATAACAGAGGGCACAGTCCGTATCTCACAACATCTCCTTCCACCTGGACGGCAGAAACTCCAGAAATACCAGGCTATTAAAATGAAGTCACAGATGCTGACATGTAGAATTGCAAAATTCAACAGAGCAAGCTCCTTTAGTCTAACCCAACAGCATACTTTCTTACACTAATTTAGGACGTTACCTACCAGAAGCATATTTTATTTTTTTACAGCAATGACAATGCAATGACTTCTCTCGGCCTACCATAAATTGACTGTATTATGCAGATGACGGCAACTTAGAGAGGCAGAAAACTAACTCTCTGTGTCATCTACTCCAGATCTGGTGGACCCCAGCCCCACACAGCCCTGTAACTGTGGTCTGTCTCTTAGAGCTTCTTAGTCCTTGCCACAGAGCCATTTTTTTCTGTTAGTACCACAACCACATTATCCAAAAGAGGGCAATGTATTTATTCTCCCTGCTCTCTTTTATAGCAATCCTGAAGACAAGCTTGAGAAGGTGTTTGTTTATTTGTTTGTTTGTTTGTTCAGTTAGTAACTTCAATGGGATTTGAAGCTGGATCAAAACATTACAGTAATTGGCTTTCCAAGAATGCATTATCTCTAACCATTCATTTTCACAAGGAAATCATTGATAAAAGTTTCCTAAGGCAGAAACAGTCTGAGTTCCGGAAATCTAGTCTAGCCAGTCTTTGTAAGTTCAGCTGGAACAAGTAATAGCACAGTGAAAAAAGAGATAGGTTTATTTAGAAGCATTTAGAATCAAATACAGGTAGTCTCTGACTTACAACTATTTGTTTAGAGATCAAAGTTATAACAGCACTGAAAAAAGTGACTTATGACCAGTCCTCACACTTACCATCTCAGTATCCCTCCATCCAGAGGTGGGTTGCTCTCGGCTCTGCCCACCCGCCTGGACACTTCTGCGCATGCGCAAAAGTGTTGCACGCATGTGTGAGCGCATGAGCAAACCAGTAGTAAAAAATTTAGAAAATCACTACTGCCCATATCACATGATCAAATGAGGACATTTTGTTAAAAATATTCATGACTGGGAGAGATATGGGAACAAGGTCAGCCAATGAATAGGCACAGCAACTAAGTCAGCCAATGGGAGCTTAAACAGATCTGAGTCTGCGCAGAGAATTGAAACAGAAACTTACGCAGTCTGCTGCTGTGAGAAGTAAACTAGCAGTCTGTCTGGGGTTGTCTACTGAAATGAAGCTAACTGCTTGTGTTTGTCTGTAACTCTCCTGCCTTGTGTTTACTTGGAAGAACCACCCGTTGGTATTGTACATTTATTTATCTATTCTTATGTATATAAAGAAGTTAATGAATCCTGCTGCATCAGTTATCTGTGTGTCCTTCTGGGTTTGAATTTATGCAACAAATTCTGACACATTTGGCAAATGGTGTGCATTTATGATGGTTGCAGCGTCCCAGGATCATGTGATTATCATTTGCGACTTCTGACAACCAAGTCAATGAGGGAAGCCAGGTTTGCTTACCCACCATGTGATTCGCTTAACAACTGCCTTGTTTAGCACTGGAAATAGTGGTTCAAATGGTGGTCATAAATTGAGGACTACCTGTAGATGAAATATTTGCTTGTGCATATGGTGTTATTATTTTTATTGAACAGATGTACAATTTCTGATTTTTATGACTCAATAAAAATGGATTAAAAAACATTTTCTGCTTTTATATTGTGAGATGTTGCAAGCACTGAAAGAAATTGAGTACACGTATAAATAAAGAACTGTTCTTACTTGACAATAATATTTCATCATGAAAGGTATTTTAGAAAACAATCCATTGGTGCTCCACAATGCCACTTCTTTTCCAGAAAGTATAATCAAAATTGGAACACCAATTCCACTGCTCTTTATTGAGTATTGCTAGATTTATATCCTGCCTTTCATTTAGGAATTCAGAGCAAAGCATATAGTGTTCTCCTCTCCTATTTCCCCCCACTACAACCAACTAGGTTGACTTGAGAGAGAATGAACTAATAGTGAATCGCAAAAAATTTCCCCCCTATAACACAGAATCATGGAAAGTTCAAAACATTCCCCTGCTTTTAAAAGGGCGTGGTGGCTCAGTGGCTAAGATACTGAGCTTGTCGATCCAAAAAGTTGGCAGTTCAGGTCCCTAGCGCCGCGTAATGGCTCCCGTTACTTGTCCCAGCTTCTGCCAACCTAGAAAGTTCGAAAGCACATAAAAAATGCAAGTAGAAAAATAGGAACCACCTTTGGTGGGAAGGTAACAGCTTTCTGTGCGCCTTCAGCATTTAGTCATGCCAGTCACATGACCACGGAGACATCTTCGGATAGCACTAGCTCTTCGGCTTTGAAACGGAGATGAGCACTGCCCCCTAGAGTCAGGAACAACTAGCACATATGTGCGAAGGGAACCTTTACCTTTACTATAGGTGCTTTATTGTTGTGAATTTGATATTTTGTATTATGTTAACTAATTCCTTGATTAGGGCAGTATGCAAACTTGAAAATAACTACATTTACCGGGTAGAGAAGTGGCTGTGCCACAGGTGAGGTGACCACTTGCAAAAGGCTTTGAAGCAGCCACAGCAAGCCTTCCGAAGGACATGGCTGTCTCAATGATTTAAGAGCGGGGGCTTCCTTAGCACCAACATACTTTTTGAAGTGGAAAACCTCTTAGAATGTTCTGTGCAGCCAAATGTTTTGCACCTTGGAGTAAAGAGGTTGAACAAGTATTCTTCTAATGAAATGGCTTTCCTCATGTTTTTCAGGAGGGTAATTTTGGCTTCTGTGCCACTTTAGATAGCTGGATAAACAGCATCGAATTATATTTTATAATATAATAGGTATGTTTAATGCTTTGAGAGTAATTGCTTTTTGAAATTTGTAAGTACGCCTGGAAGCATTTATAGAGCTGGAGAATTGCTAATATTATTATCTTAGTTTAGGTCTTGTGTGTGCAAGTGTTATACAAGCATGCCTCAAACATCTGTTAAATTAAGTTTTAACTTTAACTATCTCTAGCTATTCCTCGACTAACTTATAGATATTTAATTTAATTTGAACACATTCTTAGAGCAGATTTTTGTGTTTTATTGACTGAATAAAAATGAGTAATGCTACAGCATAATTCTGCAACCCACATTTTGCCTATTTATTTGAAATCAAATACAAACTTCAACACTCTTCACACCTGCTGCTCCTGAACAAACCTGTTCACTCCTCCTTTCTGCTTATTTTGAATGTTCTTCTCCCAAGCTTTTCCCAAGTTCTCTCAAAGAAAAGGGAAGTATCTTTATATAACCTTACTTCCCTTTCTCTGCTCTTTATATCTTCTCATGCTATCTGCAAAACTTCTCTGTTTGACCAGATACAGAATAGAATAGAATAGAATAGAATAACAGAGTTGGAAGGGACCTTGGAGTTCTTCTAGTCCAATTTCCTGCCTAGGTAGGAAACCCTACACCACTTCAGACAAATGGTTATCCAACATCTAAAAAAATTCCAGTGTTGGAGCATTCACAACTTCTGGAGGCCAGTTGTTCCACTGATTCATTGTTCTAACTGTCAGGAAATTTCTCCTAAATTGCTTCTCTCCTTAATTAGTTTCCACCCATTGCTTCTTGTTGGTCACTGGTCTTCATGGAGACTTTAAGACAGGGAAAGAGTGACATCAATACTTCTTTTTCTGGGAGAAAAAGGCATTAAGTAGCTATTAAGAAGCATGTAGAAACAGCTGTACTAGTTTGCTTACAACAGCTATACTAGCTATTACAACTGTAATAACAGCTAAACTGGTTATTGCAACAATTTTACTTGAATAAAATGAATTTTTTAAATCCACAATCTAGACCTCCCCAAGAAGAGGAACAGTCATTTTTGAGATTTTTTTAGTGTTTGAATATTTTGAATAATCAGATTCTTTAAGCCAAGGCTGTCAAACTCCCAGCCTGCGGGCCGGATGTGTCATGCACTGGCCATGCTCATGCTCGGTTTAGCGAAACGGGGGAGGAAGTCTCGATAGGTCACGTAACGCTACCGTGACAATGTGAGTTTGACAGCCCTGCTTTAGGAAGTAGCTCATTCCTCTTTATTGTTTAACTGCAGTGATCATTTTCTTATGGATTGTTTCTACATGATCTTGACTTACAACCAGTGGTTTAATTATAGTTTGGAATTATTATACCCTTGGAAAGGGTGCTTTATGGCTTTCATGTTACATCACCCTCTCCCATGGTCACATAACCGCATGTAAGGTGCTTGGCAACTGGGTCGCATTTATGAGTGGTTGCAATGTCCCACGGTCATGATTTGAGATGGTTTTTGCTCATTTCCGGCAAAAGGGAGAACTGACTTACAGCTTACAATATGATTCACAACAACCACATGATTTACCTAATGACTGCCATAAAATCAGGACCACACACATGGATACCTTGATTTATGACTGTCATAACTTACAACCAAAATGTTGATCCCAATTTCAGTTGTAAGTCAAGGAAACTTTCTGTTTCCATTTAGCTAAACTCACTTACCTTCCTTTGGTAGAAATCAACGAAAGGCTAGAAAGCAGTTTTAATTTTTTTTTAAAAAAACATTGCTTTCCCTTGGGAAGAAAAAGTGTGGAAAAATTAAGCAAAATGATGACAGCCTGAAGGACCTTCATTACACCACTAATTTTACACAAATTTTTTGGTCCTTCCTTTTTGATAGCTTCAGGAATAAAAAAAAGTCATCCACATATTTTAGCAGCTATGAAACTATTCATTAAACTGCAACACAAGGAATTGCTAAGATTTTAAGCCTAGCGACTTAAAATCTTCCTTACTCATTTTCATTTTTTTCTGAGAAATTGGTAAATCTTTGCTCTGTTTCATCCCAGCACAGATTAATAATAGCTGTAGGATTTAGAATTGAATGAGCATAGAATGGACTGTAGCCTTCTTTGTTTGAAAAACAAAATAACTTCTCTACAGATTATGGTACAAACATTGTGAATGTCGCCAATGTTACCAGTAATTCTATCACTACTTCAACCATTATCCTTCTATTGCTCAGTGAGGTTACGGCTACCTAATGCCTGTTATTAAATGCATAGCTAATATTTTTGCAGTTACATTCTGAATTTCTATCATCTTGAGAGAGAAAGAAAAATAGACAACATTGCATTCGAACCCTTCTCCCATTGTTTTTTTTTTAATTAAAAAAAAAAGGTAATAAATTCTAGAGGATATAACATGATTTGTGTTCAAGGAATAAATATCCATATTCGTCAACATTCTAGTTTCTTTTCTGTGCTATTTTTTCTTTTTACAATTGAATTCTGTGGCTGCAGAAAATTATTTATTTAAGAAAACAGAGTAATAAATATTTACCTTAAATATGCCTTACCTTAAATACTTATCTTATTTAGTAAAACAAGGCTTCCTAAATAATCTAATAGCATTTATTTATCCATTAGACTGAGTGTGGGAAACTGAAATGCGAGGGATTTTCAAACAAATTTGATATACCGTATGGCTTCCATCACAAAAGAAATAGATTATTCTAAGAATACAGGCAGTCCTCAATTTAGGACTGGAAAATTCATTGTTAAGTAATGTGGTCATTATGTGAAGGACCCTATCACCACTCCCAATTTTATGACTTTTTTTTGCTGTGGTCAGTAAGTGAATCACTGTGATTGTTAAGCGATACATCACACGATTGCATTTTGTGGCCATCCCTGCTGGCTTTTTTCTTGACTCTGCTTGTTAGGATCTTGATATCTGGGAAGTCAGAAATGGTGATCACACGATCCCAGAACACTGCAACCATCATAAATGTGAATTAGTTGCCAAGCTTCTGGACCATGAACATGTGACTGCTATGGTGATAAATAAATGTGAAGACCGGTCTTAAGTCACTTTTTCCAGTGCCATCATAACTTGGAATAAATGCTTAAACAAATGTTTGTGAGACAAGGACTGCCTGTACTTGGAAAGGTGCTTTTGTCAGGCCTGTAGCCAGATTCCTTTTGGATCTTTGGCCTCCCAAACTTTCTATTATTTCACTATGCCATTTCTATTGTGGGAAAATGGGAGGGGGTGGTGGTACGGAGTTAAATGCTATGTAGCCAAAATAAAATTCCTTTCTAGAAAGCCAAGGTCATCCTTTGTCTCTACACCTCTGCAGCTGACCGGAACTGGATGGGTAGAACTGCCAGCATGGCAGTGGAAAATTGGACCATGTGATGGACTTGTGGGTGTGGGGGCAAGATCTTGAACTTTTAACTGGGTGGGGAAAACCGGGAAGCTTTCAGATTCGGGTTTTCCCAGATGTGCCAACATGACTCTCTTAATAAATTGTGAGCCGCCCTGTGAGCCGCCCTGAGTCCCCCCAGGGAAAAGGGCGGCATACAAATAAAGTGACTATGACTATGAAATTGGAACTTTGAGCAATACTTTGCCCTGGACTCTGATTTAATTTTGGATGCTATTTGGAATCCTGACATTAACCCAAATCTTTTATATCTTCATAAAACTGAAAAGCATAGTGACCTTAATGACTATTAAGCCATGGGGAGCCATGGCGGCGCAGGGGTTAGAGTGAAGTCCTGCAGGCTACTTCTGTTGATCACTGGCTACCAGCAGTCTGGTAGATCGAATCTCACCAGAGTCAAGGTTGATTCAGCCATCCAGCTCCAGAGGCCGATAAAATGAGGACCCAGATTGTTGGGGGCAATAGACTGACTCTGTAAACCACTTAGAGAGGGATGTAAAAGCACTATGAAGCTGTATATAAGTCTAAGTGCTACTGCTATATTATAGAACTGGGCTTATTTCCTCTTTTTAATTGAATATTTTGCATGTATTTTGAAGTAGAGATAATGCATTCTAGCAACTAAATCAAACTTGAGATTTCCTTGTACACGCCTTTCCTGTATGAACAAATCGTAAATCTTCCCATTCATTAAATGCTCACAAATGAATTTGAACTCAGTTGCCTGAAAGGAAAGCCAAAATCATCAACCAATCGACGTCCCACTCCCTGGGACGTTAGGTCCCCTCCTGTTTGTAGTTCATACAGTGTGCAGTTGTTCAGCTGATTGAAAAAAACCTGTAGTTGTGAGAAAAACATTACTAGCTGCAAAGCCACTTTTTCTCCTCCTTGACTTAATTACTGTCATGCTGTATGCATTATTTCTAATAACACTAGAATAGTCATTGTTTATATAGCTGAGAAATTTCTACTCTAGAAGTATTGCTTTAAAATGTATCTTGTCTTTTTATGTACACTGAGAGCATATGCACCAAAGACAAATTCCATGTGTGTCCAATCGTGACCCGTCAAAACCGCGCTCGACTAAACCGCACCCGATTAAACCGCGTCACTGACGTCATCAACAGGGCGACAACAGCCAGCACGGAGAAAGAAGGGCGCTTTAAATAGCGCTTTGAAAGCAAGCCGATTCAACTTAAGGTAAGGGTTAGCTTTAGGGTTAGCTTTAGGGTTAGCTTTAGGGTTAGGTTAAGGGTTAGGGTTAGGTTTAGGGTTAGGTTAAGGGTTAGGGTTAGGTTTAGGGCTAGGTTAAGGGTTAGGTTTAGGGTTAGGTTTAGGGTTAGGTTTAGGGGGATTAGGGTTAGGTTTAGGTGTTAATTTTAGGTTTAGGGTTTACAGCATGCTTCTGTCTCTGCACTGTTGTCGCCCTGTTGATGACGTCAGCGACGCGGTTTAGTCGGACGCCGTTTAGTCGAGCACGGTTTTGTGGTGGAACCGTGTCCAATCACACTTGGCCAATAAAGAATTCTATTCTATTCTATTCTATTCTATTCTATTCTGATTAATTCCTAAAGGCTATTGTCATAATGTCATACTATTGCTATATTACACCAATGACTATATGACAATGATTAATCTCATCATTCCCAAATTTATCCTCACAACTATTGCTTTGAAGATCTAGTCTTTAAAATGTCCTGTGCTGGTTAATGACCACAATAAAAGAACCTAACCCAACCTAACTTCTTATTATATAGTAAAGATAAACTTACACAATCCATACTTAGCACACATCGAAAATGTTTACATCAAACAACTCATGTTACTCTATAAATGTTTCCAAAGCTCAGGGCCAGACAACAGAAGGAACTCTGAAATACAGTGCAACAAGGGAGCCTGGATGGAAGCAAAACAGCCACTCTTTGACTTGGACATGGTGAAGCAATACAAACGTTATCAATGGAGGAATCGCAGCTCTCAAAATGCAAGTCATCAATACCCAAGCAAGAAGACAAAACTGTGAAATGTTCCGAAAGGAGTAGCTACTTATTTAATACTCATTTATTTAACATGCTTTTGGAATCATCTAAATGTGCCATGCAAGTACCCTCTGAACTTCTGCCAAAAAGTAGATCACCATACAGATAGAAAGACAAGGCAGCAATGTTTGTTGCCGTTTGAAGCACATTCTTCTAAGCATTGCATGGCTAAGGAAGGACCATGTCTAATCATTTTTTTTTCCTAATCACCTCCAGCAGCATCATGCAAAAAAGCAGAATACGAATTAAAAATACGTTAGCTGCTGGCAACCAAAGAATATCTTTTATTTTGATACCGAAACAGGTCAGATAACCGACTGTGTCTCCTCCCCCCCCCCCCCAACAGACATATACCGGCTAATTCTTGATGTACTATAAACTTGATAGAGTACAAAATACCTTGAGAAAATCTGCAATGATTCATCTTGATGCTGATTGGAACAGTGACATAATTCAAAGCAATATTACCTTTATTAGGCAATAGTTGGGATGTCAAACCTGCGACGACATGTTGTTGCCATGTGACGTATCACAAATTTTCTCCCCTTCGCTAAACCAGGGGTGGACATGGTCAGCAAGTGAGGCATCTGGCCTGCAGGCCGCAGGTTTGACACCCCTGCACCATAGCAAACCAAGGTTCATGATGTGGAGCTGATATTTCTCTAATAATGTGATTTCACAAATCATACTGATGATATTTTGATTCTGATCTGGTGTTATTCTCATGATGCAAATAGTATGCTAGGTACCTATTTTAAGTTCACAGGGCCATTCTGGTATTGCATTTACTTTACAGATAGTATCGCTTTTATATTTGGCTTGAAGCATTTTGGCAAAAGGATGTTTCAGAAATGTTACAAACACCAGCATAAAATTGAGTCAGCTTGAAGTATTCGAGATAATTATTTCAAAGGGAAAAGGATGAATTGCAGTTCAGTAAACCTAGGGAACCCAAAGCAATTTTGAACCACATCTCTTGGGAATCCTCTAATAAAAAGTATGTTCCAGTTTTCCTTTGTAACACACAATGCCCAGCAAAGACATGATCTTTTGGAATCAATAGTAATTATATTGACTTCTTCATCTTCCCCATCCTATTTTTATAGAGCATTATTTGATTTAGAAGGAAAACAACAAATTTCAGCTCATGCGGTTTCTCAAAATGCTGAGCGCTTTCAGAAGTCATCTCTGGCTAGGAGCAAAAAAGGAAAACAGGAGAAAGTTTCTTACTGTTTCGGGGCTTCTCTTCATCCATGCCTTCGTCTTCATTTTCTGGATCTATATCTTCTGCCTGAGTTATCCAGTCTAGATATCCCTTTAGGTCCTCCTCCAGTTGTTGTTTCTCTCTTAGCTTCTGAAAGTCACCCCGAGCTTTTGCTTTTTCTCTCTCTTTAGAAAACTCCCTGGTGAGAAGGAGGGGATTAAATTAAAAGAACAGAAGAGAGAGAAATAGAAAGAAAGAAAAAAGAGAGAGAAGATAAGAGAATAACTTGAATTGCCCTTAAAATATTAGGTTTCTTGATATGATAACTCAGCTGCTCATATTAATTTAAGCATTGTGTTTCCTCAAGATATATTACTAGGTTTTAAAACTGCTAATGGGAGCTCTCCATGCTGCATCTCAAATTACTTTTGTAATTTGAGATGTAGATATTATTATTGTGTTGTTAAAATCTCCCATGTCTGGTGCAATACTATATTCAATACATTACTAGGAATATAAGGCAGATTTGTTTCTTATGTCATATCAATTTGCTGTCTCAAGTTCTCTCGGTCCTATTGTTGGTTTTTGTTCCATTGTCAGGATTCTAATCATGGGAATTTTAAAATAGAATATTACAAGATACTTTATTTAATTCTTATGATCAAAAGCATCTCAGTGAATTAATTAGTGGAAAGACTTTTGCTACTAAAATAAATGGACCAGTTACATGGAAAAAAATTTAAGAGTTTGTCTATTAAAACCCACATTTTTGTACCAGTAAGCAAAAAGTGGACAATAAGAAAATCTAGTCAAAATTTGGTGCCTTTTTCTGAGCAGCACTTCATATAACTAAGGTGAAGAGTAGAGTTTTTTTTAATTAAGTCAAGAAGATTAAATTTATTTTTTTATGTCAATGGCATTTAAATTTCTTGTAATGTTACCCTGTATTATCCACTAGAAAAGTGGATACCTAGGCTATATTGGCCCTGCAATATTAAACATTATTGTTTAAAATGTCTTTTAATAATAATAATACTTAGAATATTTATGCTCAACACTAGAAAGAATATTGACACTAGACTTCGGATTCCTTTATTACAATATCAGATTTACTACTAGTATTAATTGTCTTGGCTTTAAGGACTATATTTTACATATCTTGTAATCTTTTAAATTATAGAGTGAAGGACTGAACCTGAATTTTTTGAAAAATATAGTTTGATTTGCTTGGCGTTCCTGCAAGAGTGATGGAAATTTACCTCCAGAAAAGCATATATTTCCCATCTACTGCATATGGGGTTCTGTATATTTTTTCTGCATCAGAGCATTCTACATGGGAAAACCATTATATTAATATCAAAGGGACACATTTCTGGAACATCTACAGCCAGGATGGCGAACCTGTGGCACATGGAGCCATTGGTCAGAGCATGTGAGGCGTTGCCCTGTCAACTGGCCAGTGCGCATGTCCACGCTGGCCAGCTGAGTTCAGCCTTTTTTAAAGCCATTTTTCGCCCTCCCCAGGCTCCAGAGGCTTTATAGGAGCCTGGGGAGGGCGAAAACAGCCTTCCCCCTCGCCGGAGACCCTCCGGAAGCTTCAGGAGCTTCTGTGAAGCCTCCGGAGCACAGAAAACCAGCACTACGGGCAAACTGGAAGTTCAGGAACAGACTTCCGGTTTGCTTGTAGGGCCATTTTTAGTCTTCTGGAGCCTTCAAGAAGGTCCCTGAAGACTCCGGAGGACTAAAAACGGCCCTACGAGCAAACCGGAAGTCCATTCCCGAACTTCCGTTTTGCCCATAGGGTCATTTTTATGCACTCCAGAGGCTTCAGGGAAGCTCCTGAAGCCTCCGGAGGGCCTCCAGAGGGGCGGGGGAGGCTGTTTTCACCCTCCCCAGACTCCTATAAAGCCTCTGGAGCCAGGGGAGGGCGAAAAAAAAAACATGTACAAATAGGGGGTCGTGTCTATCAAGCGCGCATGCATACTGTGGGAGGTCGCACATTGCATTATGGGTGTGGCACGCCCATGCATGACCCCCCTGTGCTCCCCACGCTTATGGCATGCGAGCCAATAAAGGTTCGCCATTGCTGATCTACAATGTTAAAAATGTTCTAATGATGGTAGTAAACTGGGTATCAATGTGTGATCAAAATGCATCCACGCACACAATTCTCTTTTATTTGGCATTTTGTGAAGTAATTTCAATTTTCCTTCCTACATCTTTGTGTATCGCACGAGGCCAAATTGTGTTTAGCATATATAGTACAGGTTAAAAGTAAAGCCACATAGTTGATTTGGTTAATTCCTGGTTTGTTTCATCTACATGTCTTTTGCCAACATCCAAATCTCTAGCAGAGGTATAGAACTATTTCGCCAATCTATTTGCAGGAATGTTTCCTAGGAACCAAGGGAAATGGTTTTGACGGTTATGCATTGCCGCTGTGTGTTTTGTGTTTCATCTGCTCTGCTTTTGTGTGAATGTCGCCTCTTATGGGGACTCTCAGCAGGCACTTTGGGCAGGCATACGTATTCCACTTGGAAGAAGCACTCAGAAAGTTAAAGTGAGCCCTAAGCATATAAAGCTTCATACTGTAGTTCACAACCAGTTCCTTAAAGTGTGCATGAAAAAAACTAGAACCAGTAGAGTAGTAGTGTTATGCAGCAGTAATGTTTCTGTCTTGGCACAATATGTGCAGTTGCACTTTTTATCAGCTGAAGTTTCGATGGTTTAAGAGTATTGAATGAACTACATTGCAATAATCCAATTAGCAGGCAATAAGGACATGAACGGAGATTATTTCACAGAAAGCAGAGTGTAAGTAGAGTGAAGACTGAGGATGAGGGAAGAGTTTGGAGAGAAAGCCGTTGGACCACAATTTAATCTGGAAATCTGGGCATCAGTCTATATTTATTTTCAAGTACTATTAAGTACTGTTATCTTGCAATTTCGGGATTTGTAAAAGAGAACGAACACAAAAACAATTTAGCTTTAGCTAAATTAATAAGGCAGGTTTCATAAATTCACTGTAAACCATGACACCAAATTCTTCTCTTAGCATCTATGTATTCTTGGTATTCCAACATTACTGTTATACCAAACCCTAATTTAGCACTTTTAATAGGCCAAATTGATTGTACAATGATCCTCCAGTATTGCTAGTTTTTGGCTGTCCAGCTAAGGAAGCAAACAATATATTCCAACTGGTAAAATATAAACATGGAATACACAGAATTATCATTTTAATTTACAACATTGAGCTCAAATTCCTTCTCAATGTAGGAATCTAAATTAATGCAAAGATGATGGTCTAGCCTCAGTTTCAATACATTTTATTTCTCTCCAGTGACTAGTTCCACCGTCATGCATGTTGTCACCTATCAGCCTACAATACTGCATTCTAACTACCGGGCCACTATATAGGGTTTAGACAAAGACCATTGATACTATCAAAAGAAATGTAGGTGCTGAATCAACACTTATATCCATAGCACCACCCCAAAGAATAGAAATACCAGTGTAGAAGCAAGGAAAATAAATAAATAACAAAAACAATTGGAAAAACCTTTCCCCCCCTTTTTTTGCTTACCCGCTAAGTACACCGAGAACCAAGTTAAGTACAAAAAATGAGCCTATGATGATTAATGTAACAAAATAGATCCAGGGCCACTCCCTTCCTATGGCATCATTGACCTGGAAGAGTGGAATGATAATTAGTGAGAAAAGTTGATTCCTGTGCATTGCAAGTCTCCAGTTGAGGGGAGCCTCAGTCACCAGCACTGAATTTGAACGTTGAATGAGTCAGTTATGAAGACAAGGCGAGATAGCAGCCTTGGGTCTAGGAATGCACAAATTTTCTCCACTCCTGATGGAGGTATTATTATATAGTCCTACTGTAATGTGACAGCCCTTAGACGTATTCATGATATGCAAATATTCATTAAACAGGCTCTTTGCTTGGGGTTTAAGACAAGCTAAGAAGCTTGGTGACCTGGAAGGATCCTGATCCTGGAGTCTTGCCCTGCAGCAGGAGGAGAAGTAAACACCAAAACTAACAGCTTACCCGCTCAACACACCAAGAACCAGATTAAGAACGAAAAAGGATCCAAAGATGACCAGACTGACAAAGTACACCCAGGGTAACTCATAGCCCATAGCGTCCTGCATCTGGAAAGATGGAGGGTAGTTAGAAGACAGAGGCAGAGAGCAGAAATGGTTAGGAAGAGAAGACAGAGTGTTTACACATTAGGCCTATCTAGCTGACTCCCGAGAGTTGGGAATGTTATAGCTGTTATTTATTTTGAGTTCTTTTGAAGATCTAGTGGCTCCGGACATTACGAGAGATCAGAAAGTGTGCATGAGAGTTCAATCACATTATAGAACTGGAAGATTCATATGTACCGTGACCCGTCAAAACCGCGGAGGACAAAATCGCGCTCGACGAAAGCGCGCATGTGACGTCATCACAGCGCGACGAAAAAAATTAAAAATTGAAATAAAATTAAAATTAAAGCAAGCCGATTCACATAAAGGTAAGGGTTAGGTTTAGGGTTAGGGTTAGGGTTAGGTTTAGAGCGTTAGGGTTACATTTAGCGTTAGGTTAAGGGTTAGCGTTAGGTTTAGCGTTACGATAACGGTTAGGTTTAGGGTTAGATTTAGGGTTAGGTTTAGGGTTAGGTTTAGGGTTAGGTTTGGGGGGGTTAGGGTAAGGTTTTCGCTTTATTTTTACATTTTTCGATCACAGCGCGATGTTTTCGTCGTGCTGTGATGACGTCAAATGCGTGCTTTCGTCGAGCGCGATTTTGTCCTCCGCGGTTTTGTGGTGGAACCCATATGTACATGTCATTATTTAAATAAGCCTCTTAGCAATAAAAAAATCATTTTTGACAGTTTTTTTTTAAAAAAATAGACAACTTATGAATAATGCACCACAAAGAAATATTCGGTAGGTTAATGTGGCTTAATGTAATACATTAGAAAATAATAATAATAATAAACAAGAGAAATCCTGATATTGTTTTAATTTCTTTTAAAAGTCAATTTCTTAATGATGAGTTTAATTCTGGTTCATTGGAGAGCTTTCTTTTGACACAATGACTATTATTTCTACTGTTAATAATGCCCTTAAGTGAGAACATTAAATTATGAAAATATGATGTTAAAAATAGCCACTCTCTTCACATTAGAGTATATTCTGTACATACATTTTAAAAGTTATCTGTAATTTTGTCAGGTTTCCTTTTTCCAAAGGATACATTTACATATATTTTTAAAACATTTCCTTTTGGCCTGAAAGAGGCAAATCCAAAACATTTATTAATACCCTCCAATAATTCCTATATGATTTACTAGCTTAATGCAATATATAGCATTGAACTTTTAATAATACTTCACATCAGGTCCAGCATTATGAGGAAATTACAAATCATAATGGCTTCAGGCGCCACACATATCCAGCAAAGCATATCTTTCTGCAGTTTCAACACCCATCTTGGTTGTTAAAAGAAAAGTAAATTTTGACTTTTCTTTGAATTTCTTTTTGGGGTACAAATATATGATCCTGTCTCTGTTCTATAGAAACATATGATCAGTATGGCAACTGAACTGATTTGTTCCTTCAGTTTCCAAGTTCCTTTAACTCCAAGTTCCTTTAACTCCATGGATTTAAAGACTAAGCCGGGGTGTCAAACTCAATTTCATTGAGGGCCGCATCAGAGTTGCGTTTGACTTCGGGAAGCGAGGTGGGGGTCAGCTATACGCCATTCGTGTCAGGGGTGCCTGTGGTGGCCCGAGAACTGTGCCAGCGAAAATGGGCTGTTTTCAGGATGGCCTTTGAGTCACATCTAAGCACCATGTTGGCCGCATCTGATCCCCGGGCCTTGAGTTTGACACCCCTGCTCTAAGGAGTAGCATCTAAAAACTATTATAAACAATGAATACTGATATTGTGTGGAAATGTTTATAGCAATAGCAGTTAGACTTATATACCGCTTCATAGGGCTTCATAGGGCTTCATAGGGCTTCATAGGGCAGCCCTTATATATACTTATATACCGCTTCATAGGGCTTCATAGGGCAGCCCTCTCTAAGCGGTTTACAGAGTCAGCATATTGCCCCCAACAATCTGGGTCCTCAGCTGAAGTAGCCTGCAGTGCTGCATTTAACCACTGCGCCACCTCGGCTCTCTTTATCTCATTGGAGGTTCCTTTTATATTGGAAAGTAAAGAATTGTTAAAAATCACAATAATATGTGACTCAAAATTCCCTATTTTTTATATCTATCTATCACAACCACTTCTTGACTTCAATTGCACTGTCATAGCCACCATCTAGATTTTATTTTATCATACCCTGTGAATATCTCTGAGTGAACAAATTTTAGAGGGTCTGATAGATAATCTACTGGATTAAATTAAAGACCCTTTAATTCCCTTTCCCTTTTTTAAATATATAGGCCCCATGGATCTTTAAGGGTCTTTAACTAGGGCAGTGATGGCTAACCTTTTTGTTGTTGGGCGCCAAAAATGCAAGGGCGTGCGCGCAATAGCGTGTGCTGGCACCCATAAGGCAAAACATGCCCCCACATGTACATGTGCACACAATCCCCCCCCATGCTCCCCCCACGCATGCCACACTACTCGCCTCCAAGCTGAGCTTGGTATTTCCTCTGGAGGGGCTGGGGGAAGAAGTTTACGCCCTCCCCAGGTTTCAGGAAAGCCTCCAGAGCCTGGGGAGGGTGAAAAACAGGCCCAATGGACCAAATGGAAGTTCAGAAATGATCCATTTCTGGCTTTCAGGGGACTGAGGGAGGCCATTTTTGCCCTCCCCGGGCTTCAGGAAAGCCACCGGAGTCTGGGAAGGCCAAAAAAACAGGCCCAACAGGCCTACCGGAAGTTCTGGTTGGCCCCGTTTTTTGCCCTCCCCAGGCTTGGGAGACTTTCCTGAAGCCTGGGGATGCAGAAAACGGCCTTCCCCAGCCCTCCAGAAGGCTAAAAATCAGTTGGCCAGTGCATGCATGCGCACTGGAGCTGACAGCTCGTGTGCCGGCAGATACGGTTCCATGCGCCACCTGTGGCACGTGTGCCATAGGTTCGCCATCCTGGAACTAGGATATCCTGCTGGATAGCAGACCCATAAAACAACTTTTCCTCTGGCTAATGTTGCATTAAACACGGCCCTAAGATGCATTAGCGCATACTCATGCAATATTACTCCCAATCAGATAAATGAGAATGGAATATCAACTCAACAGGAAAACTATAATGTATTGAGATGAGCTACAAATAACAGAATCTTGCAAGTCTTTTATAGGAACCAAAAGCATTATCCGTAAAGCGGTTTTACCATGGTGGGCGAGCACAGAGTTCTCGGGTACAAGCAAGTCATTCCTGGGATGCAGCAGGGATGAGCAAATGATAGCTTTGCAAGCAAAGTAACTAATTGTGAATCTGGTGCAGTTAACCCTCTACTCTTTTATTTCTGTTGCTAGAGAAAAATTATGACCACCAATGTGCACTAAGCAGAAAAAGTACAGCGAAAACAATATCATAGATCCGTGCTGGTGCAGTGGTTAGAGTGCAGTACTGCAGGCTACTTCTGCTGACTGCTGATTGCCAGCAGTTTGGCAGTTCAAGTCCCACCAACTCAGGGTTCAGCCTTCCATCCTTCTCAGGTTGGTTAAATGAGGACCCAGATTGTTGGGGGCCATAGGCTGATTCTGTAAACCGCTTAGAGAAGGCTGTGAAAGAACTGTGAAGCGGTATATAAGTCTAAGTGCTATTGTTATTACTATATCAGCATACTTTCCATTCTTCTTAACATAAGCTGGAAGTTTCAAAAGCAGAGAAAGATTTATTTCCAGGCTGCACAGGCACTACGTGTGAACAAATACTTTTTAATAATATAGAAAACCACTAGAGTGTATTCAACCAAAATCAAGGGTTACAGTACAGAGCACCTATAATAAATCTTGACCTTATAAACTTGTTTTGTGTCTTTAGTCAGAGAGCACATATATTTTGTGCCTTCTGCTAATACAGCCATAAATTCAGTATTTTTAAAAATGGTCAGGAATGTTACATTATTATCCAACCAACAGAATCATATGGTGAGATGCATAGTTGAGGATTTTGCTTACTGGCAATGCCAATCTTGCTGGATTATCTTTAACGGAATTGGTTGAAGCAAATGTTAAGTTTGGGGTGGATTTCATTATTTTCCCTTTGAAGAGTTTGCATTCTTGTTTGTACTACAGTAAACTATTACTATTAGGTATAAGATTTTGATCTGGCTTTTGTACTTGAGCTTCATATCCTCTACTGTTGTTTCTTTTTAAAAGCACAGGAAAAATCCACTTACAGCATTTTGGAAAGAAGGAAGACAGCAAAAGAGATCACACTGCAACCACTTGTTAAAGTCAATTTTGGAACGGCGGTGGGTAGAGGGTGGAGGCAGTGGGGGGATTCAAATAATTTAACAACCGATTGTCTGCCCTAATGACCAGCTGGGTAGGCGGGGCTCGGTAGTCATGTGACTGGGTGGGCATGGCCAACTCAACGTCACTCAGGTTGATGGGCACTTCACCTTAGCTGTTGCAATATAATAAGGGTTAACCGGAGAGGCAGTTTCTGTAAGCAGGGCAATAAAGATTAGGCTAGAAACAACACCAGAATGTTTCCTTCCTGCCTTCCTTACAGGATTAGCCCTGTAAAGTGGGAAAAACAAAATGAGATTTCTTCCAACCACCGGTTCTCTAAACTGCTTAGAAAGTTAACAACCGGTTCTCCCGAATAGGTACAAACTGGCTGAATCCCACCACTGGGTGCAGGTGGGGAAAGAGATAGATGGATAACCTGGATCAGGAAATCTCACATTCTGGGTGCTGCAATCAAGGTCTTTGCCCACATTTACAACAATTCCATGAGAAGATAGCAGAGGAGGAGAGAAAAAGGCATTTCCTGCTGACTTTAATGAATGGCCAGGACACCAAGTTGTCTAATAGGGGACTATGAAAAGCAACAAAAATGTTTTCCTCTGGCAGTAAAACCATTATTTTTTTGCACAGCATGTTCGTAGAGTTATCAGAATATTAAAGATGAATCAGAGTTACTGCCAAAGTAGCAGGAAAAAAAAAGCAGGAAATAGCTTTTGCTGTTCCACAAAAATAATTATCCATAAGGACCGGTTGATCTCAGATATTTTTCAAATGGTTTTCTTTGCTTCACATGTATGCTTCTATGCATACTAAGAGAAGAGCCTGTTTGATGTAGTGATGAAGGTATCAGGCTAGAAATTGGGAGAGTGTGAGTACTAGTCCTGTTTTTAGGCATGAAGCCTGCTAGATGACATTGGGCCAGTCACTCCTACTCAGCCCTAGAAAGGAGACAATGGAAAACCACTTTAGAAATCAGTCAATCATTAGGAGTCAACAGTGACTTGAAGGCATAAAAACGAAACAAACCTACTAAGAGTCTCCACAAGGAATTCTCCATATCTCTGGAGCTCTAAGTGGGAACTCTAGGGATTAATAGAGCCACTTCTCTTCTGTTTCTCAAGATCGACTCAACATTTCTGGGAAACTAGGGTGCCCACTAAATAACTCTGCAGGGTGATCAGACAGTTAGTGTTGCTATCCAGACGATCATTTGAAGGAAACCAATCATAGGTTAAAGTCTAAGTAGATTAATTGTCTTGTGTGGATATCACCAGCATGATTAACCACAAATCATGTCATCTCCCTGAAAGTTCACAGAAAGAATTTGTTCAGATCCCATTGCTCTTAAGATGGGACACACCAGTGGTGAGTTACGACTGGTACACCCCAGTACGGGCGTACCGGTGCCTGCCGGGAGCATCAGGTACCATTCCGGTACGATGCTCCAGAGGGTCCACCCACTCGCCCGTGCTCCTTACCAGTATTTGAAGTTTTGGGGGCTTCCATACGCTTCCATGGAGCGTACGGCGCCTGCGTGACGCTCCGCCAAGCAGCTGGAGTGTCGCAGAAGTGTCATGGACGGTAAGTACGCATGTGTGTGCTGCGCATGTCTGCATGATCACTGCACGCATTCATGTGGTGGACGCCCGGCCCCATTGCACCGTACTGGTTGCAACGGGATCCAGAACCCACCACTAGGACAAGCCCACCATTTTTTGATCGGTGATGAAACAGCAGAAGTAGAATCAAGTGCCACAGATTCTTGTGGGATTTTTTTTTATGTTGGAAGAGATCACCCAGATAAGGGTTAAGAAAAACCATGATAGACAATTGCAAAAATTCTATGAGATATCTGAAAATAACCCTGAGGGAGCCAGGATCTCGGGCAATGACCTCCAATATGTGTAAGCACTGCTCAAGTGTGAAAAGACACTGCCCAATTGGACTAAAAAACATTACTCAGATTTGCCACCAGACTGTCACTTGTAAAAAGATGAATATCTAGCAAACGAGCACTTAGTAGCTTTTGTTTGCCTTTCAAAGGAGAACAGTGAGTCAGAGAGTGAGAAGCAAAACATTGGAAATGAAAATGGAAGCAAGCAATAGAGCATGAAGGACTCGGTGACATTTCCCCTTTCTGTGATGTTGTCTTCATTTGTGGTATTTTGTTGGGTTTTAGCATCGTCAAATAGAAAGTTTACCCCTTCACTGAGGATCTCTTGCAATAGCCCAATCATGCTATCATGTTCACTAAATGCTGCTGCACGTTTTGTAGTATTGATCTGCTGTTGAAGCAGACAGTAAACTTCAAGCACACAAACATACCCCCAGGAGCTGAGTAAGAACTCTCAGAAGAATTCTGGAACACCCTATGTATGTCAAGTATGAATATGCCAGGGGTGGCATTCCAATTTTTTCCCTACCGGTTCTGTGGACGTGGTTTGGTGGGAGGGTGTGTCCTGTGACTGGGTGGGCATGGCCAACTCAATGTCACTCATGGCCATGCCCACTCAGTCATATGACCCCCCCCCCATCAAGCCACACCTACAGAACCCAGTAGGGGAAAAATGTGCGTATGACCACAAGAAGGGCTCATAGTGAATGCTGTGGCAGAGGGAAGCCAAACTTTTCTCCCTCCATTCACAGTGGAGCTGCTGCTCCTTTTATCATCCGCCCATTCCCTCTCCCAGGGACTTCCTTAAAGGGACAGGCTGCAGCAGCTCCGCTGTGAATGGAAGGAGAAATGTTTGGATTGGGTGGCCCGGTCAAGTGGTTGGAAGGGCTGACCGAGTAGCCGGAAGAGGTGAGCGGTGACTGGGCGACCGAGTGGGTGACCGGGCACCAGGGGTGATATTTACTGGTTCAGCAAACTGATTCAAATCAGCCCTACCAGTTCGCCCAAGCCAATCCGATCCGGTCGAATTTCACCCCTGGAATATGCCCAGGATTGGGCCACCTGCTTCTTGATAATATTTACCAAAGTGCATCAGATTTATTACCCAAAGATAATCCAATTTGCATTCACTGGCTGTATGGTAGGTCTTCTTAATATTCTACTTTCTTATAATTTAAATTATTTTAATCACAAGAGGAAGCAGTTCCAAAACCAGAAGCAGACTAAAGAAAAAAATATACTCTTTAAGCATCACAAATATACATTGTTAGCTCCACCCCAATAAATACTTTTCACCGGTTTCCCACAGAAAGATTGTGAGTTACAACCTAAAATATAGTAAAAATTTGCATGGCAGCATGTCAAATATTGCAACAGAGAATGGGGATGCCAGGAAGCTGGCCATTCATCTCTTTCACCAGTTTTAATATCTAATCTCATTGTTTATGGTACTGTTCTTATATATTGCGTTGTTATCTAGATATTTTGTTTTTTGTTAAGCTGGTGCTTTAATTTAAAAAAAATTACCCATTCATATAATGGGTGGATATTTTCTGCTATAATCTACAATTGTATCTTGTGAAAAACAAGATAGGGACAGCACCTTGCTGTTGATCTTGCCATTGGTAAACAAATTGGATTATGTTGACCTTTGTGATTGAAATTTATCTACATTTCATGTGGCTATTTGAAGATTCAAATATTTTGCCTTTCCAGTCTACCCAGGATTTGCATGATGTGTTAAAAATCAGAAGTTTGTTTCTTTAAGGAATGCTTTGGGTGTAATAGAGGGAGGAGGTTGTGTGACACCACATTAAATCTATAAAAACACAGTCATTTTGGCGAATCTTCTTTGTTCTAGTTTGCAGAATTAGATTCCCCCCCAAAAAGATTTAAATTCCATTAATAAAGAATTCTGTTTCTTAGAGCCCAGGGGCAATAATTAATTTAAAGAAAATTTAAGCTCTTAAGGCAACATCACTTGAATTTGTCTGCCAAATTGGATGACTATTTCCACAGCACAAAAAATACTGTGCTCCATCTTAAGACCCTAGTGGTATATTCTAGCTCCAATGAATATCTTACAATTCCAGATCTAAACATATTTATATAGGTACACCCTGTAGCGACCATACTGGGATACTTCAAGATGGAAATAGGCAAAAATTTCTCAGTTGTAACTTTCAAGATAAATATGTTTGAGAGTCAGTTTAGTCTAGTTATTAAGGCACCAGGATAATTGGGAAATGTGGAATTCTTAGGCAAGGAAGCAGATGAGTGACCTTGGGCCGGTCACCCGTTCTCAGCCCTAATAAAGAGGCAATGGCAAACCACTTATGAAATCCTGCCAAAAGAAATGTAGTGACTAGTCCAGGCCGTCACCAGGATCCAGCAGTGAGATTCAAAGGCCCAAATAAATAAATAAATAAATATGCTTGGAATTAGGATGACTGTGTGAATACAAAACTAACTGCAGTTACAGTTACCCAAGGCAGAAATGAGCTACAGTTCAAGCTATGAAAGAAAATGAATGAGATTTTGCTTATAAAGTAGATAACAACATCTGAGATTAAACTCTTTTTTTTTTGTGGCAAGACTTGCTTTAATTGTTTAGGCCTTTCCTTGGTTCATTATATGGTAGTTTAACCTTTGCAGAATAACAGTCATTACAAGAACAATGAGCAACTCAGTGCAATTAAGTGCTATCCATTAAAGGGGAAGATGCTACTTTGCATAATATTTGACACCCACCGCTTGAATCCATATAGAAAGACACGGGCATGTTTTTTAAAAGAAAAAAATAATAATAACCGGCATTGGGATGCTATATATGTACTTACAATAATAATTGTCAATTTATCATTTTATGCAAAGGCAATTTATCTAGATAGATAAACCTAAGCAGAGATGGTCTGACATTCTCCTTTAAGGACAACGAATTAAAAACAAAAACTCAGCTTGTCAGCAAGATAATTTGGCACCCTGCCAGCTGCCAGCAATAGCTACAGGGGAATTAGAGGGGAGCTACATTTTCAGTCACTACAACTACTTTTCAAAGTGAAACAAGGCAAGACAGGAAAAACCCTAGTAAAATTGCAGAGAATTAACCAAAGAATGTTCAGCTGATCCATGGATTGGATTAACAATGGTTGCTGATGGGCAGAAATCCTAAACAAAGCATTATATCAGAGGTATTCAGCTCCATAGCTATCAGAACTGAAAATATCTATGAAAAATACAGTTTTACTATCATCTTAGACCAGCGGTCCTCAAGCTGAGCAGCTTGGTGGCCTGGTTAAGGGGGGGAGGGGAACTGGGCTGCACAAGCGGTGGGCTGGGAGTGCACACTTCCAAGTGTATACCTGTCGTGTCCCGCCAGCTGCCAGCAGAGCTGGTGGCAAACTTGGACGATGAAGAGGTTGGGGAGGAACTTGGGCCAGCTCTGGAGTCTGGGGAAGGCTCTAATGGATGCTCTGTGTCAGATGCAGAGATAGAGCCAGGGCTATCCAACTATTCCCAGCCACCGGAGAGGCAGCTGCCTTTGGAGGCTGAGATAAGTGGGGAGGAAGAACATCTGGGACCTGTTCCAGATGTATGTATGTGCAGAGCTGTTAGGAGAGAACAACTGAGGATAAGGAATCGACTTGGAAAGCAAGGCACGCATGGATGCTGAATGGCCCCTCCTTGACTGGGGAATAAATAGAAGGAAAGGGGAGTGGTGGTTGTAGGAGACAACAGTTCGGATTTCTGAAGATTTGGTTAATCATGTTTCGTGCCTCAGAGACTGCTTGCCAGAACTTAATTTTCAGCTTTGTGGCTGGAAGCCCACAGCCTGGCAAAGAACTGATAACTGCAGTTAACTCCTTGAAGGACTATTGCCTGGACTTTTCGGTATGTGAATGCCATTAATTCACAGGAGATAAATAAAGAGGGGGTTTTCGGGACAAGGAGTCTGTTTCTTGTTTCTGCTAAGGCTAGGTCAGAGCAATATCAGCCCGGCGCTCGCATAAATTGAATAAATTCTTCACATATAATCTTATTGTATTATAAAATGTGATATTCAGAGATACGCATTGTGGCTTCAAGTGAATTGTGCTCTCAGTTTTTCTAGAATTAAATTTTATCGTACAAGAAAGGACTCTATATTTTCAGCATACGCGTTTCTCTACGAGAGTCAAAATAGAGTTATATCAGTTTTGAACAGCATAACGTACAACTCTCAAAGTATGTTGCTCTCCTAACATCAGTATTATTTGGTCTTCCTGTTCTTGCCTTCTTGCTGATAAAATCCTGAACAGTAAAACTTAATTCAAGAATACTTTGGGGGTATAGGGTGAACATGATAGATCAGTGTTTCTCAACCTTGACAACTTGAAGATGTCCGGACTTCAACTCCCAGAATTCCCCAGCCAGCATTCGCTGGCTGGGGAATTCTGGGAGTTGAAGTCTGGACATCTTCAAGTTGCCAAGGTTGAGAAACACTGTGATCGATAGTATATTTATTGTTGGCTACAGCTTGGATTAACTTGGCTTGACGCCTAGTGACTGTACTGACATGTTCATGTTGTTTTCTTGGCAATCATATACTTTGTCATTCGTTCTCAGCAAGAGAATGTCTTTAAGTTTCAGAAACCTGCAACACTTTTTCCCCTCATTTCTCTTAGTAAAGATTCATCAATGTATACATTGAATCAGTTATGGTGAGCATATGGCACGCGGGCTACAGGTGGCATGCACAGCCATATTTGCCGACACAGCAGCCCTCAGCTCCTCAGCTGATTTTTGGTCTTCCGGGGGGGGGGGAGGCGTTTTTGCCCTCCCCAGGCTTCAGGAAAGCTCTGGAGCCTGGAAAGGGTGAAAAACAGGCCCAATGGACCAACCGGACGTTGTTTCTGAATGTCCAGTTGTCCCGTTGGGCCCGTTTTTCATGCTTTCCAGGCTCCGGAGGCTTTCCTGAAGCTTGGGGAGGGTGAAAAATGGGCCAACGGGAAGTTTAGAAATGATGTGTTTCCGCCTTCCAAAGGGCCTCCAGGGACCCCGGGGGAGACCATTTCCACCTCCCCAGGCTTCAGGAAAGCCTCCAGAGCCTAGGAAGGGCAAAAGCTTTTCCTTGTGTGTGTGTGAGGGGGGGGAGGGCATGTGTGCATGCGCAGGTGAGTAGGGCATGCTCATCTCCGTTTCAAAGCCAAAGAGCCAGCACTATCAGAAGACGTCTTCATGGTCATGTGGCCGGCATGACTATAGGCGCACGGAACACTGTTACCTTCCCACCAAAGGTGGTCCCTATTTTTTCTACTTGCATTTTTTACATGCTTTCGAACTGCTAGGTTGGCAGAAGGTGGGACAAGTAACGGGAGCTCTCTTCATTACACAGCGCTAGGGATTCGAACTGCCGACCTTTCTGATTGACAAGCTCAGCATCTTAGCCACTGAGCCACCGTGTCCCCTATTTGTTTATTAGCCACACGCAAATATATGTATGGCTAATAAGAATAAAGATGCTTCCCTGAATTATTTGTCTCCATGTAATCCAGTGGAGGAAAAGGTTTCCCAAGGCGTGACCCTGGAAATCTTACCCATCACCTGCCAAATGCTCCTCTTAATGGGATATACTGAAAATTAAATATGCACTCAACAAAGCTATGACCTCCTGGGAATTCCCCTGGATAGTGTTTCCCAACCTTGGCAACTCATAAGATGTGTGGAGTTCAACTTTCAAAATTCCCCCAGCTAGGATGCTGGATAGGGGATTCTGGGCAATAAACCTATACATCTTAGAGCTGCTGGCATTGAGAAACACTGCTCTAGGGTACGGTTGGGGAAAAACAAGTCAACATGGAGGTCACAAAGGTGTGATTGAAATTCTGCCTCTTTTTATGTGGGTCTTTGATCACAGCTTGCAAGACCTTTCCCACATAACCTCTCAGCATCTCCATTGAATTATGATCTCTCCTTACTCGATGGTTTGCTGTCTTTTGGAATAAATATCCACTATTGCCATCAACATGCCGTCTTCAGGCATGAAATTCAGCAGGTTCTGACAGGTTCTGGAGAACCGGTAGCGGAGATTTTGAGTAGTTTGGAGAACCGGCAAATACCACCTCTGGCTGGCCCCAGAGTGGGGTGGAAATGGAGATTTTGCAGTATCCTTTCCCCAGGAATGAGGAGGGAATGGGGATTTTGCAGTATCCTTCCCTGGAATGGGGTGGGAATAGGGATTTTGCAGTATTCTTCCCCCATGAGTGAGGAGGGAATGGGGATTTTGCAGTATCCTTCCCCCAGGAGTGAGGAGGGAATGGGGATTTTGCAGTATACTTCCCTGGAATGGGGTGGGAATTGGGATTTTGCAGTATTCTTCCCCCATGAGTGAGGAGAGAATGGGGATTTTGCAGTATCCTTCCCCCAGGAGTGAGGAGGGAATGGGGATTTTGCAGTATCCTTCCCCTGGAGTGGGGAGGGAATGGGGATTTTGCAATATCCTTCCCCTGGAGTGGGGTGGGAATGGGGATTTTGCAGTATTCTTCCCCCATGAGTGAGGAGAGAATGGGGATTTTGCAGTATCCTTCCCCCAGGAGTGAGGAGGGAATGGGGATTTTGCAGTATCCTTCCCCTGGAGTGGGATGGGAATGGAGATTTTGCAATATCTTTCCCCTAGGAGTGGGGTGGAAATGGTGATTTTGTAGTATCCTTCCCCTGGAGTGGGGTGGGAATGGGGATTTTGCAATATCCTTCCCCCAGGAGTGAGGAGGGAATGGGGATTTTGCAGTATCCTTCCCCTGGAGTGGGATGGGAATGGAGATTTTGCAATATCCTTCCCCTAGGAGTGGGGTGGAAATGGTGATTTTGTAGTATCCTTCCCCTGGAGTGAGGAGGGAATGGGGATTTTGCAGTATCCTTCCCCTGCCACGCCCACCAATCCACACCCACAGAACTGGAGGTAAAAAATATGAATTTCACCACTGGCCGTCTTCCATATTGGCACCCAATTATTTTCAAGGAAGAGTGAAAGGATCAGTTGGGAAAAGAATTGGAAAAGAGTAAAATAATACAGCATATAGTAAAGAGAAAGAAAAATATTGAAGACATCCTTCCCACCGCAGGACACTGGATAGGATTTTCTGTTTGTTGTTGTTGAGACAAGTCACAGAACTCTCTTTTTTTGTTATAACTGTAATGAAACCATGGTTTAGATTAAGTGAACACGCCTGGAATAAGCATGAAATGCCAGGCTCCTCCACTGCAATCGTTGTCCTCATTTGGGGAAAACCAATTTCCTTTTATTTCCCCATAGGAGCATCAAACCATGGTTTATGATTCTGGTGTGTAGAGGAAGGATAAATATATATTTTCTGAAATATATCCTTTATGATACAAGTAGAGTATTAACAGTTAGGCTGTAAAAAGCACCTTGCTTTCCAATTAACTTCTATCATACATTTGTTCAATATTCACCAATAAGTAATCCATTACATTTAATTCCCTTTGAAGAAAATACAATATACTATATGTTTTGGGGGAGAACCTCTAATTTTGACTATAATTTTTAAAAGGTTAGTAGTCCCAGTAGGCCTTTGAAAATCTGAACAAAATAAAACAAAATGATATTTGCAGATGAACAATTCTGCCCTCCCAGAATTGGCAACAATTGTCTTAGCCTCGTGACTCATTACTATCATAAAAGATGGGCTCCCAAAGAGGTTCATTTCTTTCTAACAGAGATGGGTGGAATTCATCAGAACTGACTCTATGCATTTTATCTTTCCTTGACACATATTTTACCACCATGCAAGATTTGCTGTGGTTTCTTTTTTTCTTCTCCTCTTTTAAACAAGCCAATCTCAAACAAAACACCGGTTCTTCCTTACTAAATACACGGAGAGGAAGCATGCAGCAAGCTGTGCTGTGCAAAGCGCGTGAAGACGATGCTAATTCAAGCCTGTGTACTCTTAAGGAGAAAGAGTGAGAAAGCATAAACACAGCTGGCAGAAATTGTGGGGGTGATGTTTCTGCGTATAACTTTTTTTTTTTTTAAAGTGGGGGGACGGTGTGTCAATATCGCTGCATTCCTGGCTGCATCTTGCTCAGTAGGCTTCAGCAGGCTACAGAGGGATGAGAGAAGCTCACAGAACATGTCAAGGCTGTCAGGGAAAGTAAATTATATCTATTGCCTATTTTCTTTCCCCAATTTGATTTCCTGACAGGGGTTTCCAGGGCAACTGTGGGCTTCGGTTTCAAGCTTTCCCAGTGAAACTGAAGAATGCAATTTCAAAGACGTTGGAGGATGGGAGGGGATTTTACAGGTCAGCATGCCTATACCTGCTCTATTGGATCCTCAAGCTTGTTTCCTATCTTTTTAAAGCTGTTATCTACTCAGCAACAGGCTGAGCCAAATTGTACAGGCAACCAAGGCAGCTGCTTAAGCAGTGTTCCTTTTAGACAAAGCACAATCTCCGCTGTATATTCCAAGATCTTTTGCAATGTTACAAGGATACTGGGGCAAAACCTTTGCATAAACTCTAAAGCAGACCTGAGCATTTTACAGCTCTCAGACCACATCCATTTGGCTGTCCCTGTCTTGCCTCAATGCATTGTTTTCAATCTGAAGGCTACTATTTCTCTCCCCCCGCCCCCAATTAAATATATACATTCATGCAGTACCTTCACAGACCTGTTGGTTTTGTTCTCCATAATGCTTCCAGTTTCTGATGTGACCCCTTGGAATAATTAATTGCCTACCCTGCTCCAAAACGCTGGCAACCTATCAGGGTCAGAGTAGAACAGTGTTTTCAACCTTGTCAACTTTAAGATGAGCGGACTTCAACTCACAGAATCCCCCACGCTGGCTGAGTAAATTTGGGAGTTGACATCCACACTTCTTAAAGTTGTCAAGGCTGAAAAATATTGGGCCAGAAGGAATGAGGCCTGGAATCATTCTCACGTATGTCATATCTAGGTAGCTAGATATGCCATATATATCCATTATTGTTGTTGTGAAGTCGTGTTCGACTCATTGTGACCCATGGACAATGTTCCTCCAGGCCTTCCTGTCCTCTACCATCCTCTGGAGTCCATGCAAGCTCACACCTACTGATATAAATCCATATATCCATTTATTATTTGAAATTCTGGTTTTTTTTTACTAATTATAAATGCCATGTCTAAATGAAACCTATGCCATAGCATTGAAAAGGTATCAATAAGAGTGATGCCTGCATCTTTGTGTGTGTGTGAGAGAGAGAGAGAGAGAGAGAAAGAGAGAGAGGGAGGGAGGGAGGGAGGGAGGGAGGGAGGGAGGGAGGAGAGAGAGAGAGAGAGAGAGAGAGAGAGAGAGAGAGAGAGAGAGAGAGAGAGAGAGAGAGAAAACAAGCAAGATGTGAATGGGGTTTATTTTTATCATAACATTGTACCTGCCTTCTTGCCTACCTTGAAAAACCACTCCATATTCCCACTGGGGAATATTGTTGAGGAAACTCATTCACTTTAAAGTTATTTTTGCTCTCAATTCTAGGCTTGATGGATAACTATTTCATTCAAAATAGCATTTTAGAGCTTGAATGAGATAGTTGTGATTGGATGGATAAAGCCTCAAGAACAGAGCGTTGAGAAGTTTAAAAATGAAAGCATTGTATGAATTACTACATGCACATTGTGGAAGCAAGATTGCAGACATAGAAAAATATGTGAGAAAATAAATGACAGTGAAAGTAGACTTCACTATATTTCTCTCCCTTTCTCTCTTTTTAAATCTCACAACTTAATTTCTTTGGCTCGCTATTTCTTATTCTTTTCTGTGCTTTACCTAATTTTGTTTACCCTAAAATAAATTAAGCTCAAGCTGGGTATATATTTGATTACTGAATTTCATCCTTTATCTTGTAAGAATTCCAGGAAGAATGCAGCAAAAAAATGCACAAAACAAATAACATGTTAGCAGAAAATTAACGTCAAAAGGAGTGTATCTAATAGCAAGAGGCTATCATTCTACCTCTTTAGTGCACTGCATTAGTTTGACTTAACAGTTTAGGAAGTGAGTTGCATGACAACAATACAGCAAGCAGCACAATGGCACGACAATGTCCGTCTCACGTCCTGGGCATGGCAAAAGAAGGGTGCATCTTCTTGCCTTAAACTAAGTTCATACATACCCAGTAGAGTACATCTGTCCAGCCCTCCATGGTGATGCACTGAAACACAGTTAACATGGCAAAGGCAAAGTTGTCAAAGTTGGTAATGCCATGTTTGGGTCCCTCCCATATGGCCCTACAGTCAGTGCCATTCTGACACTGCCGTCCATGTTGAGATACTGGAGCACAGGGAGCAGGCTCTTCTTCTGCAGGTGTATCTAAAAAAAAAACGGAGAGAAAGGGAGAACAATCAAACAACTGAAATGGTGCAGTGAAGTTGTAAGGGGAAGTGTTATTGGGTTGCAAATAGGCACAAGGGATTAAAGTCACCGATTGTGACTCAAAACACAAGACATTCAAAATCGAGCGTTGTCACCTATGCAAAGGAAAGGGAATTCTGGATTTGCAAATAGGCAAGCTGAGGTTTGTATTTTAATTTTTGGTATGATTTTAAAAATCTGTTGTCTACTTTTATTATTTCTATTTTGTCTTTTATGTTCCCCCCATTTTTTCCTTTTTGAATTGTTCGCTGCCCTGAGTCCTCCTGGAGAAGGGCGGCATACAAATAATAAAATACCAATACCAATACCAATAAAAAGAAATCATTCATCTTTTTTGCTTGATGGGGAATGCTGATGAAAACTACACAAAGCTGCCTAGGTACTCTTGGTAAGAATCCTGCCAATTTAGAAACAAGAACTGGAAATTCTTTTGTTCATTCTTGATAGAATTAAATGCAATTTTAATTTTCATTGATTTATTTGTTGAAAAGGCTACTTTTTTAGTAAATTATTTGCTCAGAGGAGGATCCCTAAATTTCTCTTCTAGTCATTGGGGATGAAATAATAATTTATAATGAGCATTTTGTTACACTCGTTTTGGTTTTACTATAACAATATTTTCTCTAGGTCCATGATGGTGAACCTATGGGCACACGAGCCATCACCCAGCTCAGCTCCACTGTGCAAGCGTGTATGCCTGCCCCTGGCCAGCTGATTTTCAGGTCTCTGCTGCACATGCTGTTACCTTCCCACCAAAGGGGGTTCCTATTTCTCTACTTGCATTTTTGCATGCTTTCGAGCTGCTAGGTTGGCAGAAGCTGGGAGCTCATTCCATTACAGGGTGCTAGGGATTCGACCCGCCAAACTGCCGATCTTTCTGATCAACAAGCTCAGTGTCTTAGCCACTTGAGCCACCATGTCCCTATCGCTCACTTATATTTCCACAATAAATTGCACGTGGGGCTGCCTTGGAAGAGTAACTGGTCAAAAATGCAGACCCTGTCTTATTGCTGAATGAGAGTTGTGTAGCAAGTGTATTGGGTAAGCTGCATTGGTTCAGGAGGCCAGGAGGGCAAAGTCCTACAATGTTTTGGATAATAGTCCTTTCTGCTTAATGGCCAGATTAACGATTTCATCATAACAGAATGATTATGGAGGATGTTGGGATACTGAAGAATAATCATCACCATTTGTAAAATTATTATGGTGTTTTTCTGCTGCATTTTATGTTAAGAGTTATTTTATTGGTTTAAAGTGTTTTCATATGTCTCTATTTTATGGATATAATCCATCAGGAATCTGTCAAAGTTCCCAAGAGCATAAATATAACAAGTAAACAATTATCACTAACATTATGAACAGTAACTGCCATAATAGTAGGATATGACAGTTGTTGTTCTCAATATTGCCAATTTGAATCCAAACCAATAAGTTAATGACAAAGCCAAAGTCCCTATGATGAACTTCAGACCTTAATTGCCAATGGCAATGATCCATCTCATGGAAAATACTATAGAAATGTGAGTCAATAATAAATAAGTAAATAAATGCATCAGTTTTCCATGAAAAAGCTAAAAAAAAATAGTTTTTGCAAATTTCCAAACTGATTTGGCGGGTGATGGGGGGGGGGAAGCTTGCAAATGTGTACAGTAGTAATCCAAATTCATCTAGAGGCCTTCAATTTATTAAAAATACACCTGATTTGCCAATTCAGAAATCAGATTTCAGCCAAATTCCAAGCATCTATTAAAATCTTATTTAAAGAATCTTTATTCTTTTAAAACAAAACAAAAGAGGATACTCCAACTTCTTTTTAAAAGATGGCAAACGTTTGCTACTGTAGAAGTTTCTGTAGCTTGGATATTTATTTATTTTATTCATTTATTTAGTTTGTCAAACATGTAAAAGATAACAGGTATAAGTATAAACGTAAGCATGAACACAGTAAATGGGTATGAATAAATGGGGACAGTAGATTAAGATTAAGATTAAGATTTAGTTTATTTGTATGCCGCCCTTCTCCGGGCGGGACTCAGGGTGGCGAACAACTCAAAAGGGGAAAAGGGGATACAAACACAATATACGTAATTAAAATACACAAGAGTCATACAGCCATACAAGTCGAGAGGGGAGGGGAACTCATCAACCCCAGGCCTGCCGGCACAGCCAGGTTTTGACGGCTTTCCGGAAGGCCTGGAGAGAGGTGAGGGTCCGAATCTCCGCGGGGAGTTCATTCCAAAGGGCTGGAGCTGCTACAGAGAAGACCCTCCCCCGGGTGGTAGCCAGATGGCATTGGCTGGTAGACGGAACCCGGAGGAGGCCGACCTAGTGCGATCTAACGGGTCTATGGGAGGTAATTGGCAGCAGGCGATCTCTCAAGTAGGACAGGGAGGGTAGGCACGCTGGTGCGCTTATGCATGCCCCTTACAGATCTCTTAAGAATGGGGTGAGGCCAACAGTAGACAGTCTTAGGTTAAAATTATGGGCATTTGGGGATCCCTTCTGTCTAAGAAATTTCTCCCTGAATTCAAACAGGTCAAACCAGAGTCAAGAAAAGTTTAAGTGTTAGTTGACTATCACATTTGCACAGCATTGTTACACATCACATCCATCTTCCACAGCCATTAAGGGCTACACCAAAATGGAGGTCACTTCAGTACATTACTTACCTGTAGCAATCCCTGTTAAGTAGCATGTTTTGTGCATCTTTCCCATGAAGAGCTCCAACCCAATGATGGCATAGATAATTATGACAAACAGCACCAGCAGGGCGATGTGCAGCAACGGGACCATGGCCTTGATAATGGAATTTAACACCACCTGAAGGCCTATAATGACAAAGACAGCATGGTAAGAACAAACCAGGATCGTTAATAGAAAAAAATACCTGGTGGTCAAAACTTTGTAGAAGAGAAGGCTGAGCTGCAAGGTGGAATTAAAAAAATTCATTAAGTTTGGAGTCATTGTGTTGCCCCAAGAGACTCAAGTCTACCCACCAGAGGTGGGTTCCTACCAGTTTGCACCTATTCGGTAGAACCGGTTCGTTAAATCTACCGAACCGGTTAGAAGAGGTTCCACCAGTGGACCCGGAAAGCAGGCCACACCTACAGAAGTGGTTCCAAAAATTTTTGAAACCCACCACTGGCAAGGATATTGTAACTTGACAGCTTTAAGACTTGCATGCTTCAATGCCAGAGTTTCTGAATAGCTACTTGGACTGACCTAAGTACCAATTCATAATTTCATATCCAGTCACATGGGCGGCAAGCCACTCCCATTCGGTCACATGGGTGGCTAGCCACTCCCACAAAGGAGGCCACACCCACAGAGTAGGTTCCAACAATTTTTGAAACCCACCACTGCTACCCACCCACCCCTCCGTGAATTCCACTGACTTTAGCTTTGACCATTGGTTGACCGGATTCTTGTACAGGTATCAATAATAAACTCTTCTGTGCTTATTCGCACCTGACAAACTTCACCTGGGAATTTACAATCAGATTTAATATCTCCTTGACATTTTTTATCTATTCGATTTACAAAAGGTTGCATGTAAGGTTTCAAGAGTGGAATCTAATCTACAAATTAAACTGGTTGTCTAACATTTATCCAATTTTTTATTCTACTATGTAATTTTTAAAAACAACTGAAATAAGGACAAAAGTATTATAAAGGGTCCTGATTTATAAATGAACCAGGTAAAAAAATAGTTTGTAAGCCACACTGTCTTACAATATCTCCACATTTTCTTAATCTACAAGGAAAGTGTGGTGAATGGATAATCCCAGATGATAACTTTAAATGTAAAGTTTGCTTGTTTTCTTATTTTAGAAAATATAATAATTGGTTATTACTGACTGTCTACTGACTACAACTTTTATCCTATACCAAAATTGAGAGAACAAATCTGACACAACAATGTATTTCTGTAAATTCAAATTTGTTGATTCAAACATTAGCTGAATAAGGATACCACATCACTTGTTACTTAGAAATTTCTGAAGTATAAACAGCAAAGATGCGGGTTTCGGTGGTTTTAGAAAAATTAGCTCTATTCTTTGAGGAATAACTTTGTAGGTTTTATGCTCTTGTTTGCAACCTTTATTCACAGATTAAAAAAAGCTATTGTAATAAACAGTACCATATTATCATATTATTAGTATAGGAAATACATAGAATCTAATAGTCACAGAAATGACCAACAATTATATGCTTTCTTAGATAGTTTTGGACCCAGATATTATTATTTAGTGACTTCCTATCCAATTCTTATCAGGAATTTCAAAATACAACACCAGTTCTGAGAATTGAAGCATCAGTAATCTGCATAGATTAGTTTTATAAAATTTCTTAAAATGTATATACAAGTAATGTAGAGTTACGTTATCTTCTCCTTAGAGTGTTGACATTTTCGAGAAGCCTCTTTCTTGGAATTATTATCCTCTATTATGTGGTGCATTGAGACTAATATTCCAGTGTTACAGTTGAATTATATAAGAGAAGAAGAGCCAGGGGATAGAATCAAGAGAATACTTAGCCTAGAATCATTACACGTATACAAATGCTCCAAGTCCAGCCTCACCCCAAATTCAGTTGACTCTTATCTAATTTAGTGCTGACCATTAGTTGACTAAATGTTTGTGTATAGGCTTGAGCAATAAATCTTTTAAAACGGAACTTATTTGTATTTATTAGTTTGTCGAACATGTATAAGATAGCAGGTATTAATATAAACATAGACGTGAACGGCAGAAATGAAAACAAATAAATGGGGACAGTAGGACAGGGATGGTAGGCATGCCAATGCGCTTATGCACGCCCCCTTTACGGACCTCTTCGGAATGGAGCGACGTCCATGGTGGAGAGTTTGAGGTTGAAGCTGTGGGGGTTTGAGGATGTAATAACGGAGTCAGGGAGAGCATTACAGGCATTGACCACTCTGTTGCTGAAGTCGTATTTTCTGCAATCGAGTTTTGAGTGATTTACTTTGAGCTTGTATCAATAGTTTGCCCATGTATTATTGAGGTTGAAGCTGAAGAAGTCACTGACAAGTAAGACGTTGTAACAGACAATTTTGTGTACTGTGCTTAGATCACACCGCAGGCAGCACAGTTCCAGACTATACTTATACAATTCCACATTATACTTACCATATAGTCCTAATTCTTCTTCGTGACTGACAGGTTTGTTGTGATTGATGGACAAATACAATTTGAAATCTGTCCAGAATACTGTACATTGATACTTAGTACAATTTCAAATCCTGCAGCCCAAAACAAACAAATAACAATCCAAGTCTATGAATTGAGCAGGAACAAAGATTGACTTGTAGGAGACTTTATCTTTATACACAAACTAGACAAGTCTAAAGAGGAGATCTAAATCCTTAAACATCTAAAACACCAATCTTCAAATGTTAAATTGGTGAATCTAGAATTGATGGTATGCAGATGCTTCAGTCATTAAAGTGACAAAATTAACTACTGCAACATTGGACTAATTTAAGCCCATGAACCAGAGTCTTCTTTCTCTATTTAAGTATTCTTAACTTTCACCCAAACCTAATTTGGATACTGAGAGCACCAGCTTGGTGTAGGGATTAAGGCATCAGGCTAAAAATTGGGAGATAGTGAGCTCTGGTCCTGCTCAAGGCTGGGTAACTTTGGGTAAGTCACTCTCTCTGCTCTAGATAGAAGGAGGCAAGGAAAAAGTACTTCTGAAGAGATTGCCAAGAAGATATCGAACATTAATACAATTGAGCGAGTCCAGAGGTATTTCACGAGAAGAGTCCTCCACTCCTCTGCTCACAATAGAATTCCTTATGCCACCAGGCTTGAAATTTTGGGCTTGGACAACCTAGAACTATGCTGACTAAGGTCTGACCTGAGCGTAGTACACAAAATTATCTGCTACAACGTCCTACCTGTCAATGCCTACTTCAGCTTCAACCACAATAATACACGAGCAAACAATAGATACAAACTCAAGGTAAACCGCTTCAAACTCGATTGCAGAAAATACGACTTCAGTAACAGAGTGGTCAATGCCTGGAATACACTACCCGACTCTGTTGTAACATTCTCAAACCCCCATAACTTTAACCTTAAACCGTCTACCGTGGACCTCATTCCTAAGAGGTCTGTGGGGGCGTGCATAAGCACAGCAGCGTGCCCACCGTCCCTGTCCCACTGTCCCCATTTATTTGTACCCATTTCCTGTGTTCATATTCATGTTTATACTTATATCTGTTGTACATGCTTGACTAAATAAATGAATGAATGAAATAAAACCTCATGGGTCTTGTCCAGGCAGTCATCAAGACTCACTTGAAGGTAAACATCCTCCCTCCACAATTCCTCCACACAAAACTGTTTTGATAGGTTTTAAACCTCTTGTCTTCTCCTTCCATCTTCCATAATTTGTATCCTCACCAACCGATGTTATTGATTCCAATTATCTCTTGTTGCTGCTGGAAATGAAATTTAGATCTAGTCTTATCTCTAATATTTTTCTTTCTCACTGTCAAATTTATTTATCTACATCCAGTAGTGTGTTTTACTATTTCATTTGTGTTTAAATATTCTACTACTAAACAGTTCACTAACTCCTGCCTGAATGACATTTATTAGAGCTTACTCACTTTTTTCTTGGATTATATTTTTAAAAAAATTACTAATAACTGAGCTATGGATCTCATACTCTGAGCATTATTAATAGCAATAACAATAAGCATGTATTACTCAAAAATATTGCCATATGCCATTTCAAGCTGATTACTGTAATCTGGCCTGCTGTTAAGTTAAAAAAAATATGAAATGAGACTGAGATATGCTACATTCCTCACAGTATCAGTTAGTTTTCACATCAGCTCTCTTTTGTAATGGCACTAATATTATTAAAGCTAACAGTAGGTATCTAAATTCAACGCCGGCATGGTAAAACTAGGAATGATGTAGTGCTGGCATGTTGACAAAGGCACTTTCTTTCTATCTAATCACATAGATCTCAATGGCCCATTTGGAACAATCCACTTTCTCGGCTTCCTTATTTCCTATCCAACCTTCTCATTTATAATTCACTTTATATATTGTATTTAATTTGTATATATAATTCAAGCTGGCAAATATACCCAATGTTTCTTCCTTCTCCTGTTTATCCACAACAACAACCCTGTGAGATGGGTTATACCAGGGGTCGGCAACCTTAAACATTCAAAGAGCCGCAAAGGTCCTAACGGAAGCCCCCTGTTCAATTCTGGAGCCGACTGGAAGGCCACTTCCCCCATCATAGAGTCTCCTCCTAGCATGGTGTCCTTTTTCCTCTGCTGACCGGAAGTCCAGTTGCCCCACCATAGAGTCTCTTCCTAGTTTGGCATCCTTTTTCCTCTACCTGTCCTAGCCAAAAGCCCTGTCAATTGTGGTGCCGACCGGTGAGAGGGAGCCGCAGCAGAGGGATGAGCCACAGGTTGCCACAGTGGTGGGTTTCAAAAATTTTTGGAACCTCTTCTGTAGGTGTGGCCTGCTTTCCGGGTCCACTGGTGGAACCTCTTCTAACTGGTTCGGTCGATTTGATGAACTGGTTCTACCGGACAGGTGCGAACTGGTAGGAACCCACCTCTGGGTTGCTAACCCCTGGGTTAGACAAAAAGAGTGATTGGCTCAAAGCCACCCAGCTGGCTTTCATGTCTGGGGAGGGCAGGGAGGGGAAGAATATAATTCATAGTCCCACATAGTTTCTAACTTAGTGCCTTAACCACAAGACTAAAGTGGCTTAATGCTTACACAGACATGATGGTGGACATCTAAAGTCTTTAAAAACTGCCAAAATATCTATGTAGTGTCATAATTTCATAATAGTTTAATGAAAATAAGGATTAGGGGTGACATGATAGCAGCATTCCAATATCTAAGGGGCTGCCACAAAGAAAAGGGGGTCAGCCTATTCTCCAAAGCACCTGAAGCCAGGACAAGAACCAATAGATGGAAACTAATCAACAACCTAAAACTAACAAGAAATTTGGTTAGGACAATTAATCAGAGGATTTAGTAGTAGATTTCACTCACTCTTCTGATAACTCTACTGAAGGAAACAATCAGTGTTTCGGAATAGCCAGGACAAGGACCCCTGAAACAGCTCCTTCTAACAACTTACTCTAAGTGCACAAAGCAGCAGGTAGAAAAAGCACAGTTCATACCTAACAACATCCTATAAGGTACAGAGTCAGGAGGCAAGTAGTCTCGAGAAGACAATGGGATGTATATATGGAGTCAACAGGTTATAAGGTTGAAGGGCTAAGAGCCAAGGTGGCGCAGTGGTTAAATGCAGCACTGCAGGCTACTGCTAGATCAGCAGGTCAGCGGTTCAAATCTCACCAGCTCAGGGTTGACTCAGCCTTCCATCCTTCCGAGGTGGGTAAAATGAGGACCCAGATTGTTGGGGGCAATATGCTGACTCTCTGTAAACCGCTTAGAGAGGCCTGAAAGGCCTATGAAGCGGTATATAAGTCTACTGCTATTGCTATTGCTATACTTCCAATAGTAACTTCGGGATTGGGTAGGCATAACCCAGAGGTGGTCCCCTGACTTTTCTATAGCATAGCAATAGAAATGTCTCCTGTACTTCATGCTCTACATTCCAGCATAACTTTCCACATTGCTGCAGTTCCAACTGATGTCCTCAGAGGTTGCTGAGCACATCCTACAAGTCCCAACTCGAGTAGAACTACTTCTGGTTTCACTTTACTTCTGAAAGTTTTCTCTCTTTGATACACATCAAGAATTAATTATGACATGATGGTAGCCAATTGGCAAGGTTTGTATGACCCTTTTGTCTGTTCTGAAGTATCTATTACTGAAGTATCCAATACATAATGTTTCTTTAAAGGTGATATAGCATCCAGACATCTATTATCAGAATGGCTTCTTCACTTTCCATCCATCATGAACAAGAATCTACTTCCATACACCATTGAAGCCCTTCAGTGTGTCACTCATAAAGTTATTTACAGCATATTAAAGGATATCAAACTCAGATAGTGATCTTGCAAGCATAAAGTTGCACTGAGGGATCAGTATATTATGTCAATATTTATTTTTGTCAAAAGACAGTAAGATTTATTATTGACATGTTTTGGCAAAATATGGAAATACATCTTTCTAAGAGACTATTGAAATTATGGGTCTAACATTAAACACTACTGCAGACGGTTTCCTTCCACACAAATTTGTAAAATGATGTGCCGGCTATCTATACAGGATAGCATTCACTAGGCAGACAAACTTTACAACACAACCACAAAATATGAATTTAAAAAAATATTATGCAATACAAAAGGCAAAATAAATGTTACAATGAAAAAGAAAAAGGGATGAAGGTTACGATCACCTATTTTCCTGCCCTTTAAATATAATATTGTCTCACCTATGCTCATTAATCAATCAGTCCTCTTTTATAGTGTCTAATTTAGAGTGTCATCTGCTCAAAGACTACTATAGTATTTTTAAATCCCTTTGATTTCAATAATTGGTATGGAGTAGAATTCTTTGGAAGATTTTCTTTGGATGACCAGTTAATCTCAGTGTAGAAGACTACAATCTTACATGCTGTATAAACTTAAGACCGTGATCCTAATTACATTTATCAGCCATAATGAATATACTGAGACTTGTACCTGGGTAAATACACCCAGTACTTTGCTGTAACTGCTTATTAACCTATTTTTAAATAACCACCGGTATCACGTCTAATAAATGCTTGAAGTGTGTAATGGGGGAATGATCACATTTCTTAATTCTTACCGAACAATACAACGTACGAAGTCTGAATACCCTGTGGAATTTTTGAATTGAATGCAGCATACTTCTAGAGCAGATTTGGAACTCATATTCAAATCAATCTTAATTCCATATGTCACAACACACTCCAGGCCAGTGCTTCCCAACTGGAACCACCTCCAATTGTGCAGAGTTTAACTTCAAGAATGGCTATGCTTGCTGAGGACTTAAGTGTAAACATTTGGAAATTCTCTGGCTGGCAAACATAGCTCTATACCAGTGATGGCGAACCTTTTTCGCCTTAGGCGCCAAAAGCAAGCACAAAAGGCAAACAGGAAGTGGGGGAATGGACTTCCGGGTTGCCCGTTGGGCCGTTTTTCTCCCTCTGGAAGCTTCAGAAGGCTTCCCTGAAGCCTCTGGAGGGTGAAAAACAGCCCAACACGCAAACCAGAAGTCCATTCCTAAACTTTCAGTTTTTGCGTTGGGCAGTTTTTCGCTCTCTGAAGGCTTCAGTAAAGCCTCCGGAGGGCAAAAAATGGCCCAATGGGCAACCCGGAAGTCCATTCCCCCATTTCCTGTTTGCTTTTTGTGCTTGCTTTTGGCGCCTAAGGTGAAAAAAGTTCACCATCACCCGAAAATCAAGGCAGAAACTAGCTGGAGCTGACTGGGCAACACCTCACATACCCTCAGAAATGGCTCTGTGTGCCACCTGTGGCATGCGTGCCATAGGTATGCCATCACGGTTCTATACTCTGACAGTATGGGCTTAGATTACCTTTCCGACTACTTTTTTTCATACACAAATCCAACTTTGGCAACTCAGAATTGGATATCTCCTCCTAAATGGGAACATCTACCCACACAAAGAGTCCTCTGTGCTCCCAGCTTAATGTTTTTATAAATATTAAAAAACACAAAGAATACATGGATTTTTTTCCCTTTCAGAATATGATTAAAACCATACAGAGATGTAGATACTAGAATTGTAGAGTATTTGGGATAATAAAGCCAATATAGGCATGTTCCACTCTTCATAGATTTTTAATTGTCGTTTCTCCCATTCATGCATCTACAACCTGGGTTTGTTTAGTATATTCTCTAGAAACATATAATTGCCTTTCAGAAGGCAATTCAACTGCCAGTTTGTAGTTCAATGCCATATTTGTCAGGGTTCCAAGTAACACCCACAACGAAAGAATGCCCACTACATGTGATTAAACAGAACTGCTGATAACCTTCTTGAATGACCAGCCATTTGAAACCCAAATAGCCGAAAAGCAGCATTTTAGAAATGCCCTTTTGGTGAACAAGCAAAGGTGTTCTACTTTCTTAATCATCTTCTGACACAAACTCTACTTATTCTTCTCCAATAAACAGTTGTTTAATTGATAAAGGCTGGCACCCGTTCCTGTTGTCTGTGTACACTCTGTGTAGTTTTATATCTACTTTGTGACAGAAAGTGTTAATATGTACATTTTATTGCCATTATATTTATAATTTCTTTTTTTGGCTTATTATTCATGGAATCACGAGATAAAAAGATATTTCCGCATATGAAATCTGGTGCCAAATTGCCCCAAATCACTCATATTTTGTAAACGTCTACCTGGAACAATTCCTGCACAGCTTTATGATCACAATCAAAGCTAATGAATCTTATAAAACAAGCTTGGCTCTGCTATTCAGAAAGGGGACAATTCAATAAAAATTAGTATTCCTCTAAATGCATTTTTTAATTTATCATTGGTTATGTGATATAGTTTATCTGGTTCCATGTCATTTGACATGAAATGTATTCAGATGACCCCTGATTTCATGACATTATGTGGGAAAAGAAGAACATGAGCCTTCAACCTGGAGAAATTGGTACCAGAGAAGCAACAGATCGACTGCAGCTGCAAACAGATGCAGGATGAACAGTTGGACAGGTGATGGTAGAACAATTCAGTCCATTCCAAAACACACTTGAACATTTGGCAAAGCTCTCGTGGGTACGTTCTTTATTAAGAAAAACAGGGGCGACGAGATGGAATGAGGAAAGTAAATAATGTTAATGTTTTAGACGTTATCTCGTGTATCCTTCCATCAGAACCAATCTTTGAAAACTCTATGGTCTGTTGAGAAAAAAAAGTGAGGGGAAAAATGAAAACAGTCTTTAGGGAAGAGTCTCTAATACCCTGTTTCCCTGAAAATAAGACCTCCCCGGATAATACGCCCAATCGGACTTTTGAGTGCATGCACTAAAATAAGCTGTCCCCTGAAAATAAGCCCTCCCCAAAAATATTGCAACACAGCAGCAGCCACGAGGTTACCATGTTCGCCGCCTCCTGCACCTCAAAAATAATAAGACCTCCCTGAAAATAAGGCCAAGTGCTTATTTTGGTGGTCAAAAGAAAATAAGACCCTGTCTTATTTTCGGGGAAACCCGGTAGTTGTAGAAAGATCAAAATCAAAAATATACCTATAATTAATTGGGAGGAACACTGAGGCAATAAGGCAACAGCCTGTTCTGTTTTCAGTACATAAAAATCCTTTGTTTCTGCCAAAGTGATTTATTTTAGTCAAGAGAGAAAGCAAGGATATTCACATATAAGCCGCATAGAAATATCCCCAACAGCCCATCCAGATTCAGGGTGAATTCTCTCTACTCTGCAGAAATCTTCAATCACAAAACTTCCATGGAAGTAGTTATTTCGGGGCTTCCCTCACTAGATTTCCTGGCTTTCTCTGGAACATTCAGAAGATGAGGGAAAGTGGTGGACATGCTCGGATAAGGAAGCTGGTTACTCAAACAGAGGAAGTGGGTAAATTGCTGATCTTGAGAGCCTGCAGTTACAGAAGTAGAAATAAAGGAAAGAAAAGGATGGAAAATGTTTTGAGTGGCCTTTAGCCAATCAAAGCCAATATAATCTTCCAAAACCAGTCTGGGAGTTGTTTAATACTTGCTCCTAGTCTTGAACTATAGACAGCAATTCCTCTAGACAGGGACAAACATCATGAGTAAGGGGAAAAAATGAGTAATCCTCCTTAGGATTTAGTTGGAGTAGTAGTCAACTGTATGATTTCAGGAGTTGAGGAGGCATCAGAAGTGATCCAAAAATAGTAAAAGCACTAAGGTAGAAGGTAGTGGAGGCATAGCTATCACTGAAGGCAATGGCGCTTGTGACAAGCAGCTATTATTCTTTATGTCTTGAAGGACTTCAGCCTCTAATATCAAGCTCCATTTTTATACACTTCTATTTTCACAGCATCATTAGAGTGTTTAGACTTACATTTTTCTGATAATTGAATCTGAAGTTTCGGGTGTTAGTACAACTTGAAATGTAGGGTTCACTTAGGACTCAGAGGCCTAGTGAACCTTCTAAGGTTGCTGGAATATTTGTCTTCTCTACAGTACATGACAAGCAGGGGTGAAATCCAGCAGGTTCTGACAGGTTCTGGAGAACCGGGAGCAGAAATTTTGAGTAGTTCAGAGAACCGGCAAATGCCACTTCTAGCTGGCCCCAGAGTGGGGTGGGAAGATTGTGCAGTATCCTTCCCCTGCCACGCCCACCAAGCCACACCATGCCCACAGAACCGGTAGTAAAAAAAAATTGAATTTCACCACTGATGACAAGGCATCATCACATATCTGTTGAAGGAGTGCATGTGTAAAGGGTGAGTTTTGCAGCGTCTCCCTGATAGCCACATAGTGCTTGTGAGAGGAAAACTGAGAGGCCCAGTGAAGAAGCACTGAGGAAGTTACCTCATTGTTGTAATTAAACAACCAAACTCCTGAGCTCTCTGTTGAGGAGAAAAGTAGCAGGTGGTGTCACATGTGTCAGATAAGAATGATACCATCCAGTGGTGGGATTCAAATAATTTAACAACCGGTTCTCTGTCCTAAGGACCAGGTGGGTAGGTGGGGCTTAGTGGTCATGTGACTGTGTGGGTGTGGCCCACTCAACCTTACTCAGGTTGATGGGCACTTTGCCTTAGCTGTTACAATGTAATAATGGTTAACCGGAGAGGCAGTTTCTGTAAGCAGGGCAATAAAGATTAAGCTAGAAACAACACCAGAATGTTTCCTTCCTTGCCTTCCTTACAGGATTAGCCCTGTAAAGCGGAAAAAAACCAAAAGAAGATTTCTTCCAACAACCGGTTCTCTGAACCTCTTAGAAAGTTAAGAACCGGTTCTCCCGAATAGGTGCGAACTGGCTGAATCCCACCACTGATACCATCATACTAAAAAGGATGAAAAAGTACTTTGAAAATATTTGGACCATATTGGTGATTATGTAACCATCTAGGACCAAATATGGAAAATCCCCAGAAATTGAAGGCTGACAGTCTTGCTGGAATTGAGCTGAAGTTGATTCTTCTTCATCCAAGCTCCCAGAGCCCCAACGGCATTCAAATATCAAGATCTCCACAGGATTTCTTCGGTAGCCATAGATGGAGATACCAAAGCCTGGTCTCATCAGCACACTGTCAGATGAGCTCAGTTAGCGACTTCATGTAGATGTTCAAGCTTATGTTGAACCATCCTTATCTATATTTTCTTACAACCAGATGTGAGAGATTAGAAATGCAGTACAACAAATAATAATTTGAGCTACCATATTTTTCAGAGTATAAGATGCACTGGAGTATAAGATGCACCAAGATTTTGAAGAGGCAAATTAAAAAAAAAGTTTTTGCGCTCTGCAGACCTCCCAAAAACGTCCCGTTTTTCGCAAAAATGGGCCTGTTTTTTCCCCCCCAAAAAAGGGCATGCGTAACCTTTAGGAGGCTTATAAAGTGCTGCTGGAGGCTGGGGGGGGGGAGGGGGGCAAAATTGAGTAAACGAAGGCCCGTTTTTCACTCATTTCTGCCCTCCCTAGCCCCAGGAGCACTCTGAAAGCCTCCTAAAGGTTATGCACGGTCATTTTGGTGAAGGGGTGGGGTTTCAGGAGGCAAAAAATGCTGTATTCAATGTATAAGACACACCCAGATTTTCAGCCTGTTTTTTGAGGGGGGAAAAAGGTGCGTCTTATACTCTGAAAAATACTGTAAGTAATCCATAAAATCTTAAATCAGTTGGGTGGCGATACAATAAATAAAAATAAAATAAAATACCAGACAGGAAATAATGCTCACTGTATTAAAAATGATCAATCAAATGTCCAGACCTTTGAGAAAGAACAGCCAAATGCATTAAAGAACAGGCATGCATTGCAATGGGAAGATTTCTTCATCGGGTCAGCCATTTGTGAGACCATTAATAAGCATCAGATTCAGAGCCAGCATCTTACTTGTCCCGCTGGTTTAATTTACAGTAGATTCATTATAATGATTTCATATTCATTTTGTATGACTTTGAGCTGATATATTATTTCACATCCTTCAGAAATCGTTTAGTCTCATACGACCCATATAACACTCCCCTCTTACAATAATCTGTTTCTCTTACCTGACATTTCGACCTTATTCTGATGAGAATGATAACCTCAGCTATGAGCAATATTTGCTTCGCCCTGAAATTAATTTTCCCATGATGGATGGAATACTTCTCTAAATTATTTCTTTCGGGGTCTTTTTCACAGTATCAGCTTTTGCTCCTAAAACTAACAACAACAACAACAACAACAACAACAACAACAACAGCAAGACTTGGTTACTTACTAGGAACTCCAGATACCAGCCGTAAAGGGCGCAGTACGCGGAAAGCTCTAAGTGCTTTAACATCAAATCCAGCGCCTTTACCTCCCAGTGAATTTACCCCATCTGCTTTGGTTGCTTGTTCTAAAATTGCACTAAAAAGCCTGTGGAAGGGAAACGAAAAACAAAAGAAAATAAATGGTTAGTGTACCCTATGGAGAAAGAAGCAATCAAGGTACTTTATATAATGCAGAAAACCCTGCATAAGGAGATAAAACTGAATATTCATATTTCTTTATGATATGTACAATGACGATATAGACAAAATGTACATGTGCCCTGTTAGAAATATATTAGTTGAAAGCCATAGCATTAATTCCCAGGCATGCTCTGCAGTTTCTAAAAAGCTTTAGAAGAATCAAGGTCAAATTTAACAGAACTGATCTAATAGCAATAGCACTGAGACTTATATACCGCTTCACAGTGCTTTTACAGCCCTCTCTAAGCGGTTTACAGAGTCAGCATATTGCAACCCAACAATCTGGGTCCTCATTTTAGTGACCACGCTCGTTGCCTCCTGCATCTCAAAAATAATAAGACCTCCCCAAAAATAAGGCCAAGTGCTGATTTCAGAGGTCAAAAGAAAATAAGATCCTGTCTTATTTTCAGGGAAACATAGTACTATTTTAACTATGTATTCATCATAGTAATATAAGATAAATTTTCAAATATCTTTGTGGATTTTTTAAAAATAAAACAACAGCAACTGTTGACAATTGAAAGATAGATACTCACCCTACTACCACAATTATAAAATCTAGTAAATTCCAGCCATTCCGGAGGTAAGCATTAGGATGAAAGAGAAGTCCATATGCTATTACTTTTAAAAATGCTTCCACTGTAAAAATTATGAGAAAGAGATATTCCACCCGTTCCTGCAGTGAAAAGAAAAAAACAAAACATGGAACATGGTGGTTAACTTTGGAAAATTACAGGAAATATTACATCATAGGAGAAAGAGAGAGCTACATTTCCAAGTCAAAACAATGACAGGACTATCATTTCCTGCTGTTCTTGCTAAATGCAAGCCAAATAATTTACATATAACTGTATACTCTGTAGGATTTTGGCTATCTGGAACATGGCAATACTTCTTAATGCAATTCCTTCCACATATATTTAACTTCCACTCCCATAATCAATGGAGCCAGTTACAGTGAAACCACATTAAAGTCAAAATACAGTTATTTTAATTAGTTTAATTTTAAATTTGCACAGTGAAACAAACGTATCATATGTACATCAGGGTCAAAATTCATGAAATAATGTTCTGGGAATCTACTTTGAGAGAGAAGGGAGAAATCATTTAGAAGTACATTGATGATCATCATTGTCGCCATCATCCTACCACATTCTCTCTTTTCTCTTGCACAAGTGTACAGTATATCTCACACACACATACTCAGAGAGTGGTATATATTCCCTAGTGCTTCTTCTACCATGGGCTTTCACTTTGGGTTCAAAATGAGTTCCACGTGAAATCAGGTTAATGGACCAAAATGCAATAAACCCCTTTATCAGTCAAGAAATGGGGGGGGGGGAATTCTCCCAATCTCCAGGAGACAACCCCAAACCTGAATGAAAGCAAACCACATGCTATCAAGCCTGTTTGATTACATTTATGCCACATCCGTGACTTTTGTTTGCTGCAGATCTGCTGCTGACTTTAGTGTTCAAGCTATGGCTATAAAAATATGGATGGCCATTAGATGGTGTAAATGGTATAGAACAGTGATGGCTAACCTTTTTCTCCTCGCGTGCCAGAATAGCACGCACATGCACTACAGCACATGCATGCCCATACCAACAATGCAATGCGTCCCGCCCCCTGAGCATGCACGCATGATCCCCCCAGCGCTCCCCACCCCCTGTGCATGTGTGTGACCCCCCCGTGTTCCCACGCACATGAGTGCAACCCCACCTTGCCCCATTTGGGCCTAGCAGGCTTCCCTGAAGCCTCCTGGGATAAAAAACCGGATCACATGGGGGGGGAATGCACCCCCTGGCCCATTTTGGATCTAGCAGTCCTCCCTGAAGCCTCCTGAAAACAAAAACAGGGTGCTCCTCCCGCCTCATGTGCATGCACACATGACCCCCCCCACATGCATGTGCAACCTCCCCGCCCCACACATGCACACATGTCTCCCACATGCGCGACAGAGACCTGAAAATAAACTGGCCGGCAGGAGGCATGCACACATGTGTGATGGAGCTGAGCTGGCCGATGGCTCGCGTGCCCGCAGATAAGGCTCCACCTGCCACCTGTGGCACACGTGCCATAGGTTCGCCATCACGGGTATAGGCTTTCCTGTGTGAGAAGGGGGTTGGATTAGAAGACCTCCAAGGTCCTTTCCAACTCTGTTATTCTGTTCTGATAAACTGTTAGAGATTTTTGTATTGCTTTGCTGCTTTTAGCAGTCATTTGAATGTTTGAAGCTAGGATATGATTGCCCTATTCAAATGGGACCATGAACAATGATCAATTGCTTCTGCTGATTGCCTGATAGCCAGGACAGGTTCCTAGAAATAGGATAGCTTCCTGTTTGGATGTGTGAGAGTGGTGGGTTGCAGGCGGTACGGCCAGGTATGGGCGTACTGGAGCCTGCCCGGAGCACCAGGTACCGTTCCGTTTTGGTGCTCCGGAGGGCCCACCGGCCAGCCCGCGCTCTTTACTTGTCTTTAAAGTCTTTGACACTTACGCGCATGGCACGTACAGTGCCTGCGTGATGCTCCGCTAAGCAGCTAGAGCATCGCGGAGGCTCGCGGAGGCATTGCTGGACAGTACAACGCATGCACGCACTGCACACGTCCATGTGGATGACGCTGGGCCCATTCCAACCATACCGGTTGGAACGGGATCCGGAACCCACCGTTGATGTGTGAGCACAGGAACATTCCCTCGAAAGCAACACTGCCACAGCAATTAATTCTAGGATACCTGGTGATCCTATTTCAGGGGGGGGGGGGAACCAGTGAAGGCAAGGTAAAAACAACATTAAGGGCAAAACCTTGGTTTTTGCCGAAAGGTGCAAAGCAGATATTTCCAAATCTATCTGCTGTAGTCACTAAAGAAGCTGCCGTTTACATAGGTTCTTAATTCTTAATAGGCTCTAACCCCTCAGGGAGAAATAGGACAGCTGCTTACAGGAGAACAGCTGGCTGCTTGCTGATCATGCAGTTGCCCATATGATATCAACCTCAAAATACAGCAAAGTTTCACTGGGATCAAATGTCAATCCAAGATCATGGCCCGTAATAAAAACTAAAAAAAAAAAAAAAAACAACACTCAAAATTTATATTACTAGGAGTTTTTCAAGTTGCAATACAATTTTCAAATTATTTGGATTTTGTGATTGGCTATTAGTAAGTAAGTTAGTATCTATTCCCAGTTTAAGGGAAGATGTATGTTAGTCAATTGTGGTTTGCAGATCAAAGCCTAATTTGAATTTCAGATGTTTAACTTATCAATTTAAGGAACTATAATTATTTCAAGAAGCTAGAGATAGGAAAATTGAGGTACCAAGATCGTGGGCAGTTCTCTAAACCATTTTTTTTCCTCACTCAAATTCTCTTGGGTGTAAGCCTATGTGTCTGGAAGGCTATGTGTGTCTGCAGAGATGCTACCTATTTATTTTGAGACGTGAGCTCTACAAAACTGCTAGAGAGGATCTAAAATAAGGACAGAACATTTGTATGCTGTTAATCTGGATTTTAATATTAAACGATCCCTGTATTTGTTCATGTCAGAATATAAAGCTTCTTTTGAAACCTATAACATTGCAATGGAAAAATCTGAATTCTCAGGACTATATTGTAAGTAACATTACATGGTGTTTCAGGGAAATGATTTAAAGCCTGTAAACACAGAGAGAATATGCTTATTCTTTGAACTATCTCAATCGTACCTCATCTTTCTCTGCAAGGAAGTAGGTGAAATCTGTGCTTCTTCCCTGTCAAAGATACACTCTAGCCAGCAAACTACTTCCAGATATTAATGTTGTGGCCTGCCAGCAGCCAGCAGAGCTGGTAGCAGATTCAGACAGTGAGGAGCAGGTGTGGGTTCCTGCCGGCATTACTGCCGGTTTGGTGCACAAAACTTTCTACAGTATCCTTCCCCTGCCAGGCCCACCAAGCCATGCCCACAGAACCGGTAGTAAATATGTTTGAGTCCCACCACTGGCTGTACGTCTAAGATTGTTTTTTGTTTATTATTTTTACAAACAACTCAAGGGAGCAAACATATCTACTACTCCTTCCTCTTCCCATTTTCCTCATCACAACAACCCTGTGAAATGGGTTGGACTAAGAGGGAATGACTGGCCCCAAATCACCCCCGCTGGCTTTCATGGCTAAGGCAGGACTTGAACTCAGGATCTCCTGCTTTCTAGCCTAGTGCTTTAACCATTAGACCAAACAAGTTTCTTCCTTAGCAGCAAAATAAAAACTAATTGGAATAAGGCCCTGATCTAGCCAAATTGTTTACCCAATCATATGCTGTCAATGACTAAGGAAAATCAATTTTCATCATTTCTATAAATGTGTCTACTTAAATCTCTGAAGTTGTAGCATACATGATGCAAAATAAATGTCTACAGTATTTCTAGGGATGAGTACAATATCAAGAGATCTATCACCAATTGCCCACATTTTAATGGTTTTTTAAAAGCTGGCAATCTAGGTGAATATGTTTGTTAGCATTTAAGATGCACTTATTTCTGAGATATCATCTTAAAAATAAACTGAAAATGTGCAGTTGTGATGTATGGCAACTGTACGCCTGTAAAAGTGTTGGATGATTAAGTTAATACACAGGATTCAGCATTCCACTTTTCTAGTTCTAAGTAATAAATGCCTCTTTTTGTCATGTTTCTAATGTTTTTAATGTTTTCCAAGGCAATCAAACTTCCTGGAGTCCCAGATTGATGCTGGACCCCTGGATGCTGGCCTGTATACTAAAAGACTTATCTAATTCAACTCTTCTAACCAATCTTACCAAGGCTATGTTAGAATTTCCCCCCTTTTTTTGCTCCTTATGTAATTAATAGCAATCATAGGGGGGGAAAAACTCCCATGAAATATTTATTACAATATTCAGTCTAGGAGGATGAACAGATAAACTCCACTAAATGTAGCAATCCATAGGTGACACAGTACATCAAAATAAAATGCTGCAGCATTTGGAATCCTACAGTTTGTCTTGGCAGATTTGGAAGCTAATCAGAGTTTGGCCTGGTTAATCCTTCCTTGGAAGACCTTTAGGGAATATCAGCACTATATGCTAGATTGAGAATTTTTTTAAAATCCTGGAAGAGGCTGATGACGAACACAAGGCTATTGCCAAGAAAAAAATGTGAGTGGTCCATGAAATCACCACGTAGAAATCTGCAAAGCCAAATGTTCTGGGAAGGAACATTTTGGAGAATTCTAGAATGTTTTGTTCTCCCTTTGAACCATGACATTCCAGCTGAATGGGGATGGGTAGGTCCAGCAGTATTCAGGCCCCATTCTCCTCAGACTGAACGTTAAGGCAGCCTTGGCTCAGGAACAATTTACATTTACCTTGTACCATTTTCCAATTTTAGCTGAATCTACAATTCTTCTAGATATAGCTCCTCTTTCTCCCTGAACATAAAGATCTTCTTTCAATCTATTCATGCTATATTTGAATAACATGGAGCTTTGTTATTCCTAAATACCCTATTAACTACCCTACGTGTTAAAAGAAAGTATGGCATAGATTTTGTTCATAATTCCATTTCACTCCATACTGAACAGAAATTAGATTAGCTTCACAAACTGGTTCAGGTTCAGGTTCATTTTATTTATATGCCGCCCTATTCCCGGCGGGACTCAGGGCGGCGCACAAACCCAAGGAAGGGAAGGGAAACACAAAAACTACAACAAAAGTACAGGGCATTTAAAACAACCAACAGGCACACGATTCGAGAGGGGAAGGGAACTCATCGACCCCAGGCCTGCCGACACAGCTAGGTTTTAACGGCCTTTCGGAAGGCCTGGAGAGAGGTGAGGGTCCTAATCTCTGCGGGGAGCTCGTTCCAAAGGGCCGGAGCTGCCACAGAGAAGGCCCTCCCCCAGGTAGTGGCCAGATGACATTGGCTAGTAGACGGAACCCGGAGGAGGCCTAATCTGTGTGATCTAATGGGTCTTTGGGAGGTAATTGGCAGCAGGCGGTCTCTCAAGTACCCAGGTCCAATACCATGAAGGGCTTTATAAGTGACGACTAGCACCTTGAAGCGTAGCCGGAGACCAGCTCGCGGAGGATAGGTGTAACGTGGGTGTACCGAGGTGCACCCACAATCGCTCGCGCGGCTGCATTCTGGACGAGCTGAAGTCTCCGAATGCTCTTCAAGGGCTGCCCCATGTACCTAGCTTATCCTAGAAATCTTGATCATCCTACTTTTTCTTACTCTTCCTTCCAGTGAAGGAATATTGTTTACATTTATTTATTTATTTATTTATTTATTTATTTATTTATTTATTTATTTATTTATTTATTTATTTATTTTAAAAACTACTACAGCATACTCAGGAGTAATTGATTAATGAATAATTCATTATTCATGAGTAATAAATTGAAATGGAAATGGGCAAGGTGAACAGATGGCAGGTGGACCAAGGCAGTCATAGAATGGACCTCACTAGATAAAAGCCTCCACGAAAGAGACCTAAAACAAGATGGATCGATGACATCAGCAAGTATTGCTGGCCCAATTGGCAAAAGAAAGTTCAGGACCGTATTGGTTGGGAACATGCGGAAGAGGCCTTCATCTTGCAGTGGACAGACAATGAGTAAAATGATGATAATGATGACTCTTGAGTAAATTAATACACTGCACATTTTATTATTACTGTTCTTCAACTGTAATGTCCTCTACTTCTTCAACCTCAAGTATGTCACTGTATTGGTAATATTAGCTATTTTCTATATGGTGTGGTATTATTTTGCCACAAAACTAGATCTCAGAGTTGAATCAAAGATGTATTAAAACATTGAAGAAATGGAACACATTAAGATAGGTTGGGAATAAAAACATCTATGAAACCTAACATAATGCAGTTTACTACTTCAACCCAGGTTGAGTGGTTGGTTGAGGAGAGGGAAAGAGTCCAAGATGAATCCCATTTATTTAAATGTCTGAGTTCTTCACCAGAATTTCCCAAAATGTCCCCACAGAATATTATATCAACTCATTTTAGCAGCTATTCAATTATGTGAGATGTATTTTAAGAACTTTGTGGCAAGGAGCAATTTGTAAATGGAAGAAATTAAGAGGGCAGCCAAGAAATAAAAAAACCTTGATGTTACAAATACTGGATTTCTAGATTAAATGTGATCAACAAATAATGGATCTGTTACGGGAGAATCCTTTTTGGTGTGATTATGTTAAATCATGGTTAACATAAATTAGGATGAATAAAACTGATCTTTAGTAATACAGAAGCAGAAGGGGATGCTTATAGGATCAACTCTATAAAACAGATTCTGAGGCAGATTTGTTGGTCCTGGGTTGCTTCCAAACACATTTTGTTGCTAAGGAGACATGAGGTCCAGTTTTTTTTTCAAACCAACAAAGGATTTAGTAGATTTTTTTAAAATCCAGGAAACATTGTCAATGTAGTAAATAAAGGCCTTTTCTTTTGTCACAAAGAAATGTAGAGTATGGCATATGGTCAAAATGAAGGAAGAATCAGAATGGGGGATATGGCATAAGAATAATGATTTGAAGTATTATACTTTTATCTACCAAGCCTTCTTAAATAAAACATGTTTTTTGCTGCACCAAAGATCTCAGTTTCTGGAATAAATCTTTATGAGACAGTGATTATGTTCTTTGTGATGCCCAGGTATGGTCCAGTTGTGAGTAAACCTGCCTCTACCCATTACTGATCAGAGGAGATATTCAGCCAGTTCTGACAGGTTCTGGAGAACCGGTAGAAGAAATTTTTAGCAGTTCAGAGAACTGGCAAATAGGCTGCGCCCCCCCCCCCCCTGATCTTTTTTTGTTGCCCCGAATAGGAGAAGGGAGCTGGAAAGCAGGTTAGTGGGGTGGGGAGGGAATGGGAATTTTGCAGTATTCTTCCCCTGCCATGCCCACAAAGCCACGCCCACAAAGCAACACCACGCCCACAAAATAACGCCCACAGAACCGGTAGTAATTTTTTTTTAATCCCACCACTGATTACTGTATCATATTTTGGAGCATATAAGAGCTTCCATTTGCTGTTATTATATTACTCTTCCATTAAAACTAAACCAAACAAAAACCATTTTTTATGAGCCGAGGTGGTGCAGTGGGTAGAGTGCAGTACTGCAGGCCACTTCAGCTGACTGCTAGTTCAGCAGTTCAGCGGTTCAAATCTCACCGGCTCAGGGTTGACTCAGCCTTCCATCCTTCCGAGGTGGGTAAAATGAGGACACAGATTGTTGTTGGGGGCGATATGCTGACTCTGTAAACCGCTTAGAGAGGGCTGAAAGCCCTATGAAGCGGTATATAAGTCTAACTGCTATTGCTAACTGCTATTGCTATATTAAAAATTAAGAACATCAATGAAAGGACACGAAACGCCTCCCAACAATGGTTCAATTTTCAATACAGAGTAGTCTTTATCTGGTGGAAATAAAAACCATTTCAAGTATTTGTGCCTATTGATTCATATACATATTTTGTGCATAGAGATGATAAAAGAACAAATTAGATTCTTTAGCAACCAAGCCTGGAGTAACCTTTCAACACTATTTATTTAATTACTGCCAAAGTCTGTTTTTCAAGTATGACAAGCACAGGTAATACGCTTATATTGATTGCTAAGTATTATCAGTCATTGACAGAATATTGACTATTTTACTTGAAACCAGATCTACAGATGTGTGTGGAATGCTGAATTTCTGAGCAATTTAATAGTGCAAAATGAAAATGAAAGAGCGGATATATTTATGACATCTAACTTAAAATGAGTTTTCTGCCTGCTCAATTATATAGGATTATCAAAGTTCAAAGCTGAAAGTACTTCATGTCTACCATCTATATAGAATCATTAATCTTTGCAACCTTCTCTAAAACACGTCCGTAAGATTATCCCCAGATTATGCATTTGGCAAAACTGCATCGCTGCAAATTCTGCCAATTTCACCAATCATTCCTTTGTCATGGGTATTTCAGAGTCTTTCCATCTTTATGCATATAATACAGGAATCTCACTGCAGTTACTATGCATAAAAAAACAATCTTTCACAAATATCTTCGTGTTGTCTGTCCATTAGTCCCAGAAAAAAATCTAAAAAATTTAAAAATCTCTGAATCACTATATGTATTTCAATCCGAGCATTTCTATTGGTTTTTTTTTACAAGGCAACCAAGCACGATAAAAATGATTCTTCAGATTTCCCATCTTTCCAACATAAATCTGAAGTACCTTCATACATTCTATACATAGTTTTTCTGGTATCCTATACCAATGGTATGTCATTTAAACATTTTTTTTTCTTTTAAATCGTAACATAATATGGAAGTCCTTTCAATCACATGCTCTCCCATTGTTCCATATATGTTATTAACCCAAGTTCTTAGCTCATTTTGTCATACATTCTTTAATTTTTCTTCTGTTTCAGACTTCAGTAGGAAGGCATCTCCATCGAATTGTGGTTCTCTTAGCTTATTTGAATAAGTGAAGCTATGGATGGAGTTTTCCATGAATTAATGGAACAAGCTACAAAAGGAGAGTTCATCCACTTTTGATTGCGGGTTACATCAACTGGAACTGGATACCAAACAGTGGTTCACAGGGAAATATATAAATTTAAAATTTAACAAATTAAATATGCAATTAGAAAATACATTATTTTTGCTGTGATGTGAGATAAATCAATCATAATAGAGCTGGAAGAGATCTTGGAGGTCTTCTAGTCCACCTTCCTGCTCAAGCAGGACACCCTATACCAGGGGTGTCAAACTTGCGGCCCATGGGCAAGATGCGTCATGCACTGGCTACGTCCACCCCCGGTTTAGCAAAGAGGGGAAAAGTCACGATATGTCACGTGATGACGTGATGCCACAAGTTTCACACCCCTGCTCTATACCATTTCAGACAAGTGACTTGGTCCAGTCTCTTCTTAGAAACCTCCAGTGATGAAGCACCTACAACTTCTGATGAGTTGGGTTTGTTCCATGTATAGCATTGTCAAGATCATGGAGCCGAGGTGGCGCAGTGGTTAGGGTGCAGTACTGCAGACCACTTTAGCTGACTGTGATCTGCAGTTGAGCGGTTCAAATCTCACCGGCTCAAGGTCAACTCAGCCTTCCATCCTTCCGAGGTGGGTGAAATGAGGACCCGGACTGTGGGGGCAAGTTGCTGACTCAATTTGCTGAAAAAAATTTGTAAACCGCTTAGAGAGGGCTGAAAGCCCTATGAAGCGGTATATAAGTCTAATAAATAAATAATAAATAAATAAATAATCATGACTAGAAAGGAAGTCACAAACATTACCCTTTCCACATGCTGTTAATTCAAATAATCTTTATAAACGTCTCCTGAAAAGCTGCGGTATTAATTAAAACAAAAATATTGGATATATTGTTTCTAGTATAGTATTTAGAATTAGGTCCAGCATTCCTATTGCGACATGCTCAGGCTGGGAATTTGTTTTTCTCTAGCATAACAGGCCTTGGGTTTTGTTTTGTTTTTTAAATAAAAAAGAGTGTATAAACAACCAGATGCAACTACATTTAACATGTAGCTTGTCAGGTTCCAGGAGACACTCATTATTTTTCTTAAAGAAGCTAAAACATGAATCCACATTTCTATTTTTTTGCTAAATAATCAAAGATTAAAGACTACATCCAGACATGCTCTTTATATTAATTGCTGTTATGAAAAGCCAGCAAAACACTGGCAAGGTTAGAACAACAATGTTCAGCCCATTTAAGATCTGCCATGTCTTCTTTTGTTGATCAGTTAAAAAAAAACCTGGAAGAATTTGTTTAAATCTAATCTGTTTTTATATGGCAGTGACACCTGACAAATCACCACGATGTGTATCATGATTCATTTGTCTTGTTTAATAAGTGGTTACTCCTCATGCTTAGATGCTTCGGCAGTCAATTAAGATAAGTAGATACATCATAAAACATTTTGGGTCATCATATTTCTTAATTAAGCTTTAAAACAACAACAAAAATTCACCTTTCTACAACTTATTGCTGTATTTTTATATTGTTGAAACGTTCTGTCGATGGCAGCTAATTAGAAAACTGATGGAATCATAGCAATTCATACTCTACTGGAGTCCACTGCACTCTTTATGGATTTTAGATCTACAATACCGTTTTCCCCAGAAAATAAGACAGGGTCTTATTTTCTTTTGACCCCCAAAATAAGCATTTGGCCTTATTTTCAGGGAGGTCTTATTATTTTTGAGGTGCAGGAGGCGGAGAGCGTAGTCACCTCATGGCTGCTGCTGTGTTGCAATATTTTCGGGGCGGGATTATTTTCATGGGAGGGATTATTTTAGTGCATGCGCTCAAAAGCCCGATTGGGTTTACTATCCGGGGAGGTCTTATTTTCAGGGATACAGGGTACTATCCTGGGACCATGTGAGGCAGGTTAGGATATCATGGAGCTCCAGCTACTCGGACAAAGAAATTCTGCAAGTGATTTTGTTGCTCTCGCATCTGAGTACTGAGAAGCAATAAAGTCATTGCCCCACATGATGTTGCTGCATATCCCACGGGGCGGGCCCAAAAAGTTAAGATGGCAGCCATGATCACAGCTGTATTCCTTATGTGACAGACATAAAAATGATGACATGAATTTTGAATACACAGTTGTGATTGACAAACCTGACTTCTTTGACCAATAAACTGAAAAACTGTCAAGCCACGTTTCCATTTAAAATATTTACTATTGCGATGGCAAGTCTAGGAATCAAGGTAAAGGAAGTGTTTCCACAAATTGAGAAGCAGATCATCAACAAGCTCTAAAGAAGCACACTACTTAAAAAAAAATCTTCTCTTGGTACAGCAAAAACTCCACTGGTAGCACCTTAAGGACAACTTCACATCAGAGGTGGTATTCAGCAGGTTAGGAACAGTTCTGGAGAACCGGTAGCGGAAATTTAGAGTAGTTCAGAGAAACTACTCTAAATGCCACCTCTGACTGGCCCCACCCCCATCTATTCTCTGCCTCCCGAGTCCCAGCTGATTGGGAGGGAATGGAGATTTTACAGTGCCCTTCCCCTGCCATGCCCACCAAGCCATGCCATGCCCCCAGAACCGGTAGTAAAAATGCTTCACATGTAGCGTTCAGAACATTCCAAGATGAATTCCAGGCCACTCTGGTCCCACAATAAATCTTTTTGTTCAGCAGTTAAGCCTCAGTTCAGTTGTATGAATCTGAGATTGTTGCACACACAAGCTCAGGGTTGAAGTGTGGAATCCTTGACGCTCTTGGAGCTTGGTTGTTTGCTTGCAGATGTTTTGTTATCCAACCAGGTAACATCTGTAAGTACTAAAAGGGAGTAGGGAGTGAAGTTCTGGAGGAGAGAAGGGAGTTACTGTATATAAACAGAGAGCAAATCCTGTTCCCTTCTATTACTGAAGATGTTACCTCGTTAGATAACAAAACATCTGCCAGCAACACAATCAAACAAGCACAGAGAGCACTCCACAGAATTTTGGCTGGCTGAGTTCAAGGATCTTTCATCCCATGCAATTCTGGATCCATCTTAATCTTGCTTGCAATCAATAGGAGGAGATAATCAGGGAATGAAACACCTCAAATCTATCACCTGACTACCCTCTCAACCCAGGACTGTCTTAACACATGGGCCTGATGGCTACTTGCCCATGAGCCCCATGAGCATAGGGGCCCCATACTAACCCTTCAATGCACCTTGTATTATATAAATACACCAACATATTTATTACATTTTGCAGCATTTTTTAGAATTAATACTAACATGCAAATATATGTTTTAATTTATCGACCATTTACATTTATATTCCTGTGGGTAATTGTCGCAGGGGCCCCAGTAGACTGCTTTGTACTGGGGCCCATAATGTTGACAAGACAGCCCTGCCTCAACCTTCCCACAATCCCTTGATGATAGGCTTTAATATACATCCACATGATGTACCTGAGACCTGAGAGACCGCCTCCTGCCAATTACCTCCCAAAGACCGATTTGATGGCACAGGCTTGGCCTTCTCCGGGTTCCATCTGCCAGCCAATGTCGGCTGGCGATTCCCCGGGGGAGAGCCTTCTCTGTTGCTGCTCCGGCCCTCTGGAACAAGCTCCCTGTGGAGATCCAGACCCTTACCATCCTCTCGGCCTTCCGTAAAGCTACCAAGTTCTGGCTGTTCCGACAGGCTGGGGGCTGTTGAAATATCCAGCCCCGCTTCAATTGTGAATGTTGTGCATTTTTAAATTTTTTGTATTGTCTTATTTATTCCCCTTTCCCTGTTTTATTGTGAGCCGCCCGGAGTCCTTCAGGAGTGGGCGGCATACAAAACTAATAAAACAAACAAACAAACAAACAAACAACACATATTATACAGATATACCAGAGAATTACAATGAGTTGATAAACATAGTCTTGGCTTCTATGCAGATGTCCCTATGTGAAAAATGATCTTGGTCAAGACAAGAGGCTTCTGCTATTTATTCATTCATTTATTTTTATTTATTTTGTCAACAAGTACAAGGAAACAAGTAGGAAAAACACATGCAAAAATGGCACAAATAAATGGATAAAAATAAGAAAAACATAGCCATAAACACATAAAAAGAGTACATATAAATGGGACAGTAGGACAGGGACGGTAGGCACGCTGGTGCACTTATGCACGCCCCCTTAGGAACCTCTTAAGAAATGTGTAAGGTCCACGGTAGACAGGTTAAAGTAAAAGGTATGAGGATTAGAGGAACTAACAACAGGATTGGGTAGGGTGTTCCACACATTTACTACTCTATTGCTGAAATCGTTTTTGTTGCAATCAAGGTTAGAACAGATTTCATTTAGTTTGTATCTATTGATAGCCCTTGTGTTATTCCAGTTGAAGTCAAAGTAGTCATTATCAGGTAAGACGTTATGGTAGATTATCTTGTGCACCAAGGTCAGGTCAGAATGTAAATGACGCAGTTCAAGGTTATCCAGGGCCTAAAATTTAAAGCCTGGTGGTATACGGAATTTTATTACAAGCAGAGGAGTTGAGTACTCTTCTTGTAAAATACCTCTGGACCCTCTCTAATGTTTTAATGTCCGAAATGAAGTGTGGGTTCTAGCTATCTTTTACACTGTTGACTGCAATGTTCCAGAAGAGCTGACATAAAGAAATAAGGAAATGTGCAACTAACTATACATATCGCTCCGCCAAAGCAAGTATTCTTCAATGTCCTCAGATATACATTTTATATTAGAGATTACCTGAATCATTGAATGATTTATGTTTCCAGAATTTTAATAATATGTTCCTGAGAAACTCTGGGAAATGAAGTGAGGAACCGCCTAGGTGAACCGTGATGTCAAGACTCACACAGCTGAGAAAGACTAAAGAAGTAAGAATTAGAAAGATTTCGGATAGGTTTAATGCTAATCTTGGGGTAAATAAAGAAATCTTAGAAACGGTAAGAAGAATTTCCAAGGTTCATTTATAATGAGTTCATTGAAGCAAGACACTGAATGATTGGAAAAGCTGCTTCCCAAGGAAATAAGTACCCAACAGACGTCTCTTCTCTCTCTTGATTAGGTCTAATTTTTCTTCTTACTTTCTCAGTCAGCCAACAAGCTCTTACAAGTAGCTGAAGACAAAATGAAAAAAAATCATACATTTGAGTCCATGAAGGGGCAATGTTAACAGTCTTGCTTCTTTGCTTTTATTGCATCTGTAGGTGCTTATTCACAAAGCCCCTTTATGATATTCATCCAATTTTCACGGATTGCAAGATTCTTTATGAGTAAAATCTAGTGTGATAATTAGGTAGAACATACTATAACCGTGATGGCGAACCTATGGCATGTGTGCCCAAAGTGGCACGAGAAGCCATGTCGCCTGGCACGCGGGGCCTTGCCTGCTTGTCTTCTGGGTTTCTGGCGTGCATGCACATGTGATGATCAGCTGTCCTTCGCATGCACGGCAGTGCTGAAAACTGGCCTGAGCATGCGCACCACTCAGCTGATCGTTGGGTGCGCATGCGCACTAGATCCTGGAAGTTTGGCTTTTCTGAAGCGCAGCCCTGACGAGCAGGTGAGCGTGCAACATTTCCATGCAACCTTTTCGGCACTTGTGCCAAAAAGGTTCGCCATCACTGTATTATAATGTTATCTGGAATTCTTTGGGACTTGTAGAAGCTGATGAAATGGGTAGGGTTCTCTATAGGATAAACATCATCTGTGAAGTTGACTTCCCCTCTTGGTTCCATTGTGAAAGTACAAACAACTAGGCATGAGAATAGCAATAGCAATAGCAGTTAGACTTATATACCGCTTCATAGGGCTTTCAGCCCTCTCTAAGCGGTTTACAGAGTCAGCATATTGCCCCCAACAACAATCTGGGTCCTCATTTTACCCACCTCGGAAGGATGGAAGGCTGAGTCAACCCTGAGCCGGTGAGATTTGAACCGCTGAACTGCAGCTAACAGTCAGCTGAAATACTGCACTCTAACCACTGCGCCACCTCGGCTCTAGTGAAGTGGTGAGAGTTTTTTGAGAAAAGAAAAGGTTTCATTAACCTTGAGACGATGGTGCACCTGCTACTGGAGAAGCCATCTTTCCAGCTACCCATATTGGAGAACTATCGCCTCATCTTCAACATTCCATTAAGGCAGTGTTATAAGAATGGGCACTTGCTTAACTGGTTTTTTTTTTTTTTGTATTTTTTATGAATGGGCTTCTATGATCTCTGCACTGATATGTGACTATTCTGGTATCACATAGTTGCATTATAATGTTTTAATCATATTATTGTGAATCCCCTTTGAGTTGTGGGAACTTGGTGGTATATAGTGTTCTGACCTAGGCTTCCTGATACAGTAAAAAGCACATGCTTAGTCCCCAAAACCATCTTTTTATTTCAACAGCTGTGAATTATGTTCATTCACAGCCCGTAATGAGTCACAAATAGTTTTTAAAGAGTCCCACAGAAGTCTCCCACAGTCGTTCGGGATAAGGCTGATGAGCACCCACCTTTATCTCCTTTGAAATGCTGCCAAAGACCTAATTGGCAATTAGCTTTGCAAGGCCACACAGAGCACAGAGTCAAAACGGAGCTTCTGAATTTAAACTGACCAGAACGAACAACATTGCTTCCTGCAAAGGCTCATGTGCCTTTGCTCCTCCTTTATGTCTTATGGGAGGGGCCACTCATCTCCAAGCCTTACTCATGATGTCCGACTCCAAAGGCTTGGGAGGCAGCACATAACTCCCAGATGGCCCTGGCCCGCTCTCTGCCTCTGATGCAGAGTCCTCATCCGAGCCTTCTCCAGACTCCAGGACCGGCCCATGTTCCTCCCCAACCTCCTCACTGTCCGACTCTGCTGCCAGCTCCACAGGCTGCCGGCGGAGCACAACACATAGATACTCATAAATAAAATAATAAAGCTGCTGTGATTTGGGTTCTTATATCTCCCAACTGATTTTTTAAAAATACAGTGCTATAATACTGTGCTATTTTATGTGTGCAGGACAACTCATCATATCAATGAAGGAGCAACTCATTCTGTTAGGAACATATTTACCAACATATTTGCAATTCTAAGACACCAGGCTCATCCATGTCACATAACTAGAATGATCAGATTAGAATGTTGACAACTAAGGGGCAGTCAAGAGCTGCTGCATCAGAAATAATAAATGCACTTCTTGTACATGACAATGATATTCCAAAAACAAGAGACAATCCTTTATATTCATGGGTACCTACTAAATCGGACGCATCATAAGATATGGAACAACATCATCTGACCTTAATTCATGATGTTTAGAGCCATTCCCTCAATCATTCTGTTGTGGAATAAACAAGTTATGTAAAATAAGGTGCTCAGGTATAGATCTATTGCTAAACGATTAGTGAGGCTCAACAACGAAACAGTTTTCACCTTCACTTTTCTCTTTCTTTTCCTCTTGTCAATCTCTTCCCTGGCATCCCACTGTTTGCTTACTAGAAAAGCATTTTATATGTGCCTATGCAAATGAGAGCATTCAGCCGAATTGCAGCTGTACTTGTAATTATTTTATTTTGCTTGTGAGATTTATCTGCTGCCTTACTACAAGCAGACTCTGAGCAGCACACAGTAAGATTTGTTTTTATACACTGCCGTATGCAATAGTAATTTATCCTTATTACGCGTGTTTTAAACAAAACACTACTATTGTCAATATCATTTAAAGCACTGATACTGACATAAAAAGACAATTGGAACAACACCTCAAATAGTCTTAAAACAAGCAGAAATATGATCAAATATGTGATCATATCCAGTAGTAGACTGGCATGCAGTCAGATCTTAGCTTATTTGAAATATAGCTGAACTTTACCCCCGTTTCTTCCCTCCCCTCAGTCTGAGTCATAAATCACATTCCCCAATGAGGTGCACCCCTCCCAAGTCTGCTGCGGTAATCTGAGATCCGACTAGCTGAAAGTATGCGTGGAATGCGCTTCCCCCCTTTCCTACTATGTCAACTTTAGGAATTGACAAGGATCTGATTAGAGGGAGATGCTTTAAGTCAATCTTGGTTTCTGATGACTCCATGAAGACATCCTTGGAGAATTTCTTTGGCAACATTTTTGGAATTGCCTTCTTCTTCCTGGGCCAAGTGTTAATTATTGGCCACATGACTTTGTGCCTAAGGCAGGACCAGAACTCACAATCTCCTGTTTTCTTGCCTGGTGCCTTATCACTACATCAAGTGGACTCCCATAAGGAGGATTTATCTAACTTTATTTTGGTTTTTGAAAATATATAATTGTGGAAACCAATTATCTCAGGTGACATGTACTTCAAGAAGGATAGTCCCTCCCCCCTCTACAAGCAGTATATTCCTTCAGGGATAATATTTTTGGAAACTTGAAGCAATGTCAGGGAGAACTGAAGGAAGCTTGGTGTGAAACCATCCATGTTCCCTGTTGTGCCCAGGTGAAAGAAAGAAAGAAAGAAAGAAAGAAAGAAAGAAAGAAGGAAGGAAGGAAGGAAGGAAGGAAGGAAGGAAGGAAGAAGAGAGAAATCATCAACTGAAATCATCTGCTTGTCTGCTTGCAGGAGACATTTGGAAATAAACCAAGCACTGGGTGAAATGGCTCAACACCATATCCAGCAAAAGGTTGAAGAAGAAAATTACCAATTTCTTTTATGATCTCACCCTCCTCAATATCATTGAATCCTAACTGCAATAGAACTTCCAAAGCAGTTTTACGGGATAGAGGAGGGTAGCAGAGGGACCTTTCCACCTACACAGAGTGAAATTCTGAAGATACTTTTGGATTTCCCAGGATATGTGAGGTGATTTTTAAAAAAAACATAACAATAAAAAACCCATAAATGCATTGGAAAATATTATGAGTTGGCTAAATCGAATTTCTAAAATTTGATGCTGAGAATTCACATCATAGAGAAGAGACCATAAAATATATATTCAAAATGCGCCAACCCTATAAGGAAAAATAAGATGGAGGGAAGGACTAATAATTCCCTTTCAATAAAAATGTTAATTTTCTGGTAATACAAGCATTGCAGCAAGTTCTGATGCATTGTAAAACAATCATCCTTCAGTAGGCATAAAAAACTACTTTGAGACCTTTAAACTTCACTTTCACCTTTGGACCAATGGTAGATGTTTTGACCTAGGCTTCCCAAGAGCATGAACCTTGCCCTGAAACTTCTTTAAATACTGTATTTCCTGTCTGCAAGACTCAGTGTTCATAACCCCAGGTATTCTGATCTAGGCTTCCCAAGAGCATGAAGCAAACTCCTGGTCCTGACAAAAACCCTTTTATTAATTTAATGTGAATTCCGCTCATTCACATCCATTAAAGTCTTTCAAGAGAGGATTTACGGTCACAGACCTTATCTGGCGTAGAGAACTGCCAGGCCAATATCTGCAGAACTTGGCAAGTTGTCTTGGAGAGTCGCAAACCAATTAAGCGAACTGATTGTCTCCTGCAAACTCCATTCCCCTTTCGTTTCTCTTTTATTTCCTCTGGAAGGGGTCATTCATCGTCCACCTGTGGCCTTACTCCCAAGTACTTACTCCTGTTCTTTAGCTGTTCCTTTCGTCTAACAATTCTGTGAATGTGCACACTGGGAACAGGCTCCAGCTGTTTGTCTGCCTCACTGATGTCTGACTCTGAAGGCAGCTGATAACTGGAATACGGCGCTGGCCCCCTCTCTGCCTCTGCAAAATTGTCTCCTTATTCCTTTTTCGATAGGGAGCCTGATCCAGCCATTTCTGAATAACTCAGAGGCAGTTTCCTCTCTCGTGTTCTTGTGGCATTGAGGATGTTTTAATTTATGTTTTTAATCTGCAGAAAAATTTTCTCTCAGCAGTTGTTTCTGTGCAGCAGAGCCAATGTCTTGGCAAGACCTTATTTATAAATGAAATGATATTTATGTTCCCTTTTGTAACCTCTCCCTTCCTGAGATCTCTAGCTTATCTTCGAACCCTAAAGCTTCATTCATTTACTTTGTATTGGGGTCATGGATCTTTCTGTCTTGCTCAAGTGACCTTTCAATTCCATGAGTAAATATAAAGGACGTGTTTAACATTCTGCGCACACTGCTCCTTGTGGATGGAGAAAAACAGAACTAGACAGAAAGAAAAATAATAAATCCTTGCAGATTTCACCATCACAGCCACAGTACCAGACTCTCTTTCTCGAAACGGCATAAAACTGTTTAAAACAACTCCACTTATCAAAGGAAGAGGGAACACAAGTGCATGAAAATGGGTTTGATAAAAGAAAAAGGGAGAACACAGCAATCCTCCATTGCCCTCAGAAGCCTTAAGGCACCTAGGTTTTAGATGCTCAGGATATCGCAGGAGTGTCAAACTCAACTTCATTGAGGGCTCCACTTCAGGGTTGTTTTTGACCTTGGGAGGCCAAAGTAGCCATGGCCAGGGTAGGCGTGGCCAGCTCGATGTCACTCATGTTGGGGGCACCTGTGGTGGCCTGAGGGCTCTGCCACAGAAACCGGGCTCCTGCGCTCCATTTTTGGCTGCAACCGCCTCCTGCAATCCTAGGACAGCGAAAATGGGACTTGAGAGGACCTGCGTGCCACGTCCCCAACTCCCGTTTTCGCTGGCAGAGGCACCGTGGGCCAGTCCTTCGCTGTTTCCACGGTAGCCTGTGGACTGCATCTAAGCACCCCACCCCAAATTTGGTCCCTGGGCCTTGAGGTTGACACCCCTGGGATACAGTATTCACAACTCAGTACAGAATATGAGCTAAAATACATAAGAAAAGGAATAAATGAGGAGTTAGATAGTCAACTAAATTAGGAGGGAACAGTGTCTTAGAAAGAGATAGTTTGGCATACCAAACATCAGGTCCCTAGTTTAATTACAATATGTTAATTAATTCTTTATTTTGTCCAGAGAAAATATTAGTGTATTTATGTATTCAAAGAACAGGTGTCAAATGAGCAAAGAAGAAAATGGCAGCCAAGTTGGACTTTTAATGTAATTTATACTATAAATTATACACACAGAGGTGTATATGAGAAATATACACAAACACACACACACAAAAAAACACGTTTTCATTACATTTTTCTCCTGGTCTTCACAACTATGCTCTGATGTGAACTCGGCTGAGAAATAAATCACATAAAACTTGATGGCTGAATTGGGATTAAATGCTGTAACTCCTCAATATTAATCTGATATTCCAACAAAGCTGATTCTAATTTTGAACCTAACCAAGAAGGATGGTTTATTCTTTATTTTATTCCTCCATCTCCAGCTTTTTTGGAACAGCTTACAACTGTTTCAAATCACAATTCACTTGTTTATTAAATCCATTTATTAAAAAAAACACAACAATAACAGACCTACAATACAGATCTAGGAACTAGAGAAGCACACTAGAAAGCAAACACTGATTGGAATGGGTCTGCCTTAAATGTCCCCATTTATTGGCACAGCTATCAAGTTAGCTCTTGTCACCATCAACCCTGAAGGAGAAGCTGTTTCCAGGAATTCTCAACACATCCCAAATCTCTAAAATATGCCCAAGGTTCCATATAGATATTAAATAGCATAGAAGGCAAGATCCATCCATGAGCAATGTTGTAATTCAAAAAAACTCAAGTACAGGTCAAGAATGTCATTAGTTACCATTAGTTAAAATAGCCTTGATTCCACAAGATTATTCTTGCAAAAGGTTTATAGAATATATAGGTAAGATCAGAGGTGGGTTCCTACTGGTTCGGACCAGTTCGGCCGAACCGGTAGTAACTTGGTGGCCTGGGTCATTGGAACCGGCAGCAACCCAGGCCTGCCACGCCCCCGAACTGGTTCTCTCAGTGGCGCCATAGATGGCGCCATCTTGTTTTTGCCTTCTGTGCATGTGCAGAGAAATTTTTGTTGCACTGCAGGTGTGCACTCAGGGCGCATCAAGCGTGTCCCTGAGTTAACCAACAGTAGCGGCAGCTGGAACCCACCCCTGGGTAAGATTATATATGCCCTGTCCAATACCAAGCACTGAGTACCTACCAGGCTGACCAAACTAAACTTTAGACCCCAAACTAAACCTAAAACCAGAATGAGATAAATCTAAAAAGTACCCAGTATCTTGTAAAACTGCCTCTATTTGTGGCACATTCAAGAATACTAAGAACTGCAGAAATGAAAAAAGGTGGGGATACGACTGATCATGGATAACAGTATTGCCAGGGAATATGTAAAAATATATCAATTTAACTTTTTTTTAAACATGTTTCTTTTTCAGATTAAATAGGAAGGCTAATCAGACTTTACTGGTGCAAAACTATGTAATGAGATATTCAGTATTAATGCATACCACATAGACTTTGGGGTAATGGGAGAATTTAGCAGCTCATTTTGCTAGCATTCACAAGTCTTTTGGTTTTATATAACTGAAAAATTAAAATATAAAGCAAAGTACATAGCTTTAATAAAATAGTAATGATGCTGATCAGACAAACCACATTTCCTTAAGTGATTTCCAAATTATGAATCAAATCACATTATTATTTTTGGAAAGCTTTTGCAGACTACTTCCTTTCCACCCACATATATCCTTAGTAATATCTTCTCTTGTATAAGCTTACGTGTTATTAAAAATTAGACTGAGAACTGATCTAAACAATTTGTGCTAATTGGCCAAGTTGCAAGGAAATCAGCAATTAATGCTTGAAAGCATAGCAGTCATTTCTGGCTGGGGAAACTTTCATTAAGAATACTGGCAGATTTCCTTCATCACAAGTGAAAATAAAATTTCTTCACAAATGCTTTGGTAAAAGGATTGAAATTTCAAAAGCCTCTCATTCACTTGGTAATAAATGTTATCTCTTATTTTGATAGCAAATGTATGCCAACCGAACTAATGCAATGTCAAGTCAATGGTCTACTTAGCTCAGGGCTGACAGCTCTAAAGTCATTATTCTTCTCCACTGTGAATTTGTCAGGTAGCACCAAGAATCATGATCACAGGCACCATATTATGTTTGTAAATTAATAAATATTGCATCAAGTTCTGGACACCGTACTTTAGTATGCACACTGACAAACTGAAAACTATGAACAGGAGAGCAACCAAGGTGATAAAGGCAAACTCTTATATTCTGACCTAGGCTTCCCAAGATCATGAAACAGACTCCCCGTCCCTATAAAATCTCTTTTATTTAGGTTAAAGGGAATTCCTCTCCAGTAAAGTCCTGGCCAGCAGTCTTTCATGAGATTTCACAACTACAGAACTTTATCAGGCTTGGAGAGTTGCCAGGTCGATATCTTCCAAACGCCACGCTGTAACAGCAATTACTTGGCAAGAAGTTAGGAAAAGATCTTCAACCTAATGAATTGAACTAATTGTCTCCTGCAAACTCCCCTCCCCGTTTGCTCCTCTTTATTCCCTATGGGAGGGGCCATTCACCATCCACCTGTGCCTTTTCTCCGGAGTTTGCTCTTGTTCCTTAGCTGTTCCCTTCTTCTGGCAGCTCTGAGCCTGCACATCAGGAACAGGCTCCAGCTGTTTTTCTGCCCCACTGATCTTCGACTCCGAAGGCAGTTGATAACTGTTGGATGGCCCTGGCCCCATCCCTGCCTGATGCAGAGCCCTCATCACAGCCTTCCCCAGACTCCAGGACTGGCCCATGTTCCTCCCCAACCTCCTCAGTGTCTGTGTCTGCCATCAGCTCTGCTGGCTGCCTGCGGGCCACAACATCTTAAGAAGGGGTGGGTGGAAGCACTGGGTATGTTTAATCTGGACAGTTGTCTTAGATATATGGTGGATTGTCATGCCGAAAATGGGACAGAATTATTTTAGAGTCATTCCAGGAGATAAGACAAGAAATAGTGGGTCAAAGTTTAAGCAATGGGGATCAGGGTAAATTTCCTGGTGGTAAAAGATATTCAACAATAAAACAAATTGCCTTGGGAGATGGTAGGCTCACCTTTGTCAGCAATGTTTAAAAGTGTCTGAATGGACATCTGTCAGCGATGGTAGTGTATGGATTTCTCCATGGGCAAGGGTTGAACTAGATCATCACCAAGGATAGTTACAATCCATAGAGTCTATTATTCGGTACCTTTTCTAGCTGTGTCTCAACTAGAATCACTGGTTATAAATATAGATCTGCTCCAAGTGTGAAATCTGGGAGACTGGATGCAGTCATAATAATTAGTTTAACTCTTAATATGCCATTTCTTATACAATAGTGAATGCAAAGCAATTTTATGCAATAATGAAGTTTCTTAAGAAATGTCTCTATAAATAAATACATTTCTATAAAAGATTACTTTTCTATGCTTTGACATATAAACCTATCCCAGGTCAAGAAAGTGACTTTTTCTGTCTTATGCCCTAAGACAGGTCCCTAAAGAAGAGACTGGCTGAATTCACAGAGGTTTAACTTGGTCAAATAAATACTTAGGGGTTGCATTGACGCAATATGTTAAACTTGGCTACTTTTCATTCAGATTGATTTTCCTTTGTGACAACTTTTGAATGAACCTAGTCCATAGTTAAATGAATTGTGCAAATGCAGACAACAGTGTGTGAAGAAAATATAGGACAGGGCTTAGTTGAAGGGGCCAAGCCAGTTGAGACTCTACTAATCCAAGTCAATCCATCCATCCATCCATCTATCCTATCTATCATCACTTTTGAAAACTGCCCATTTCCTTCAAGAGGGACTCTGGATGGTTTACAAACATCCTTCAAATGTTCTATTCCCAATCCTCTCACCACCACGTACAGAGGTGTGATTGTGATGTTAAGACGCAAGCCTACACAATATTGAAGAGTACAGTATGTAATTAGAAACTGAGGAAAAGAACTTAAGAATGAAACAAAAGTAACATTGTTTGATTTGTACTGTGGAGTCTTCAGGTTGCATGTTCAGTTGGTTAAGAGTGCCAGAATAGAAACTGTCTCAGAAGAGCTTAACAATTTTTAGAAAAAACTGGAGGAGGTGAAGATTATGTAGCTATTGGTGAATCAGTGTTCTTGAAACTTCAGCTTTCTGCACGTTTTCCTTGCATGCTTATTCTAATTCTGTAAGTAATATTCAATGGTATTCCATCATACCTTCTATTTCATTTTAATTTTCTCATTTTAATTCATTCCTATCAAATTATCTGTCCTGCCAGTGCAAGACAAATGTTCTTTATTATATTATTATTTCCTGTCAAATACATAATGCTTACTATATTTCAAACATTGACTTCTTGCAATAAATTAGAATAATGCTTTTTTTTTAAAAAAATCTATTGCTGTAGGAGTACTTAACTTGGCCTGAGGAATTCATTAAAAACGCTAGGGTCAAGGATCTTCATATTTTATGTGTTTATTTTTAGCTTCAGTTAATTTCTTTTAGCTGCATCTCAATCAATTCCTACAGATTTTAGACCAACGAGACATGAGTGGCAAAAATTGAGATTATCATCTGTTAATTAAAGTATAGATAACTCTTAAGTCTTTGTTCCTATCCTGGGGTTGTTTGGATTTCCACAGCCCAGTTTTGTTATATCATCTTCTTTTCAAGCTGAACTCATTTGAAAGAAATGGCTCATAATTTTGAGAATACTGGGCAAGCATCTCATTTGGACATCAATTCAATGCAGGATCATTTCTAGTGAAGAAGGAATCACTGTTGCTGCTATCTGGGATTTTTGTGATCTTGTGGAGCCTGAGGAAGTTACTGGATCCTCCTGGATCTGAATTCGGTTACTTGTGCACTAGATCCTAGTTCTAGTTCTACATTTAGGCAAGGTTCTACATTTAGGCAAGAAAAACAAAGTGCACAGGTACAGTATATGTGGTACCTCGCTCAATAGTAGTAACAGTGAGAGGGATCTTAGGATCTTAAATATGAATAGCAATAGCAATAGCAGTTAGACTTATATACCGCTTCATAGGGCTTTCAGCCCTCTCTAAGCGGTTTACAGAGTCAGCATATTGCCCCCAACAATCCGGGTCCTCATTTTACCCACCTCGGAAGGATGGAAGGCTGAGTCAACCTTGAGCCGGTGAGATTTGAACCGCTGAACTGCAGCTAACAGTCAGCTGAAGTGGCTGCAGTACTGCACTCTAACCACTGCGCCACCTCGGCTCTTTACAGTGCTCATTACTGTGCAGTAGCAACCCTCTACCAGGGTTAAGGCAGTGCTGGAAAACAATAGTAGCCGTACAAAATATTGTGGGCTCCATTGGACATTATCACTCAGGGGTGTACTCACTTTTGTTGCCAGCAGTTTAGACATTAATGGCTGTGTGTTGCGTTATTTTGAGGAGACAGCACATTTACACAAGGTTATACAAGCTGTATACTCACTACTTTACATTGTATTCAAGTGTCATTTCTTCAGTGTTGTCACTGAAGAATATTTACAAAATGTGAGGGAGTATACTCACTTCTGTGATATACTGTATGTGAAACTACTGGGTTAGATCGTTTTCTGATTGTGGGTAATAATAAACCAATAAACCAATGATACCCAGTTATAAATCACCACCCAGAGATGCTGTTGAAATCCCAAATTGCTGTGTGGAGGCTCTAAAGACGTGAATGGGGCAAAATCCATTCAAAACCAACTTTGCTAATTGGCAATAGCCATGCCAGTGACTTCATAACATATGCTCTGGTAGTTACTATGCACAGAGCCACATGCCCTCCTGAAGAAGGATTTCTTTTTGTCTGTGGGATTTGAGGATTTTCCTGGAGTTGTAGCTCCAGCTTAAACAGAAGATCAAGGGTCTGTCCTAATCAAAATATCTTGACAATGTTAGTTCATTCCCTAGTTACTGCTTGCTGAAGTACCACAATGCATTCCATGTGGGATTGGCTTTGGAGCGAACATGAAAGCTACAGGTAATACAATACGAGGTTGACTGAGTTCCTGAAGAGTCATCATCAGGTAACTCTTATTTTGAAGTTGATGAATTGGTTTCCAATAAACTTCTCATTCCAATTGAAAAGTGTTGTTTATCAGCTTTAAAGTTCTTTATGGAACAGTACCAGGATATACCAGGAAAAACTTTGCCGGAATTAAATCTGCCCCTATAATCCAGGTTACAAAGCTTCATGGTGATGGCTCCCATTTCATGGTACATTCTGCCCACAGAATTATCAATGCCCTCTATTCTATAGATATTTCAAAAACAGATCAGTATGGTTGGCTCTTAGGTTAAGTGAACGATGCCTTTTTTATACCAGACACGTTTTTTATTGTTCTTGATTGTTATAGGCTAAAATTGTCACAATTGCCTGTCTGCTCACTATGAAATAAGAGTGTTCCAAATAGCATCCAAAAGTAAATTAGAGTCCAAGGCAAAGTATTGCTCAAAGGTCCAATTGATTAAAAGAGCCATGTTGGCACATCTGGGAAAACCAAAATCTGAAAGCTTCCCAGTTTTCCCCACCTAGTTGAAAGTTCAAGATCTTGCCCCCACACTCACAAATCCATCACATGGTCCAATCTCCCACTGCCATGCTGGCAGTTCCACCCATCCAGTTCCAGTCAGGTGCAGAGACAAAGGATGACCTTAGCTCTCTAGAAAGAATTTTGTTATGGCTACATAGTATGTGACTCCTTACAACCCCCCCTACCATTTCCCCACAATAGAAAATGCATAGCAGAATAAAAGAAAGTGTAGCAGGCCAAAGATCCAAAAGGAAAGATGGCTACAGGCCTGACAATAAGCAAAATATATTGGCTTTATATGTGATTATATCACACCGGTATTATCAGATCTCTTTCCTGCCAACTGTCCAACTTCTGAATGTTTTCACTCTAGATAAGAAGGCCCTCCATCATCTATAAGCCACGGGTCTAAAAAAAACAAAACCCCAAACACCAAGATAGGAGTTCCAGCAAGAATGAATTTACAGATAGGAAGTTATGTTGCTGACAGATGGCATCATTATTTAGGAAGGATTGAAACCTGAATTTTATCATGCGAAGATAGAAGTTGATACTGAACACAGAATTCTGACACGACCAAGTTTCATTCTTTTAGGTATTATTAATGAAGTGTGGACAATGTTTGGAGATTGGAAGTAAGCTCAGCAACATTTTTCTTGATATCTGTTCTGGTCTAGGCAAGGGAGAACAATCCGACAAAATCAAACTCTCTTCCTGGAAACCAAAGTTTTAGCTTGGAGGAATAAATCACGAAACTATCTTTCATCTGCTACTGCAAACAGCACTTCTTCTTCTCAGGTGTATCTGTGCAGGATGAAACAAGAATAATATATTGCCTCCAGATTCAGAGCTTCAATATGCAAGTATTATTTTTTCTTATAGCAATAGCAATAGCAGTTAGATTTATATACCGCTTCATAGGGCTTTCAGCCCTCTCTAAGCACTTTACAGTGTCAGCATATCGCCCCCACAGTCTGGGTCCTCATTTCACCCACCTCGGAAGGATGGAAGGCTGAATCAACCTTGAGCCGGTGAGATTAGAACCGCTGAACTGCAGATAACAGTCAGCTGAAGTGGCCTGCAGTACTGCACCCTAACCACTGCGCCACCTCGGCTCTATGTTTAAGATCCCCCCACCTTAAATACTTTATAGACGGGCCTTACTTTCTAATACAGTGTTCTGAATGAGGAGTAGGGCATTGCTTTAAACACAGTGTGGTTAGTTTGGTTTGGCTTGGTTTGAGCTTATTTGTGATCGAATTATTCTGGTTGGGATTTATCTTCCTTCTTCTTTGAAAAATACTCCCATGCCTCTGTTGCTCTGTCTTTCCCCACACACTGGGAATCCTGTCCCTCCCCTGCTTTATTCTTGCCTTCCTACTCAACGATGAGATGGTGACGCAAATAAACAATTTCGATTGTCATTCAGTCAGACTTCAACAACAAGACCATAAAGCAGAGCAATCAGACAAATTTCTTTAATTCTAATTAGTTTTCTTTCTGCAATCATTCCTTTAATAAAAAGTTCAATTAGGAGTAATGGATGCCATTAGCTGTGTTGTATTAGAAACTCGGTTTAGCCAGATCTGTCATACGGAAAACAGAAACAAAAGGAACAAACAGGTATTTGAACATTGATGAGTCTAAATCTCTTGTGGTTATAGTTGAGTACATATAAATGTCATCTAAAATAGTCTAGGTTCTTGCACTGATGCTCTTTTGAGTATTGATCCTCAAATAATATAAAATCAGAGGATTAATATGAGTAACCTTTTCAATGAGCTTTTGTATTCCATTTAAGTCATTGTCTTGAATTTTAAATATGCCATTAATATAAGTAGAAAACTGGTGAAAGGTACATTCTCATCAAATCTAGTAACTGTATGAAAAATCTACTATGCTTAATTATACCATAGAATAACAAACCTAAGGGTCAGAGCCATGGAATAAATTAAATGCAGTATCTTATTTTTATTCTGAGGAGGGGGGGAACACTGAAAAAGGTGCAGTAGTGGCTAACAAGGAATCCTTTATTTTGTAGTTAATAAAGAGACACGTTTGATCTGTAACTTAATTCAGGAAAGTAAGCATTTATCTTAAAGGATAGTTTCCTTTGTTTTTGTGTGATTACCTCTTTACTGAATCACTTGTTTTGGTGATTGCCCCCTAACAATATTGTCTGTGATGCACCCCTAATTATGTCTAACAACAATCTACACAAGCCAAATTATGAGCTGCTTAGGCTTAGGCTTATATATGGCAGGCTTCAGTAATCAAATCTTAAAGTTTGATGCAACTGATGAGAGATTTGCAAGAAAAGTAAGAAAGTAAACAACTGGGTACTGCAGATGAATGAATCTGGGAGAAACCAGAACCAAAAGTTAAGAGGTACCTTGGAGGGGTCAAGGAGACTGCTTCGTTTGCTGTGTATATGGGTGTGAGAATGGAAGAACTGTTATTTCTCACCAAGTCTCTCTGCAGAACTCTCAGTGAGTTTGATAACTTAGTTTTCTTCAGTTATTTATTTATATTGTTTTATTTGTTTCCTAGTACGATTTCATTGCTTATTAGTAACCTATGACTATCACTGATGTATCTTATGATTCTTGATGAATGTATTCTATTTTATTTTTCTTTGTGTACACTGAGGGCATATGCACCAAAGACAAATTCCTTGTGTGTCTAATCACACTTGGCCAATAAAGAATTCTATTCTATTCTATTCTATTCTATTTATTTATTTATTTATTTATTTATTTATTTTATTTTATCAACATGTACAAGGTAACAGGTATTAGTATAGACATCGACATTATCACACGAGGTCCATCTACAAATAGATGGATATAAATAAGTATAACTTAGCCATGAACACATAAAATGAGTACATAGGGGTGGTAGGCTATTCTATTATGTTCTGTTCTGTTCTATTCTACGTCGGTTACACTGTTCCTATATTGGTATGGCAGTGGAAAATATGAGAACAGTTTAATGGAAATATTAAACATGATTGACAATAGTATTATTTAATTTCTTCTAATTTAACAACAGAGGAAGGCCTCTTTGGCTCCAGCCGAGGAGTCTGTAAAGTCTAGCCTGATAAAAGTGCTTGATTGCTGCAACGTTGCTCTCCGCTCTAAATCCATATCCTATTTGTAAAAGTCAGCGGAGGCATTTTGCAATATAATCTGCACGGTGTAAATGCAACACCCATCAGCTCTGACCTAGATCTAAGAAAGCTGTCACATCCAATATTGCAAACTAAACCAGCCCAGTTGAGAATTAGGGCCCATGAGCTAGTTTACAGGCCTCTCACGTCTCTGAATACCTTCCGCGCAAGGCATATTCCAAGCTTTTCTCACAATCACAAAAATTAAAATATAGGTCAGTGTCCCCAACAGTCTTAAAAGGCTTATAGAGTGTTGCATAGAAAAAGGAGAAATCTGGGTCCCTCTCTTCTGTTCATACAAGTCCCGTGACTGTGTAGGTGGCAGGCCTGGATAATGTGCTGATTGTGCAGCATCCTTTTGTCAGTACGTCATGGTCTACGCATTCAGACTCGCTTACTTGGCTTGGCTGAGCTCCTTGACACAAAGAAAAGGTACAACAATCCAAAATTCTTCCTTCCATCCAAAATCTCTTTTTAATACTGCGGGAAAGGTCTTTTAGTTTAAAAAAAGTATTCATGCTATGAGCCAGTGATGGGATTCAAATAATTTAACAACCGGTTCTCTGCCCTAATGACCAGCTGAGTAGGCATGACTCAATGGTCATGTAACCGTGTGGGCATGGCCAACCCAAAGTCACCCAGGTCTATGGGCACTTCGCCTTAGCTGTTACAATGTAACAAGGGTTAACCAGAGAGGCCGTTTCTGTAAGCAGGGCAATAAAGATCAGGCTAGGAACAATACCAGAATGTTTCCTTCCTGCCTTCCTTACAGGATTAGCCCTGTAAAGTGGAAAAAAACAAAATAAGATTTATCCAACAACCCGTTCTCCAAACTTCTTAGAAAGTTAACAACCGGTTCTCCCGAATAGGTGCGAACTGGCTGAATCCCATCACTGCTATGAGCTATTCATACTATTTTGAGTAGTTTTTCCAGTGCGGTTTGGGTACTAGTAGGACTTCTAATAGAGTCCCCAGTGAAATTTCTCCTAGATAGCAATAGCAATAGCAGTTAGACTTATATACCGCTTCATAGGGCTTTCAGCCCTCTCTAAGCGGTTTACAGAGTCAGCATATTGCCCCCAACAACAATCCGGGTCCTCATTTTACCCACCTCGGAAGGATGGAAGGCTGAGTCAACCTTGAGCCAGTGAGATTTGAACAGCCGAACTGCAGAACTGCAGTCAGCTGAAGTAGCCTGCAGTGCTGCATTTAACCACTGCGCCACCTCGGCTCAAGATCAAGAGAAGAAAGGGAGAAGACAATTCTTAAATCATAGAAGCTTCTAAGTAATCCACTGTGGCTCATTGTAACTCATGCTCCACGATCTGTTGTTATCTCCAATATTTACCAAAATAGTCTCTGCCTACTAAGTAGTTTTTAAATTAAGGACAATTTTCTTTATTCCCCATTTTCAAACATTCCGACTTACAGGCATCTTAGTGGTACAAGATAATTGCATGCAGTGACTGGAATACCACATTAATAGATGCATTGCCATATTCTTAGGCAGTGAAAACTAGAGGGCTTGTGCATAACTGCTGAATTTTGTTACAATTCTTCTAGGCATTCTCAAACATTTGGGCTCAGGATCCCTTTCTCAGTGTGGCCCTGAGGTCCCCCACACACACTTTGAAAATCACTGTTTTAGCAATAGCAATAGCAGTTAGACTTATATACCGCTTCATAGGGCTTTCAGCCCTCTCTAAGCGGTTTACAGAGTCAGCATATTGCCCCCAACAACAATCCGGGTCCTCATTTTACCCACCTCAGAAGGATGGAAGGCTGAGTCAACCCTGAGCCATTGAGATTTGAACAGCCGAACTGCAGAACTGCAGTCAGCTGAAGTAGCCTGCAGTGCTGCATTTAACCACTGCGCCACCTCGGCTCTATGTTTTATAGTATAGATAGCTACAAAAAAAGCAGTTAATTCCCACATGAAAACACATACCATTCTTTTAAAGCATCATTCCTGATTATGCTTGTGGGAAAGCTAAACAGCTTGTATTATGTCAAATTACCAACACAGATTAGGTTTGGGAGGCAAGTTTAGAGTCTTCTGGAAAATTCCTTGCATCCGAAACTTGCGAGGACCTTTGATTTCTGTTTGCCCATATCCAAATCCCTAGTCAAGGGTTGATCAGTAACACTTGTCTTGTACTCAGTTCTGTTCATATCCCGAATTAAAGAGGGAAAAAGGAAATTGGAAAGCTGAATGAGCATATTTAAGGCTCCAAGAAATTTAATCTATGAGACCTTTGCCTATCACTGTGATAACAAAACTTTCAAAGTAATCAAGAGAAGCACAGAGAATTCTTAGCTCTTTGTAAAGCTGCTGCATATCATGAGCTAAAGATGTGTTTGAACACATATGGTGTTTTGAACCGCCAGTAGCCAGTGGAGCTGGCAGCAGATTTGGACAATGAGGAGGTTGGGGAGGAACATGGGCCAGTCCTGGATCCTGTGGAAGGCTCTGATGAAGGCTCTGTGTCGAAGGCAGAGAGGGGGGCAGAGTCATATGCCGTTATCTGCTGCCTTCAGAGTCAGACATCAGTGAGGCAGACGAACAGCTGGAGCCTGTTCTCAGTGTCACAGACCTTATCTGGCTTGGAGAGCTGACAGGCCGATATCTGCAAAACTTGGCAAGGAGTCTCGGAGAGTCACGAACCAATTAAGTGAACTAATTGTCTCTTGCAAACTCCACTCCCCTTTCGCTCCTCTTTTATTTCCTCTGGGAGGGGCCATTCATTGTCCACCTGTGGCCTTACTCCCAAATCGACCCCTGTTCTTTAGCTGTTCCCTTCATCTGCAAATCTGCACATGCGCACATTGGGAACAGGCTCCAGCTCTTCGTCTGCCTCACTGATGTCTGACTCTGAAGGTAGCTGATAACTGGCATACAGCTTCTCTGTATGCCACTCAACATACCCTTCTCTGCCTCCGACACAGAGTCCTCATCAGAGCCTTCCCCAGACTCCAGGACTGGCCCACGTTCCTCCCTAACCTCCTCACTATCTGAATCTGCTGCCAGCTCTGTTGGCTGCTGGTGGGCCACAGCAGCTGGCTTGAATTCTTGCTTGTAGCATGGTTCTGTTCTTATTTGAGAACAGTCTGGAATCGAGGAGCCCTTAGGCTTAAAAAAAGAAGAAGAAGATTGTCCAATCACATAATTAAGACAATTTGGAGACAAACAAATAAGCAAGCAAAATAGAAAAAAGAAATGCAGGCGATCGTCTGCAGTCCTGAAATACACAAATAGATTTCAGCCACATGCGAAAGAAAACAGTCTCAAAGGCTTCAGGAGAAAAATAGGGCAGCGCTGAAGAGGAGACAGGATGATGGATCCATGATAGACAGAAGGAAAGCAGAAAATGCCAGAAAATGAAGAGCGGTGGTACTGAGTGCTTCACTACAAGGAACAGAAAGGAACTGTACTGATCGTGCCCACTGGAATATACTGTCTGCAAGGAAGACAGATAAGATCGATCAAATTTCCTGACAATTTATCCTTTTCTGCTAATCCCCATCAAGACAGCTACAGGTGTTTCATCATTAGCTTTGAAGATCTAGGAACAAAGCTCAAGCTCTTGAGAGTTCATAGAAGATGACTGGGAAAGGTTGGGATTTTTTTTTTTTTTAATGAATGAGAAAGAACAGATGAATGACCGGCTACTGAAATAGTGTTGATTTCTGGGGCAGTGATCCGAACTAGCTAGTTGACAGGCCGTTGCATGACATGAGTTGAGGTCTTAAGAACTGGAAAAATGGATTTTAACCCAAGCGTGGTAGTCTCGATCAGAAAGTTTTTAATCTATTCTACATTATTGAAGCTGTGTTCCAATGATTTATTTGAAAACAGGCAAATGAAACCTTACAGTAGTTTAATGAAGTAAATTAAGTAACATAATACACTATATACCTACTATGGACCATATATTAAATTCATATTAAATAATTAGTGTGGCTTCTTTTTTTTAAAAAATGGCAATGCCTAACTGTATTAGCCTAGATCACATAACTAGATATGATTGCTAGCCATTCTTGAACCTCATTTTGTAAGAACAATTTGTTTCCTAGAACACTAGACATCTCAAAGAAAATTGAACAGAGTGTATATCCTTAGCACATATACTCTAAAAATATATAAGCGATGCATACCCAAAGTATCGCTTCATAGTGTTTTCACAATCAGGGCTTGGTGGCTCACCAGAAAATTTTTATCTCACCTTTACAAGTTATCTTACAAGGAGCAGTCTATGTTAAACTAAATGCATGATTACATACATTGCATGTACACATCTAGTGCATCTAATATGTGTGCATTATATATTGCCTGTATTATTTCTCTCTCTTTCTCTCTGTCTCTTTCTCTCTGTCTGTCTCTCTCTCTTCACGCAAACACAAACACACAGAGGGTTATCTTTGCTACAGTGTATATGTGTATATGTATATGTGTGTGGTTTTCTCCCTATATTCTCTGTGTGTGTGTGTGTGTTGTGTGTGGTGCTTATGCATATGTATACACACACATGCACACAAACAGACCTCTTTGCCCCAAGGTATAGTATTTGATGGTTCATTGTATTCAATACAATTGTTGTTCATATTCTCTCCTGTTGTTTGGGGTATTTTGGGGGGCATTTTTCCATCACAGTTCTGAATCAGGTATTATTGAAATCTAAATTGGTTAAGATGTCTTTGGGATCTTGCAAGGTGGCGCAGTGGTTAGGGTGCAATACTGCAGGCCACTTCAGCTGACTGTTATCTGCAGTTCAGCGGTTCAAATCTCACCGGCTCAAGGTTGACTCAGCCTTCCATCCTTCCGAGGTGGGTGAAATGAGGACCCAGACTGTGGGGGCGATATGCTGACTCTGTAAACCGCTTAGAGAGGGCTGAAAGCCCTATGAAGCGGTATATAAGTCTAACTGCTATTGCTATTGCTATTGCTACTTCATTTATTTATTTACATTATACAAGATAGTCCATTTTCAAACTTAAAAATGAACAACAAACCACTCAAAAAAAAAAGAGCCCATCAACCACTCAACGCAACAAAACAGATAAAACATAGAAAAAGGAAAAAGCTTATAATTATAAATACAGTTCAAGTTCACCTGATTCCATTAATCTCTCAAAGAAGAAATGAAACGTTTGATATTTGCCAAGCTTATTCAATAATTTTTCCCCTGAAAGGGAGCGATAATATGCATTTTCTGATTGACAAATGTGGTGGAACGTACACTGAATTCCCAGGAGGGCGTGGCTGCTTTCTAGAGGGCAAAGAGGCAGCAAAGTATGGAAATTTTGGTCAGCAGAGAAAAGGTTAAAATGGCCCTTCTCTAGTTCACAGAGTATAATTATGCAAACAGTTGCTTTAGTCTGGCAAGATTCTGTCCCTAGATGAAGAATAATAAAGAAAACTAAGTAACCCACGTGCCATTCTTCGTTCTTGGGGCCTGACATACTTTTTTATATAAATGCTTATTTTTCATTAAAACAACATAGATGTTTTATTTCGAATTCTTCATTGCTGTCCACTGAGAGCTGATTGATTGTGACAGGCTCAAACTGAATGTACAAATAAATTGAAAAAGTACTATTAAATTTTGCTAAACCTTCTGTTCCGAAGGCTAAGCATCCCTTGATCTTTTGATTTATTCTCTAGTCCTTTTATGATCCCTTTTGCCCTTCTCCAAAACAGTTCTGGTGTGTTTGAATCCTTCTTGAAATATTCTGCCCAGAACTGGAGACAATATTTGAATTATAGCTCAAGTTACACTGACAATTTGTCCTGTAATCTGGAAGCTCTGTTTCGTTGAATGCAGTTTAAAATTGTATCTAGGGTTTGTTTGTTTGTTTGCAGCCATATCACACTGCTGACTCATATTCAGTTTGTAATCAACTATTCTTCATATTATATTTCACAAGTCCAGATATTCCCACTGCCGCATTTGTCTCCATGCCTTCTATTACCTGAGTGAAAAACCTTGCATTTGTCTTCATTAAAATTTCATTCTGTTATTTTCAGCCCATTTCTCTAACCTATCAAATTTACTTTGAAGTTTATTTCTATCTTCTCCGATATTTGCTATCCCATCCAGTTTGGTTTATCTGAAGATTTGATGAAGGTTCCTTCTTCCTCCTTTTCCAAGTCATTAATAGAAATGCTGATGAGTTAGAGGGCTCAGCACCAAATCCTCTGGCATCCTATTCAATATCTCATTTGTTTGATGAGGAATTACTGAGCACTCCTTGAGTCTATTTTTCCAGATAAATGTGCTAATTCTGCAGAGACTTTTGAGTGACAGCCCAAATCTAAATGTATCCAGCCTTAATTATGTGGAGGCCTTGGTGCTCTCTGAGCTTGTTTGTTTTCTTACAAACATTTCATTGCTCAACTAGGCAAGGAAATGTTTGCAAGGAAACAACCACACTCAGAGAGCACTAAGTTCCCAACAATTCAACTTCAAGCTACAAATATTCCCTTCTATTGGAAATTGTCTTATGTCCAGAACTCTTTTTACTTCTGTACTCTAGGAGCGGGATGGCTAACCTTTTCTGGACCGAGTGCCTAAAGCACGCACCCGAACCCCCAAAATGCAATGCGTGTGCAGCCTCCGCACAAGCACGCACTCTCCCCACAAGAGCATGTGCCCCCTGCAAGCGACTCCCCGTGCATGTCAGTGTGGGCCCCCTGCTTGCACCCTGCCGCCTCTGTGCATACCCCCTGCATGCCCCCCCCCGTACATGTGCGGCAGAAGCCCAAAGACTAGCTGGCTGGCAGGAGGCCCGTGCATGCATGGCAGAGCTGAACTGGGGCGATGGTTCACATGCCCACAGAGAGGGTGCTGCGTGCCACCTCTGGCATGCGTGCCATAGGTTCGTCATCATGAGCTAATCCTTGTTTGGTAATTTTTTTCAACCAGAAGAGCAAACTGAGAATAGGTTCCATAGTATGCTAATATTATTCTCCACAATTACCAGTCTTTTATCCCTTGCATGTACCTAACCAAATGCACTATATCCTCAGAATATTCTGACATGAGGAACACTAGTTCTATATATGTGGAATTATAAATAACTTTAAAGACTTTCCAAACCTAAAAATCAACCCCTTGGCTCTCAAACAGGGGTCTCTAATAAAAAGATCAACTTTGTCAAAGAAAGAAAACAACACCTGAAACAACAACAAAAATCACAACCGCCTCCATCTCATGTCTGTTTTTTTTCGGACCCTAGAAAACAAGAGAGCATTATGATGAACAAATACCATGTGTTGTAGCACTCTTAGCTAAGAGAAGGGAGCATAAAGATAACCATTCCTCCACATTTTCTATCACTCTCTTTTCTTCCCAGTATTCCCCACATACACACTCTCCTGAGAAAAGCATGCTGGTTTCACAAGATTGTGACAGGACATTCTCATCAACTTGATTCCTGATGAATGGCTGTTTGAGAATTAGACTCATCCAACTCTGGCAATTATCTGGATAATGGGCGTGCATCCCCAGGACATCCATTTTCTTTGATTCCCCCCCTCAAAATATGCTTTCAAAATATCAAACACACTGTCTGATAATGGTTGGGGATCCTGCTGTTTCCTTCGCTAGCACTACCCCATTCTGCACTGCAGAAAACACACGAGTGCTGATTTGTCCATTTTTCAAATCTACGAGAAAATTATTATCCAGCAGCACAATTCAATACAGCAGCCGAGCACAGCCAGCCACCGAACTGACCTTGAAAAAATATATGCAGAAGTACGCCAGACTCATGCCAGCCCTTTGAGGTAGGCCAGGCCATTAAACAGATCCCACATGTTTGCCCAGAAATATATTTATTGATGCAAACTATAATAATCCTTCATAGTTCCCTTCTCCCCATCTTATATCCTGGCGACTGAAGGTAGAGACAGTCTGTGCTTCTTTCTCATGCTTCCTGTGTTTCCCATCCATAAAGCACGTATTTCTTTTTTGACTGTTTCTGTATAGTTTCTCTCACATCATCTCTGTGCTTTCTACATTGAATGAGACAAAATGCATGATCATCCTAAATAAGGCCTTAAAATTCATGGCTATCCTTGGTATGTGCTAGAAATGAATTTAGGACATTCCCAGTTCCAAAATATACACAACTCAAGGAAGTCATCCCTGAATTCTGTAGCACTTTCTTTATATATAGTAGGTGGACATATACAGTATATCATTTTTCTGTTGTTTACTGAAAAGCAGAGACGGTTGCAGTCTATGCCTTATTTACATGCAAAGCAGAGAACAGAGTCACATAACTGGGCAATATCAAGTCAGGGAACATTGCTCCAACTGTTTTAAAAAAAAAATACATCCAGGATAATAATATTGGCTCAAAGAACAGCTGAATATTCTCCTTCACACACAACAGCTTTCTGATAATCATACAAAAGAGGTGGGTGCCATAGACATTGTTGAGCTAATTGCTGTTCTTTCCCTTATAATTTTCCACAAGTTGCTCCCCCCCCGCCCCCCCCGGGCCGAAACGATTCACTACCTAAAAAAGCAACGTCTGTGCCTATAACAATTCACTTCTCTTGCTTCACTCCCATCCCCTCAATCTCTCTTTATTTTGAATAATCATTTATCTGGTTGCTTAATTAGCTAAGTATGAACATTTTAGGTACTTCAAGGAAAAAAGAATTGTTATGTTTATCTGCTAGTAATTAAGTGGATTGAATTTTACCTCACTTTAGAATAATTTATGAATATATTGCTTTTCTAAGCATCATATTTTGAAATGTTATGTAGACTAATCATTGGCCTTCTGAGGCACACAAAATGAAGATGAAAATTAGTCAATTGGCTTTAAGAGTACAGCGAGTTTACTTAAAATGCCATAAGCATGGTCATAATTAAATTTATTAAAAAATAAGACCACAAGGTTCCTGTCCAGTTTTCATCAGGATATTCCTTACGGAGTTCTTAGATGCCTAATTTCCCATTTTCCATTAAGCTGGTAGGATCCTGATAAAGTGTAACAAATTCCAAGACTTACTTCTCAATCGTGAAGCACCATTACTCCATAAAGAAGTGCAGTTACTAGGAGAAAGACAGCTATTCCAACTCAAAAATGGCATTTACAATGAAGGGAACATCTCACAGATTCTGAGATTCATGGAGAGGTCTTCAAACTCCTGAAACGAATCTTAACAACTGACCAAACGAATTGTTTCCTGCAAAAGCCCACTCCCCTTTTGCTCCTCTTTTATTTCCTATGGCAAGGGCCAATCACCTTCCACCTGTGACTTTACTCACAAGTCTACCCTGATTTCTGAGTTGTTCTTTTCTTCTGGCAGCTCTGCGCATGCACACACTGGGAACAGGCTCTAGCTGTTCCTCTGCCTCACTCTTGTCTAGCTCCGTAGGCACCTGATCACTGCGAGACGGCCTCGGCCCTGTCTCTGCCCTCGTCCGAGCCTTCCCCAGCCTCCAGGACTGGCCCATGTTCTTCCCCAACCTCACTGTCCAACTCTACTGCCAGCTCTGCTGGCCACTGAGGGACCACAACAGTAGCCAGCTTTGAAGCATTTTGGCAATATTGTGGATGAAGACTCATCTAGTCTGGTGCTAGACATGATGTCATTTTCTTACCAAGCAACCAGTTTAGGAAGATGAGTCACCTAATTACTATTATTTGTATCCTATACTTTCCTCAAGAAGAATCTATGTCAACTAGCTTTTTAATCTCACATCTCGTGTTGCTCTACACGTTAGTGATTTGCCTTAAACAATAAGCTTCATAAATTAAAAATACTGCTCATTTCTCTATCGATGTTATTCTGCCTGCTCATAACCAAGAACCAGGTTGGAGTAGTCAAACAGATTGGAGCCATTCTTTAGTTCCAAAATTAATGTCTACAAGAATATCCAGATTATGCATGATAAAAATGTAGAACAGATGGAAGAAATCAGAACCATGGACTGTGGTGGTTTGTTACAAGTTTAACTCGATTGCAAGATCAGAAGCAGCAACAGCTTGAATTCATGGAGAAGTCTTCTGGCGCATCTTTATTCCATTTCATTGCTCTTCAGATATGCAACTTTGGCCATTTTGTTTTGGAATTCTTGGAATAAAGACGAATTCATCAATAAAGTGGGATCACTTGGACAGTCAAGAAACCATGTAGCCAAATGAGTGCAACACACCCATTTTCCCAACCAGAAATGTTGGGGAAAACAACCAACCTTTTGCACCTGGGCACTTTATTTTGCAGCTCTGGTTGGAAGCTGTAAACTTCCAGTATGGATGATAACTGTGGAATTACTGGAGTGGATGAGACCAACATATATGAATCAAACTTATTTTTTATTTTATTTTATAGGTTGGGTGAGAGTTATACTTTGGGCACTAATTTTGCCCTTTTAAAGCTCCCCAAGGAAGAGGTCTATTGTTGTGCTATAAGGAAAACTGTTTGAAATTTTAAAGAGTTGTCTATTTTCTCCCTTAAGCCCTCTCAAACCTGAACAGCAAACAACAAAATTAAGGCCAGAAATGGAGTTCTGGTTTTATAAACAGCAATAACTTGTGCCATACTGGCTTAAAACAATGACAGCACTAAAGCTCTCCTAAGCGGCAGATGATTCAGAGATAAGTGTTCCCTATAAGACAAACAGGACCATGTAAAACAGCAGTGCACAGCAGCTGCCAAAAAAGCCAACACAGTTCTAGGCTGTTATAAACAGAGGGATGAAATCAAGATCACGTGAAGTGTTAATACCACTTTATAATGCCTTGGAAAGGCCACACTTGAAATACTGCATTCAGTTTTGGTCACCACGTTCTAAAAAAAGATGCAGAGACTCTAGAAAGAATGCAAAGAAGAGCAACAAAGATGATTAGGGAACTGGAGGCTAAAGCATATGAAGAACAGTTGCAGGAACTGGGTATGTCGAGTTTAATGAAAAGAAGGACTAGGGGAGACATGATAGCAGTTCCAATATCTCAGTGGTTGCCCCAAAGAAGAGGGAGTCAAACTATTCTCCAAAGCACTTGAGGGCAGAATAAGAAGCAATGGGTGGAAACTAATCAAGGAGAGAAGCAACTTAGAACTGGGGAGAAATTTCCTGACAGTTAGAACAATTAATCAGTGGAACAGCTTGCCTCCAGAAGTTGTGAAAGCCCGAACATTGGAAGTATTTAAGAAGATGTTGGATAGCCATCTGTCTGAAATGGTATAGGATTTCCTGCCTAGGCAGGGGGTTGGACTAGAAATCCTCCAAGGTCTCTTCCAACTCTGCTATTGTATTGTATTGTAATATCTTCAGGCAGAGATCTGGAAGCACTGCTGGATCTATAGGCTGAGTTCTGCTAAGTGTCTTCCCTTGATGGATTTGGGAATGAAATTTTCCAACTGCAGTGGATCTGTTTGATCTGCATCAGTATGCCTTTATCTTGGGCAAGGACAGTCTGAGAATATATGTTTCTCAAGAGCTATCATTAGGTTATATCTGGTCTATATATATTGGCAGTTAATTCCCAATGACATTTCAGTTTCCCAATCTTAGATTTATTGCCTAAGCTCGCGCATCTTCTTCCAAAGCTCTCAATATTTTTTACAAAGTTGCTGGTCCTTATAATATTTAATATTATTGGAGAAGGCAAGGGCAGCAGCCCATTACCTATTTTTAATTATTTACTGCTGTGGATTTTTTTTCTTGCAATTGTAGTTGGTTACTGCATATTAAGGAGACCGCCTCCTGCCAATTACCTCCTCGAGACCTATCAGATCTCATAGATTAGGCCTCCTCCGAGTGCCATCTGCCAGCCAGTGCCGGCTGGCCACTACGCGGAGGAGAGCCTTTTCAGTAGCAGCTCCGACCCTTTGGAACGATCTCCCCGTGGAGATTCGTACCCTCACCACCCTTCAGACCTTCCGCGCAGCCCTCAAGAGCTGGCTATCCCGTCAGGCCTGGGGGTAAAGATTATAATTCGCCCCCACCCGAATGCTGAATGAATGTTGTTTATTCTTTTAATTACGTGTTATGTTGTATGTTACTGTATGTATCCCTTCCCATATAAGTTGTTAGCCGCCCTGAGTCCCCTCAGGGAAAAGGGCGGCCTATAAATAAACTTATTCTAAATTCTAAATTCTAAATTAATGTTTATAATATAAAACGTTGTGTCCAGCCAACAAAATGCCATTCTGTGGCAAGGAAGATGCGGTTGCTATATTTTATCCGGATAACTCCGTTATGAAATTAAAAGCATTCTATTGATTCGCACTTGATTAAACAATTTTGAATCTTTAGCCTTTAAGGAGCACTTGGACAATACTAGCATCTGGTGAAAAGAAGGGAAGACAAGAGGAAAGGAAATTTGGCAGTCTAAAAATCTAAATGAAAAGCTTCAGTTTCATTAAAATGGCTTCTTCTGCTGTCTAATGAATGGGCTGATGATACCCCTGGTGCTTCCTTCAATCATTAGAATTGTACTTGAGATCTGCCGATTTTTCTCAAGGCTTAATCTCTCACATAAATTAACAATGGCAGGTACGAGAAAGTAGGATGGGGATAGAGAGGCAGAAGAGGGGAACTGGGAGAGAGACAATGCATGCACAAAAGAGACACTCAGTGGGAAAGGAAACAAATGGGCAATGCAGCCAGCAGGAGTCTTCTTGTCTCAGTCTTGATTCCAGTAAAGATTTAAAAGGCAAACTAGAAGCAGGACTCGGTGGCTCAGTGGCTAAGAAGCTGAACTTGTTGATCAGAAAGGTCGGCAGTTCGAATCCCTAGCGCCATGTAACGGAGTGAGCTCCCGTTACTTGTCCCAGCTTCTGCCAACCCAGCAGTTCCAAAGCACATAAAAATGCAAGTAGAAAAATAGGGACCACCTTTGGTGGGAAGGTAACAGCGTTCCATGCGCCTTTGGACGTCTTCGGACAGCGCTGGCTCTTCGGCTTTGAAACGGAGATGAGCACTGCCCCCTAGAGTCGGGAACGACTAGCACATATGTGTGAGGGGAACCTTTACCTTTAGAAACAGGAGTTTTTACATACACGGAGAATATAAGAAAGAACGATGGCTCCTATCAATTGCAATTAGGAGACTGACTCTTCATAATCTGAATTGCATCAACAAGATGGCATTTCTTCATCTACCCTAAATTGTACTGCAGAAATGAAAAACAAAAAGTTTAAAGTGATTACAGTAGAGATTTGTGGGAAAGGATCCTATTCTGTATTCAGTTCTGGGGAGAAAAACTAACTTGGACTCTGAATCTTGAAAAATCCCAAATGTATGACTTATGTGAAGGTAGTCCTCATTTAGCAACATGTTCATGAAGTGAAGTGGTTGCTAAGGAAACTGGCTGTGCTTATGAACTTATTTCAGTTTTCCTTTGCTTACAGAACTGCAAACGTTGTAAACGCGAGGATTGTTTGCAAAATTACTTTTTTCATCACTCCTGTAACTGTGGAATGATGGATAAACGAAGCACTTGCTAAACAAGGGCTATCTGTATTAAGCCTTGTTTATCAAATATCAGAAATTATAATTTAAAAAAAACTATAGATCTCACAAGCCTAGTGATCCCTCATCTTACATTAGATGTCTGGGGTGAAATCTAAGAAATAGTTCTGTATTCAATGCAGAATAAAATAATTATCTATAAGAATCATAGATGGCTTTTGGATATTCTTGGCTTCTTTCTTTGGTTACATTTTTAAAAAGATCTCCTTCTCCTAATCATCCCTCCCCTTCCCCTCAATACCTGACCTATCAATCTTGTATTTTGAAGACATTCTGATTACTACAAGCCAATCAAAAACTTATATGGTGCATTCTATGACAGCTGGAATATGTTATGCTGTGTTTTAGAATGTTTTCAAATTCACCTTTTCCTCTATATAAAGGACATAGTTACTTGGCATATAAATAGACACTTGCAATCAATAAGGGTTTGTTCCTGTTTAGTTTTAAGCTTTCAGATGTTTCAAAATCTCCCTTCCAAAAGTTAATTTTAATGAATGTCATGTTGCAGAATGATATTTGGTTCACCCTGAGGATTTATCTTTAACATTCAGCAGAATTCTGTTAATCAGAAATTAAATTTCAAGCCAAATTTTAAAAAAGTCAGGAAAATAAATTTTAGAAAATCTATTCTTATACTAAGCAAGGCAAAATTAGCTTGATGTTTAAAAGCTCAAGAGCACAAGTTTACGCACATCAATCTGAAAATTGTTCATATCATAGTCCAATTGGCTACCTATTAGTCTCCGAATCCGCTTCAAGGTGCTGGTCGCTACCTATAAAGCCCTACATGGCATCGGACCTGGGTACCTGAGAGACCGCCTCCTGCTGATTAACTCTCTCAGACCAATTAGATTGCACAGGTTAGGTCTCCTCCGGATTCCATTTGCCAGCCAATGTCGGCTGGCAACCCCCCGGGGGAGAGCCTTCTCTGTTGCAGCTCCGGCCCTCTGGAACGAGCTCCCTGTTGAGATCCGGACTCTTACTACCCTCCCGGCCTTCCGCAAAGCCACCAAGTCCTGGCTGTTCCAGCAGGCTGGGAGGGGCTGAGAAGCATCTACCTCCACGGAAATTGTGAATGTTGGTTTTGTTTTTAATATGTTGTCTTTGTCTTGTTCCCCCCTTTCCCTTGTCTTTTGTGAGCTGCCCGGAGTCCTCCGGGAGTGGGTGGCATACAAGACAAATAAATAATAAATAAATAAATTCCAAAATATTTCTAAAAGTCATATTGCTTCCGGGTATAGTATAGTATAGCCTTTATTGTCATTGCAATGTGTCAATGGTCAGCAATGTGTAAATTCCTAAAGAAGATAATAGAATCTGCAACTGATCTCTCTTTATTCATCTTGGCAAATCTCTATGGAGATTCTCAGTCTTCCAGGTCGGGTTGTCCCCAAAGTATTTTTTCCAGACTTTCTAGTTTTTTCTTTGAAGACATTTTGCTTCTCATCCAGGAAGCTTCCCCACCATCCAGTCACATATGAAGAAGCTTCTTGGATGAGAAGTGAAATGTCCTCCAAGAAAAAACCAGAAAGTCCAGTTGCCTCTTGAAAAAGCACCTATGTGACATTAATATTGGCAATTTCCCAATTTTTTTTGTAGAAGAAAAAATGGAGCTTGCAGAGAAATTATAAATAATTTCAAACTTCCCAAGTTACAATTTTGTCACTGAGGTAGCAATATTTGTACTAAGGCAAAACATGATTGGTTCATTTTGGCTTTGTATACAGTAGTTCTCAGATTATGAACCGCAGTTGGGACTGGGATTGTCATGCTAAGCAATGCCATCATAAAGTGTGCTGTCATGTGGCAGTATCGTCTATTGATAAGAATCCAGGTAGCCCAAGAGGCATGAGACATTAAGTAGGAAACAGCAGGAATTCCTGGTAAGAAGTGTGGGGAAGTCACAGGGGGGTGTAGGGTGACTTTGGGAGGCTCAGTACAGGTCAAGCGTGGGTTGTAGAAGGGGAGCGCTTTGGTGAGACAGTTAAGGGAAGGAGAGTGTGAGTCAGAGGTGGGCTCCTACTGGTTCGGACCGGTTCGACCAAGTAGGTAATAATTCAGCCTGCCACGCGCCCAAATCGGTTCTATCATCGGCAGCGCCATCTTGATTTTCAGTTTTGCGCATGCGCAGAACAATCTTCATTGCAAAATTTTCCTTTTCTAACATTGTGCGCATGCGCAGACCTTTTAAGGTGTAAATGCACACGTACGCAGAACTTTTTTTTGTGAGCCGAACCGGCAGGAATGCCAGCAGGAACCCACCCCTGATGTGAGTTTGTGTGAGTCCAGAAGCCAAGAGAAGAAGGGAATGAGTTTAGCTAAGCACATAGAAACTGAGGGAAGGAAGGTTCAACACTATGCACAGGAAGAACAACACCGGTGGGCTGCTGTGTGGTTGCGCGGGTCCGGGTGAACCCTTACCTTTGATTGCCAGCTGGGCCAGCCCACCCGCCCTTGTGCTGAACTATGCGTTTATAACTAACATTCTGGCTCATTCCCTCCACCCTTGGTGCCTAGCTGAGTTTCGCGCGCCCCTACTTTACCCACCAAAACTGCCTGAGTTGATTTCCTGCTTCTTTGAAGCTCCGTTTCACTCCCAAAGGGGCCCATGCGAGTGAAGCTAGCGCGCATGCTTTCTCTCACAACCAGCGAACCACTTGTGAATGTAAGTGCAGCGCACCTCCGAGGACCAGGTTGGCAGAGATTCACCACAAGATACTGCGACCATTGTTTAGTGTGAGCAGGTTGACAAATGTCCGAATTGCAATTGTGGGGACACCGTAATGGCTGGAGCCTCAAGAACCTATTGTAACCTTCAGTGCTGCCACAACCTCAAACAGTTGCTGAACAAGTAATCAGTCAGGAATAACTATCTCTATTAGATACATCCAGCTGTGGTAGCTAGAAAACCATGTTTTACAGCTTTGTAGACTGTGAGCACTTATCCTGCTGTGGTTTATTTAAAAAGTGAATAAAGAAACCATATGATATAGAAGTGCAACCTGTGTAATTGCATTTTGACATATTTTATTACGTTGCTCTGCTATTGCCATAAAACTTATGCTGGGTTCATTTTGTAGGCGTTGCTTCGCGAAGAAATAAATGTGGTGAGACTTGTGCATGCATCTTAACACTGTTTCTATACTTGAACCAGAAGAATTAGGGCAGTGTTTCTCAACCTTGGCAACTTGAGGATGTCCGGACTTCAAGGTTCAAGGTTCATTTTATTTATATGCCGCCCTATTCCCCGAGGGACTCAGGGCGGCGCACAAACCCAAAGGAGGGGAAGGGAAACACAAGAACTACAACAAAAAGTACAGGGAATTTAAAACAACCAACAGCCACACGATTCGAGAGGGGAAGGGAACTCATCGACCCCAGGCCTGCCGCCACAGCCAGGTTTTAACGGCTTTTCGGAAGGCCTGGAGAGAGGTGAGGGTCCGAATCTCTGCGGGGAGCTCGTTCCAAAGGGCCGGAGCCGCCACAGAGAATTCGCACCAAGGGTGGAGGGAATTCGCTGACTGGGGAATTCTGGGAGTTGAACTCCGGACATCTTCAAGTTGCCAAGGTTGAGAAACATTGAATTAGGGGCAGTTTGTGTACATGAAATGCAACAGCCAATTAAATCCTTACTTAGTTGGAAGAGCTCTACACCTCCATGTGGTGTCTGTTGACAAGCAGGCTGTGGATGTCCTTGGTTCTATTCAAAATAAAAGACTGTGGAGGCTACAATGATGAATTAGTGGGAGATCCAGACTTAGAACATCACTTTTAAAAGCCTAATTATTACTCTGTTATCTGTTCCCAGAATAAAGAACCTTCAGGGTCACAGCAGGCAGATGAAAAAGTGCCTATGTTTCCTTGGAATAAATTAACAGGAAATAAATGGTGACACCGGCTACTAAACCATGCTCTGCAATGACTACTTAGTTTTCCAATAGCAGTTACTTTATAGAACAGTGATAGCAATAGCAATAGCAGTTAGACTTATATACCGCTTCATAGGGCTTTCAGCCCTCTCTAAGTGGTTTACAGAGTCAGCATATTGCCCCCAACAACAATCCGGGTCCTCATTTTACCCACCTCGGAAGGATGGAAGGCTGAATCAACTCTGAGACGGTGAGATTTGAACAGCCGAACTGCAGAACTGCAATCAGCTGAAGTAGCTGCAGTGCTGCATTTAACCACTGCGCCACCTTGGCTCTTTTTGATGGCTAACCTTTTTGTTGTTGCGTGGCAAAAGCCCCCCCCCCCCGGCACCCATAATGCAATGTGTGCACAACCCCCATGCACGCTCCGCCCCCTGCACATGCGCGTGTGACTCCCTGCTCTCCCGCCCCCCCAATGCATGTGACACCCCTTGGCGCCCCGTTTCGGGCCTACTAGGCCTCCCTGCAGCCTCCTGGGAACAATGCGCCCCGTCCCCTGTGCATGCGTGGTAGAGACTTGAAAATCAACTGGCCGGTGGAAGGCATGTGCGCATGCATGGTGGAGCTGAGCTGGGGCAACGGCTTGCATGCCCGCAGGTGTGCCACAGGTTTGCCATCTCTTCTATAGAATGATCATATTTTTATTGAACAGAGTTATGTATTCATCACCATTAAGGGTCTAAATTCCAGGTTTTAACAAAGAATATGATGCTTCTGCGACTAAGTGCACATTTGTTTAATTCCTCTATTCAATCAGCCAATCAGTCGAGGTGCAGAATCTTAATCTTAACCACTTAAGTGAAAGCCAGAGAGCCAATCTTGTCCCACATTTATCGTTCTTTGATTTGCATCTCAACATTCTAGCTTTTCTCCATCTTTGACAATAAAAATACATCAATAATTATATTCTATATTCTGTGTGAATGTGGAGATGAACAAGCCATCATCTCACACATACTACAGTGTATTTCAACACATACGGAGGAAGAATTTATTCTGGTGAGAGAAAATGCTGTTGATGTGGGCTGATACTGGATGAAGGTCATTTAGTTTTAATCTCATTTATTCTATACACTTTTACATGTGCCTTATTTCTATGACCTATTTTACATCCCTTTGATTTGCTCAGTATTGAATGTTGCAAGTCTCTAATTTGTAGGTGCTTCTGACACAAATAAAGAAAGGATAATTATATTATAATAGTAATTCAATGAACTATTGTATTTATACACTGCTCAACTCCCAGCAACTATGGGATATTTCTCACTTGTCTATAATACTCCAAATCAGCTGCTTAAGACGTCTTTCTTTGTTTAATGACAGGGAAGAGCCCTCTCCTGTCCCCCTGTGATGCTGTTGTCAGGGGATGAAAAAGCGAAAAAGCAGATTGAGACGATCTGGGAAATCTACCTACAGTATTTGTTTGTCTGCCTAGGGCATAAAAATGTCTCAGTTTTATAGATGATATTCAATCAGTATTGAAGCAAGGGGGAAAAAACACATACAGTATAAGGTTTCTGAACGTATATGTTATTCTGCCTGGAAAAATCTGTATCTACATTCCCCACAATCAATTTGACTTAAGTAGGACGAATAAGCCCCAACAAAGAGATTAAATAGTATCACTGCATTCGTATTTTATTACAACTGCGTATACCCTTTGTGACCCTTGTTTTATTTATATCTATCTATATCTATATCTATATCTATATCTATATCTATATCTATATCTATATCTATATCTATATCTATATCTATATCTATATCTATATCTATATCTATATCTATATCTATATCTATATCTATATCTATACCTATATCTATATATTGCATTTGTGTTGCACAAGGCAACATAAAAAATGGTTTTCTGCCTGGATAGCTCCCAGAGTGAGCTGATAGACAGAAAAGGGAAGCAGTATGCTCCCTCCCATATTTGGGCATACCAAGGGTTGTGACACAATACATACATGCATACATACATACACACACACACACACACACACACACACACACACACACACAAAGCAGAAAGGGAGGACAATGGTGTAAACCTGCATTAAAAGATGTAGCAGGGATTTGCATTAATACAATGCTTTGAATAAACTCATTGTTTGTAACATCTCTGTGTGTGTGTGTGTCTGTCTGTATTCTGAAATCTGGAAGCAAAGCTCAGTGCCCTGATGCAAGGCAGTTAAGAAAAAGAGATGAACAGCTTGTGAAGTCAAATATGCAGGTCCTCTGTGATTTGTTCAAGTGAGAGAGTTAACCCTTTTAAGAAGCAACATTTTCTGTCTAGCAGACAGATGCTTCTGACCTTGGGTTGTTTCAAACCATCTATGAATTTTGGCTTTTCGTTTAGCCTTTCCACTCCATAGGGGAGCCTTCTTAAAAGAAACGTACATTCTGTTTATAGCCTGCTCTGAAGAGTGAAGCTAATCTTCCCAAGCCATTAACACAGTAGGATTCAGAGGCTGAAGCTGTTGTGTCACAGGCAAGTCAGATGGAATGATTTTTCTGTGATGCTGCTTCCCAAGGCAAACATCCGTTCATCAGGGAAACCAGCTACAATTGGGGAATGAATTTATGAATGAGTCGGTCAACTCCACCTTTAATTATTTATTTAATTTTTTTTTTAAAAAGTTAGCCACTGGGGAATTCGGAGTGGCAAGCAGAAATAAAAACTTATGCAAAATATATACATCTATTTTTTTTTTAAATGGATACATCTGGATTTGGGCAGTTCAAATATGGTAGTTTTAACCTCCTGGTGTGAATCTGCTTGCTCTCTTAGGTCATCCAGAATTTTGCTTGACAAAAACACATTAGGCCTGGCTTTTAACCCATGCTTTTGCTGCTGGTGGTTTGTGTTTTAATATCTTATCTCTCGCTTGAGTGCAGTGTAAAATTTCAAAGTTTCCTTACTCTTTCAGATAAAACCTCCGCAAATGCCCATTTTATAGAATAAATTAAAAACAGAAAATAGTTGGGTTTAGTTTAAGAGTTCTGGGAACCCAACCGGTTGTGATTTATTCAACAACCCTGAACAAACAAATGAAGGCTTAGTGCTGTATCTCAACTTAAGCTCTGCTTTCTATTATACCATTTTTGTGGAGATATATTTCAAGTAATTCAGTTTTCAATTAAGTTTCAAGATGCTGACCCTCGAAAAAATGTGGGTCAAGGCTCCTAGAAATCACATTATCAACATGCCAGGCAAAAATTACACCCATGCTAGACCTCCGTTCACATTGTGGCCTAAGTGCCAGGGGCAAGATCCAGGTCTAATCAACTTATTAAATTATTATTAACTTATTAGAGGAATCTAGTTCAACTTAATAAGTTTAAATGAGGGTCTTCATTTCAGGATTTCAAAACAGTTTATAATATTAATATTATTCAGTGCAAAATTAAATGTTTTATGGAACACTAGCTGGATACCCATGCTTTGCGACAAAACCAGGTGATTGGCTATGCGGGAGAAATTGGCTCAAAGGTGGTCAGTGATTGAAACACATCACTCCTGCCGCCTTGAATCTGGAAGCAGTTCCATAGGTGGAAGGCATAGACATTTTGGTGAGGTACTGACGTTTAGTACTGTAAGGAGCCCCAGTCCGCTCCTCAGTGAAAGAGTGGAACGTCTGCCAGTTTGAACTGAGGTAACAGAATGTCAGGCAGTTGGCAGTTGGAACAGAGTTCTTTTCAGGTGGGGAGGGGGAGTAGAACTCCTTAGCATCAGAGCATGTTAATTACTGTATAAGAAATATCAATGACCTGATGATCATTTTGAAAAATCCTTTCTTAGCAAGCACGTAGAAGCCAAGAGGAACATACGTGTCAAATTTCAAGTTTGAAGGCTTTATGGTTCTGGAGATTTTGTGATGAGTGAGTGATATTTGCCTTTTATATATAGAGAACATTAAAGAAGATCTTGCTGATCTAAAGAAATCTACAGACAAGACTGTAAAATGCCTTATGGAACACACTATTTTGAGTAGTTGACATGAAAAGGATTTGTCCTGGGAGGGAGTTTTAGAATCGGAGTTGCTGTAATGGAGAATGCCCAACATACAGCTATCATTTCTCTTGCAAATGAAACACAGAGAAACAGCTGATCAAAAGACTAGAGCAGGTGAAATGTACGTTCAATTTCTAAGTAAGAAAAACCAATGACCTTATTTCAAAGAATCTGTAACTGCAACACCACCTGCAATCGAATCTAGTATCTGTCTTTCTTGCTTTCTTTCATTCTTGCGACCTTCAGTCTTTTAACAGCAAAAAAAGGAAGCACATAGTTGCCATATACTTTCATGACTTGGTAAAACAGTGGAATTCTTTATTAATTTATTTGATGTATGACTCTCCTTTTCCTTCTATTATAACTGTGATAGAAGAGAGTGAGAAAGAGAGAGATTCATTGTTTCTCTAGCTCAGGAGTGTCAAACTCACGTCACCAAGGCGGCATCATGTGATATATCGGGACTTTCCCCCGCTTTGCTAAACCTGGTGTGGGCATGGCCAGAGTGTGACGTTTCCAGCCTGTGGGCTGGGAGTTTGACAGCCTTCCTCTAGCTTCTTCCAATTAGTCATTAGCTTTACCCTACAACTATAAGCGTGGGACATGGTGGCTCAGTGGGTAAGAGGCTGAGCTTGTTGATTAGAAAGGTCAGCAGTTTGGCAGTTCAAATCCCTAGCGCCATGTAATGGAGTGAGCTCCTGTTACTTGTCCCAGCTTCTGCCAACCTAGCAGTTCGAAAGCATGTAAAAATGCAAGGAGAAAAATAGGGACCACATTGGTGCGAAGGTAACAGCGTTCCATGCACCTTCGGCGTTTAGTCATGCCCGCCACATGACCACGGAGACATCTTTGGACAGCGCTGGCTCTTTGGCTTTGAAAAAGAGATGAGTACTGCCTCGTAAGTGTCGGGAAAGACTAGCACATATGTGCGAGTGGAACCTTTATCTTACAACTATAAGCACCATTTTCAGCATCTGGTGACCAACTTCACTTTCCCTTTTCCAGGAAACAGCCAGGTAGTCAACAGGGAAGTGCTAAAGATGGCAGCTAGCTAAGCTTTGCGCTTCTTGGTTTTTCTGCAAAATTATTTTCATGTAAAAAACGAAAACAAATAATAGATTCCTGGCAATCTGCAGGAGAGCAGAAAAGCCATACCTCATGGCAACAGTGAAGGACAAGAGGGTGGTAATAACTATGTGCTGCACAACTCCAAAAAATGCTGCCAACTTATCTTTTGCAGCTTTTTCTCTGGAGCAATAGTTAATTAGCTACACTTACTGAGTCCCACAAAATCACATATGGAAGGGGCTGCATGTTTTATCTAAAATTTTTTTTTACCAAAAAAGAGAATGCCATGACTGGAAACTGGTAAAGCAATTGACAGTCAAGGAAAATATTTGATTATGGAATTACATTCTCAAGAAATATCATTAATATGGAGGTACATCCAAGCAGAAGGACTCCCTATCTCAAAATTGTATATGGGGGCTTGTTGTAGCAATAGTTGTGATGAAAGACTCCACATAAAGCTTGGTACAGCTCATACTTAACAAGATGATATCCCTTATTTATAACTGCAATCTGAGTCAAGCCTACACACAGACACGCACACACACACACACATACACACATTTTCTCTCCCCATACTAATAAGGATTGTCTTGCATTAATTAGAATACCAAGAAGGGAGCTATTGTTCTTCCACTTCTGATTGCACTTGTGATTTATGCAGTTGTGTGTTTTTCAAACAGCTATCATGTTGCTCATCAGGAATGAAAATATTTTAGAAATATAGGCGTCTACATGCAAATCTGCTGGGTTTACTACTTAGCTCTGTGAGACATTTTTAAGTGGCTGTGGGGAGATATACACTGACATTTTATGTTCCAAATGCAAGAAAGAAAAGTGAGAAGCACAACATCTTTATTTTATAAATCCTACTGGTACTTCCAAGTTTTCTGAATGATTAAGAAAAGGATAAAAGCTTTCTACAGAGAATTCCTAAATGTATTTCCACAACCTGCCTTTGGAAGAATCAAATACAATTAAATAACACTTTAGTTTCTCTTTTACGTTCCAAGAAGTGTATCAACTGGAAACTTATTGATTGGCATATGCCATCTCATCCAACTTGACTCACTCAGATTACTCTAAGGTTCTTTGACTTAGCTATTTTCTGTCTACACAAGAAACTTCAAAATGAGCAGAGTCGGGAGTATTCCTTACTACTAGCTTACTCTTACCATGCTTTTTACATTTGTACTAAAGATGATATAATACTGACTACTCCCTGATTTAGATATCTAGGAATAGGAATTATTTTATACTCTATAAACCTTTCTCACCATGGTTTCTCCCCTAAGCAATGTTCCCTCCTTTCTCAGTATGTGTCATAGCCACACCATTAGCAAATGCTCTGCAAAGGGACTGTTTACTAGAGCCAAACAGCCCATGGAAAATCTGTTATCTGCGCTCTGCTTCCTGAGGTGTCACCAATAACAAACAACATGACATCTGCTACTCATCGGCAATGAAGGATAGATAGGCAAACTATGAAGTAATATGGTAATTCCAAGACAACCAGCTCTGCCAGACTAATTAGCTTTCCTCACCAATCCTGATCATTGCTAGCTTCCTTGTTATTTACATCACAGGAATGGAGGAAGTAGATTTATGCCCAATGAACTCTTGTTATCGGCTGTGCAAATTCGTTCTTTTTGTTTGCACTAGGATAGCATGGCCTTGCTTTGTGGATGGAGACCTGGTTTGTAGCAAGCTATGTTTTTAGGAAAATATTTTTCAAACAGACCTTACAGTAGATCTCCTACATAATAAACCCGTATATAATTGAAAAGGTGGACATGGCCAGCTTAATGCCTGATGCAGTGTTGGTGGCGAAATAAGATTTCTTTGCTACAATCCTCATGTATTATGGCTGCCTTGAGATTCCTCACAATTAGACTCATCATGGGTTTTCCTTTGTCATCTCCTAAGTAATGCCTGTGGTGGTTTAATGGCTAAAATACTTGACTTGTACCAGTATTCCCTCCAATGAAGGGAAAGCAACATGTTATGGTATTTTTCTACTGCCTTGACGGGGAAATTCAGGCTGTAAAAATACATAGGTCCCATAGCAGAAGTAAATCAGAGTAACAAATTAGCTTGGCATCCATTCTACCTTATGGTAAAGATAAAGGTTCCCCTCGCACATGTGCTAGTCATTCCCAACTCTGAGGGGTGGTGCTCATCTCTGTTTCAAAGCCAAAGAGCCAGCGCCATCCGAAGACGTCTCCATGGGCATGTGGCTGGCATGACAAAACATCGAAGGCGCATGGAATGCTGTTACCTTCCCACCAAAGGTGGTTCCTATTTTTCTTGCATTTTTACATACTTTTGAACTGCTAGGCTGGCAAAAGCTGGGACAAGTAATGGGAGCTCACTCCATTACGCGGCACTAGGAATTCGAACTGGTGAACTGCCGATCTTTTTGATTGACAAGCTCAGCATCTTAGCCACAGCATGCCTTTCCATTCTATCTTACTCCTGCTGAATTGTGTTGCTCCAAATTCCCTTTATTTTTGTTTTAAAAAATGGCACAATGCAAGATTTTTAGATAAATCCTAGGTTATGCCTTTACCATAATATATCTTATTTTCTGGTCCAGACTATAAAGTGCCAAGTCTTCTATATTATTCCCATTATGGGTGAACATTCATAGAGCCTCTTTTAACAGAAATGTGCATCTTGGCTCAATCAAAATAATTATTTAAATGTCAGCAGCCAAAGAGAGATATCTTCTTTAACAAGCGGTCCTTGATATATTTGTCATTTATAATGTGCTCCAAGGAAAACAGCCTCACATATGGGTAATTAATATTCATTTAATAAAAAACCTTTATTGTTTAATAAAGGTTGACTGAAATCAGAGTTAACCAAAATATTTATATTTAATTGGATGAAAACATTGATCGCAGGAAACACTGTCAAAAGTCAACATTGTTCATTGATTTCTAGTAACAATAGGCACGTATAAATGCATAAAGGTTCTCTTGCTGTTATTGCTATGTATCAGATTTAAACTTAAAAGCAAAGGCGTTCTTCATAGCAATTAGAAACACAGGGTGCCACTCTATTACCAGTTGCAAAAAATGAAAAGGAAGAAATATACTCCTGGGATTTTCGCAAAGCTATGAAAAAGCAATTCTCCTGAAACAGAGGGTGAGATGAAATGGAACAGAGAATGCAACCAGTACTTTACTCTTCCAGTAATGGATTTTAGAATCTATAGACGCATGGAACAGGAGAATATAAAATTATGCATTTAGGAGAAGAGCGGGCAGCGCTGGAGGCGGAGTGAAGGGCACCATCAACTTAGAGTCTTCGCGTTCCCACAAGCCCTGCAAGTCTGATCCCTGATCCCTGAATTCTGTTGACCCTTATCTGACACCGATTTAGTGCTGAACTTCAGTTGGCCAGGGAGTTATGTATATGCCTGAATAAACCTTCAATGCTGTAACCTTACAAAGGGTCTCGATTCTTTGCGGCTGACATGTATGGCTTCAGGCAATTTAAAATGGTGTATTATTAGTACAGTACTATAATATGCAGGTAGCATGAGAATTGATAAAATGAAGCCGGGGTGCCTGAAAGGGTTTCTATTATGTTCAGGAAAAATCACTGAAAACTTCAGTTATGGTATCTGAGCAGGGGTGTCAAACTCAAGGCCCATGGGCCATGTGGTGTTTAGATCTGGGCCTCACCTTGGAAACAGCGAAGGACCGGTCCGTGGTGTCTTGACCCAGCCCACTGGGCTCTGATCTACAATCTGGTGGTGGCTGGCAGCATGCTGGAGGAGGCTGGCAGGTGCTAGCAAAAGGAACTACTAGCAAAAGTGCCATTTGATTACAAGGCAAGGGGGCATTGAGAAATGTTTCCCCTTTGAGCATACAAGAAGGGACAAGGAAAGACAAGAAAGGGACAAGAAAGACAAAGAAAAAGATGGGAGGGAAAAAAGGTAATAGGGGAAGGAAGGAAAGAAGGAAGGAAGGAAGGAAGGAAAAAGAAGAAAAGAGAAAAAGGAAGGAAAGAAGGAAGGAAGGAAGTTCCTGCCTTAGCACTTGGCCACCAGCAGCCCTGCTGCTGTTTCTCCATCCCCTTGTCTCCTCCTCCTGCTGTCTCCTGATGGTCTCCCATCCTTTTTCTGAAGATGCTTTGGTTCCAAAGCTGGGTCTCCAAGGAGAATGAGCACAACAGCAGCAAGGAGGAGGGAAACACAACTGGGCACCTCCTTGAGGAAGCGGGACTGGGCTGGGCTGAGGGGTCTTGATGCTCTGGGAGGTTGATGGCCAGGGTGCCCTCCACTGCCTAAGGCTCTGGACAGCCTGCCCCGCCATGTGGCCTGAGAGAACAGCAAAGCTTTTCTGGAAGACAAGGGTTTGACCCTTCCCTAGTCTCGCCTTCCTCTGCTGGAGACAATAGATTCCCCCAGTCCCACCCGAGTGCCACCGGGGCTCCCGACACAAGTGACATCAAGCTGGCCACATCCACCCAGCCCCCTGAGGTCAAACACAATCCTGATGCGCCCTCAATGAAATCGAGTTTGACACCCCTGTGCTAGCATCACACCTATAGTTGCAACGATGGCAATTTTAAGTGTGGCTATATATTGCACTGGAGAAAACACATTTAGAAATTTATAAAGGACCCTTCATGAAAAGACATTAGAATGTGGACAGTTACATTTTAACAACAATAACCAAAACTGAAAGAACAATAATAAAATACTATACTGTAAAAAGTTCCCTTAGGAAGATATGAAAATAAAATAGAGCCTATCAACAACTTAAAATGTTTGACCTCAAAGTGATTTTAAAGATCAGCATCAGTCGCACAATAATAGAGGAGAATTCTATAAAATAACAGAAAAAAGGCTGTTCTTTAGTTTTACCGTAGAATTATCTTTGAGTAGAACCACTCCTAAAGATTTTAAAACATGGGAAAACTGGCATTCCTACTAATATGATAGTAGTAAAATCTACTTCTGTTGGAAGCTTTTAAGTCACTGATCTCACATATGTGATGATACAGTAAGTCAAGAAGTTAGTGGGGCACAAACCATTATGACCTGACTATATCCAGAAACAAACAAGGTGATAAGCAAAGAGATGCTGCCAAAAGGTAATCAAGCTGCTATGAATGCATTTATCTTGTATTCAGATGACTCATATAATGCAGCACTTTCAAGATGTAAGCTTATTTATTTATTAGCTAAATGTTGGAAGTGCAATCAGATACCGGGTTCATATTATCATATGTGGTAGACATGCCCAAAGGCAAAACAAAACACTGGACTAAAATACATACTTGGTTAGAAAAAACGATAAAGCAACCCATAGATTTGAAACCAGAAATATTTCTGTTGGGTATACTACCAGAACAGTATAATAAAGGGAATACATAATGAATTTGACATGTATTAATGGTAGCAAGAATTGTATTTGCACAACAATGTTAAAATGAAGAGATCCCTACATATATATGTTGCATTTGTGCTGATAAATAAATAAAGGGAGACTAGTATATTTCAAGCTATTTAGCTCTCATCAGCTAGCCATACCCTTACTGGGATTAGAACCTGGGCTGTATTACATATTAGGCAGTTGTATTAGCCATTAAGCCACAGACTCTCCTCCTTTATTAGCTAAGCCAGGGAAATAGGTATGTATCAGCACAAATGCAACACAAATGTAACAAAGGCAACATTAAAAAAATGGCTTTCTGCCTGGATGGCTCCTAGGGTGAGGCGAAAGACAGAAAAGGGAAGCAGTATGCTCCCTCCCATATTTGGGCATACCAGGGGTTGTGACACAATACACACACACACACACTTACACACACACAGACATACACAAATTAGAATGTATCAAGATGGATAGATGAACATTTAAAAGAAAAGGAAGAAACAGAATACTCTTTAACATGAGATTTGTTTTACCATTGGCTAACTGACAGAAACAGAGGTTAGAAATGAAGAAGAGTAAAAAGATAATTAAAAAATTTGTATTGAAAATTTTGCAAGATGGATAAACTAATTGCACTATTTCTTTGTGATTAATATTGACATGATTATTATGATTATCATTTTATTTCTACTTAAAACTAACTGTGCCCAGACAACATGCTGTTCAGACAGAAATGGAACTTTTTGTTTATAAAAAAAAATCAATAAAACATATATTTTTTAAAAAAAGATGTAAGCTTTGCTTACCCTGGGAGGGTAGTAAAGGTTTCACTGAATTCAGAGGATCTGAGATAAAGGTAATTAAGTTTAGAGCTTGCTTATTTAAATTTTTCCATCGAACTATAATGAGTGGAAGGGACACAGTGGCTCAGTGGCTAAGACGCTGAGCTTGTCAATAAGAAAGGTTGGCTGTTCGGCGGTTCGAATCCCTAGCGCCACGTAATGGAGTGAGCTCCCATTACTTGTCCCAGCTTCTGCCAGCCTAGCAGTTCAAAAGCACGTAAAAATGCAAGTAGAAAAATAGGGACCACTTTGGTGGGAAGGTAACTGCGTTCTGTGCACCTTCAGTGTTTAATCATGCCAACCACATGACCACGGAGATGTCTTCGGACAGCACTGGCTCTTCGGCTTTGAAATGGAGATGAGCACCATCCCCTAAAGTCGGGAACGACTAGCCCATATGTTGGGGAACCTTTATATTTACCTTTTATAATGAGTGGAGGACTTTTTTTAAAAAAATTTTTGATTGAGGCTCTGTGCTCCTTCTGTTTTGGCAATACACTATGCTGTACAACTGCAGAGAGAAGAGAACTTTTGCTCATTAGTTTCACTAGTCTTGTGGAAAAGACTAGAGCTGAAGAGGTTTCAGAGCATTAAGAATGTCATCCTGGATTTCAAGGCATGTTAAATTCAAGCACAGACACAAAGCAAGGATTTTCTCAGAGCAAAAAAAAACCAAAAAAAAAACCGGTGCTCCATTAAGTGATTATTGAAAAGTGCCAGGGAATGACTCAGCGTCTGTCTGAAAGGTTTGCATGATTGACTTAAAACGATTGCATATTCTGTGTTACTTTGAATATTACTTAAAAAAAATACTGGGGGGAAATTACCAGAGAGCTACTGTATCTGTGTTGGTTTACTGCAGCAAAACAAGACAATTATAAAAGAGGGTTATAAAACCCTTAAAGATTAGCAAATTACTGTTACTTAGTTTGGCAAGCCAGTTTCCTGAACCAAAATGGAGCAGACAAACATTCACATCATTCTCAATTAGCATCAGTGGTGGAATTCAATTTTTTTTTACTACCGGTTCTGTGGGTGTGACTTGGTGGGCATGGTAGGGGAATGATACTGTAAAATCCCCATTCACTTCCCACTCCAGAAGGTTACTGCAAAATCCCCATTTCCTCCCGATCAGCTGGGACTCAGGAGGCAGAGAATAGATTGGGGCGGGGCCAGCCAGAGGTGGCATTTACCGGTTCTCTGAACTACTCAAAATTTCTGCTACCGGTTCTCCAGAACTGGTCAGAATCTGCTGAATACCACCTCTGGTTAGCATGCTAACTCAGATAAGGCAACATCTGATTAAAAATAAAAAGCTAAGATACCTAAACAAATCAAAACTAAGTGAAACAACTAAGTTAATTTAAGCTAGGAGGAGAATTGGAATAGACAAGAGTACTTTTTCACACTGGCAATCATTAACCACAAGACTATTAAGAAAACTGTATGTATTCAGTCTTCATGATTTAAGCCCTGCTGAATAACATTTCTGCCTTTAATACTGATTTAAACTGTTGGCCCAGTGATTTGCATATGCCAATAGTCCTCGAGTTATGATCACAATTGAGCCCAAAAATCATACTGCTAAGTGAAACATTTGTTAAGTGAGCTTGCCCCATTTTGGTCCCTATGTTTCTTGCCGCATCTATGAAATGAATCGCTGCAGTTGTTAAATGAGTAACACGGTTGTTAAGTGAATCTGGTTTCCACATTGGCTTTGCTTGTCAGATGGTCACAAAAGGTGATCACATGACCCTGCCACCATCATAAATGTGAATCAGTTGTCAAGCATCTGAATGAGCCAAGGTGGCGCAGTGGTTAAATGCAGCACTGCAGGCTACTTCAGCTGACTGTAGTTCTACAGTTCGGCTGTTCAAATCTCACCGGCTCAGGGTTGACTCAGCCTTCCATCCTTCCGAGGTGGGTAAAATGAGGACCCGGATTGTTGTTGGGGGCGATATGCTGACTCTGTAAACCGCTTAGAGAGGGCTGAAAGCCCTATCAAGTGGTATATAAGTCTAACTGCTATTGCTATTGCTATTGAATGTAAGTCATGTTATCACGGGGATGCTGCAATGGTCATAAGTGTGAAAAATAGTCATAAGTCACTTTTTTCAGTGCCGTTGTAACTTTGAACGGTCACTATGTGAAATGTTGTAAGTCGAGGACTATGTGTATTTGTGGGTATGCAATTATTATTTTTCATATTAGTCTTCTAGAGTCATGCATATGAGGTTGGCAGCCACATAAATCCAAAAAATACATACATACATACTGCATTCAGATTTGGGGTAAAAGAGTAAATGCAGATGTTAATTCTGGCTACACAGCTTCAATCTTATGGATCACACTGGGATATAACAAATGATTTTACACACAGTTGAAATTAAATCTACAGGCTTTTGTTCATGTTACTGACATGGTTATTCAAATTTATTGGCACTTTATCATTTGCTAATCTTTTAAAACATTTTTACACACACCCTGTAAAAATAGGTATTTTTTTTTTAATGAATATCTAAAGCAACATTTTAGTTATCTATCACGGCAGGATACGCAATGTATCATATCCTTGCTTAGCACTGGAATTATTCTCCGAGAAAGCATGCTGTTAAAAGAGAATTTTATAAATTCATCCCTTTGGACTTGGCAGATACTGTACACTTTGCTCTCCATTCCAGTTGACAATAGTTTTCAGTTGCACATGACATGATTGAGACAGACAGCGTGGTATGAGTTTCATCGCAGATTTGACTTACTACTGATTGCTGACTTCAGCTTCTGAGAAATTATGTAAATTAAAAAGTAGCGAGGGTAGCAGGATGTTGGCAGTGGTTGGAGAAGAGAGAGACAAATATAGAAGTTTTTTTACACTCTGTATTTTTAGGTGTAGAACTAATATTTTTATATGCCAATGTGACAAAAGAGTGTGCAAATATAAGCACAGTATCAACAAAACAGGGTTGACTGTGGGTCACTATAGGATGCTTTCCCAGGGTTGTGCTACGTAATATAAGGACCAACCCTTTAAAAAGAACGATTGTTTCTGTCTCAAAGCCCTTGTGATGTTCTTTTAATAAAATTATAATACAATGCTTTTAAAACTGGTTTGCTCAGAAGCAGGGATGGAGCAGAATTCTAAAAAGGAAGGGGCAGGGGGATCGTAGGGGTTCGGGAGTACCTCTAGCTAAGATTCTGTGCAGTTTGGAGAACCCCCAAATCCTACTCCTGGCTGGCTCTCCCCAGGAGTCCCCACGCGGCCCGTTTTAGCTGCAGGTAAGGACAGGGCACAAACAGAGGCTCAGGGAGGGCAAAAAAATGGGCCTACTGCAAGTTCGGCCTCCAGGGGGCCTCCGGAGCCTGGGGAGGCCATTCTCAGCCTTCCGGATCCTCTGGAGTCCAAGGAAGGCATCACCCGGACCCTCCAGAGGGTGAAGAACAGGCCTACAGCCTCCGGAGCCCGGGGAGGCCATTTTTGCCCTCCTGGAGGCTTGGGGAAAGCTTTCAGAGCCTGGGGAGGATGAAAATGCCTCCCTCCTCGCTGTGGTGCAGGAGGCTGAGTAGGCCACACCCACCACGGCCACACCCACCCAGCAACCAGGCAGAGAACCCCTTGCTAAAATTTTTGAAGCCCACCCCTGAAGGGTTGAATACTTATCTGCTATTCAATCTGCTCCAATTATGAATGAACCCAGACAGCTTCAAAATCTGGCTGGTATCCTAATGGATCCATTTACATCCTAGCTCCATTGCCTTCCTTCTTTTCCTCTTTTCTCAAATGTACTAAGGGAGAAACAAATAATATTTTCTTTGGGCTTTGGAAACTTCCATGAAAACATGCTGAAGATTTCCTTAAATTTATCGGAGATGCCAAGCACCACGGGAAAAAATATTTTTAGAAATCTCAAGATCTCAAGACCACTTTATAATGCCTTGGTAAGGCCACACTTGGAATACTGCATTCAGTTTTGGTCGCCACGATGTAGAAAAGATGTGGAGACTCTAGAAAGAGTGCAGAGAAGAGAAACAAAGAGGATTAGGGGACTGGAGACTAAAACATATGAAGAACGGTTGTAGGAACTGGGTATGTCTAGTTTAATGAAAAGAAGGACTAGGGGAGACATGATAGCAATCTTCCAATATCTCAGGGGTTGCCACAAAGAGTGAGTCAAACTATTCTCCAAGGCCCCTGAGGGTAAAACAAGAAGCAATGGGTGGAAACTAATTAAGGAGAGAAGCAACTTAGAACTGAGGATAAATTTCCTGACAGTTAGAACAATTAATCAGTAGAACAGCTTGCCTCCAGAAGTTGTGAATGCCCCAACACTGGAAGTCTTTAAGAAGATGTTGGGTAGCCATTTGTCTGAAACGGTATAGGGTTTCCTGCCTAGGCAGGGGGTTGGACTAGAAGACCTCCAAGTTCCCTTCCAACTCTGCTATTGTATTGTATTATCCTCTGAATATGAACTTGCCCCATTCTTTTCATTACAGGTAATCCTCAACATAAAATCATAAGCCTGACGATTACTGTCGTGATATTGGGACAATTGTCAATTTTATAATGTTTTTTGAAGTCAATAAGTGAATGCGGCAGTCGTGTGAACCCATTGTTCATGATGGGCCCAGCTTTACTGAAAACCGGAAGTGACACTAATAAAATGTGGTCATGTCACCATGGGACACTGAAAATGTCTGTAAATGGGGCTGAGGGGTCCATTGTCAGAACTTTGAATCCAAGTTGTAAATCCCTCTTTTCAGTTAGGTCATAACTTCAAACTGTCTCTAAGCGACTTGTTGAAGGTCAAGGACTAAGGTAAAGGTAAACGAGAACGGTTTATTCAGGTAACTATTTACATGCGATTCAGCACCTTCCCTGCTTGACAATAGCAATATAGCAATAGCAGTAGACTTATATACCGCTTCATAGGGCTTTCAGCCCTCTCTAAGCGGTTTACAGAGAGTCAGCATATTGCCCCCAACAATCTGGGTCCTCATTTTACCCACCTCGGAAGGATGGAAGGCTGAGTCAACCCTGAGCTGGTGAGATTTGAACCGCTGAACTGCTGATCTAGCAGTAGCCTGCAGTGCTGCATTTAACCAGTGCGCCACCTCGGCTCTTTATACGGAGCTGACAGCTATTTATATGGAGCTGTCAAGCAGGGAAAGCCAATGAGCGCGCCCCTAGCGGCCCGTGCTCAGCCAAGCCGCGCCTTAGCCAATCAGGGCACGGCTTGGTTGGTTGCTAGCCGCCAGGTCGTAAGTCGAGGACTTTCCGAGGCCTCAACAATATATAAAATATTGTCATATTTCTATCACCACAAATCCTAACAGGGAAGGTGTTCTGGATACCAAAGATCAGCCAAGATTTTCTAGGAGAGGGAAGGAATGATTAATGTTACAAAAGTATAGTACAGTGTGAGGTGACAACCTTTTGAAGACCCCCTGTGCCTCTGAAGCCAATGTTTTCAGAGCTCAGATTGTAAAGCACATTAATTTTGAGGGGGGAAAAAAGAAAGAAAGAAAAAAGCAAGTAAATGATGCCACAATTGCATGCATTAATGATTAATCCTACTTGCCTTATTCTGGCAGGCAAGCCTGTTGTTTAAAGAAAAAAGCAATAATGTCTTCATCAGACACATTACAAACCTCTCAATTCAAATATGATGCTTTGGCAGCATCCATTAATCCAAACTATAGACAGAGCAACTTTAAGCTACGATGATTAATGTCAGGAATCATTTATGTCCAACAGTTTCCTGAACAAGCTATACTATCATTACTGTTTCTTTTCTGTTAATTAACTGTCATGCATACACATTATAACCTTCCATTGAACAGAAGGGGAAATGGGTCCTGGAAAGGGTTGGGAACACCTTGGTTAAGATATTGTGAATATTATTAAGAGAAGCAAAAACCTTCAAAAACTGATGACAATTATGGATAAATTACAGGTGTTTTTACACCTGTAAATCTTGGGGAAAGTACACAGTGCATTAATATGACATGTTCCTTTCTCTGGGGAATCTGGGTTGAGTTAAAGTGGGGTGCATGGGTGATCTGGGCATGGCTGATTCAAAAGTGCAGAAATAATGAGAAAGGCTCATAGTCAAGGCTATGGTTTTTCCAGTTGCAATGTATGGCTGTGAAGGTTGGACCATAAGAAAGGCTGAGCGCCAAAAAAATGAGGCCTTTGAACTATGGTGCTGGAGAAGACTCCTGCGAGTCCCTTGGACTGCAAGGCAATCCAACCAGTCAGTCCTAGAGGAGGTCAACCCTGACTGCTCTTTAGAAGGCCAGATCCTGAAGATGAAACTCAAATACTTTGGCCACCTAATGAGAAGGAAGGACTCACTGGAGAAGAGCCTAATGCTGGGAAAGATTGACGGCAAAAGAAGAAGGAGACGATAGAGAATGAGGTGGCTGGATGGAATCACCGAAGCAGTAGGCATGAACTGAAATGGACGCCAGAGGATGGTAGAGGGCAGGAAGTCCTGGAGGAATGTTGTCCATGGGGTCGCGATGGGCCAGACACGATGTTACATCTGCAAATCACTTAAGAACAGTAGCAGAAACTACTGTTTCCCCAGATTTGTTGAGTGATGTTACCTGCTTTGAGAAAATCAGATTTCCCAAAGCTACCATTGCATGGTTTATGGGAAGATGTATTAGTGGTGATGATGGGTAGTTAACAAGGAGAGAAGAGGAAAGTAAAGAGAAAGGTCAAATCACAGCTGTTAGAAGACTTGTTTATTTGCATGCCAGCTCAATAACCAAAACACCTCTAGGTAGCTTTCATAATCAGGTTAAAACAATCACAAAAAGTAAAAGTAGCAGGCAGCTAACAACACATCACCATCTATGCAGGAGAATAATCAGCTCAAAGGATTAAACCATCAGAATAAACCTACAGAAAATAGCTTGCAGTACCTTCTCACAGGGCTTGGTGGAAAAGACAAATCCTTACAACTTGATTAAAGTCCAACAGGCAGGGGTGGGATCCTACCAGTTTAACAAGCGGTGCCTGCTTCGTACATGTGCACAAGCAAAGCAAAGCACACACGCCAGACGTGCGCTGCACGCACACTTCACAGGAAAACACCTGAGGCACAGCAATCTACTCTGCCACACCTATCAGCTGGGCTAAAAACAAGGAAATATAGGTAGGGGGCAGGCAGGCGGTCCCACCTGAAGGTCGGAGCAAACCAGTTCACTCTCAGCTGATCTTCAGCGCTAGCGGTTCGCCTGAACCCTGCCAAACAGTAGAATCCCACCCCTGTCAACAAGCTATACAGACATTATAAGGAAGCTGATCCACAGAAGAGGCATATCTCCTGGATTCTATGAGATGACCGGACGGCTAACTAAAGTTAGTCCTTGACTTATGACCATAATTGGAAGCTGAATTTCCATTGCTAAGCAAGGTGTTAAAAAAAAGTCCTGCCTGATTTTTTCATAGTTGTTAAGCGAATCACTGCTGTAGTTTAATCACATGGCCATTAATTTATCTGGCTTCACCCATTGAGCTGGGAGCCTGGAAAAGTCACCAATGGCAACCACATGATCCCAATCAGAAATACATGGCAGTTGCCAAGCACCCAAATCAGTGGTGGGTTCCGGCTGGTACAGCCTGGTACAGCCGTACCATACTAGTCGGGAGGCGTGGCCACCATACCGGTACGGTGGCTCATTTGATCCACCGCCCGCCCATGTTCCTTACCTGCTTTTAAGGCAACCGGGCCAATTGCGCATGCACGAAGAGGTTGCGGTGCCTGCGCAACCTCCGATAAGCAGCTGGGTGTCGCAAGGGCAGTGGAGTAAGCATGCATGCGTAGCGCACGTCCAGCGCATGCATGAACGGACCACGAGCAGCGTCCCGGTAGCAAAGGTAAGAGCAACCCACCACTGACCCAAATGTGGATCATGAGATCATGGAAAGCTGTAACAGTTCTAAGTGAAAGGATCGGTTGTAAGACACTGTTTTTCAGTGCAACTGTAACTCTGAACGGTCACTAAGCAAAAGGTTGTAAGTCAAGGACTATCTGTATTCCAGATTCCATGGGTCAGCAGAAACGGCAGGGGGGGGGGGGAAATGGGACTGCGGTACTTTGTTCATGTTTTGGTAACTTTTTGTATGCAATGAGAATTGTATTTCTTCGTCAGAAAATTTACATTTTCTCAACATCACTGCAGTAACTAAAGCAGGTCTATAAGAAAAGCAAAATCCTGCCCTCTTATACAATGAGTACCCCCTACCTTAAATTTAGCGGGTTTTGAGGAGTGAATAAATGTCATAACTCTTTTCCTTTCCCCACATATATAGGGCCTTTCTGTATTGCCTTCTTTTAAGCACTGAGCCCCAGAAACACTAAAAGGTCAGCTCAAGCAAAAGCAGCTTTTAAAAAAGCCAAATAATGTAGCATTATAGACAAAGAACCATGTCGAATGCTCCGTAAATGTACACGGAATTTTCCCAACTATGCCACGTTGTTGTTTTGAAAGCCCCACTCACTTTAGAGATGTGGCGGATGATGATTTTTCAACATTAATACAATTCTAAAAGCTTTTAGGGAAAAAAGAGGGACAGATTGTGCAAAATTCAATTAACTATATCCTGCTATGATAAAAGGGAACTGATCATTCCTCTCTTTTTTTAATGCCACCTTTTAATGTTAACAATTAAAATCTCAAGGTCAAAACCTTGTTCCAGTTATTAGACAACATGGCACAAAAGCTGGAAAAAATAAATATTCTCACTGAACATTTCCCTAACAAGGTGAAAAATCTATATGAAGGGTCGGAATATCAGCTCCAGAAAGGCTAACATCATTCTTATGCAAACTTAGAAATTTGTGTATCAGAATCAGTGGTGGGTTCCGGATCCCGTTGCAACCGGTATGGTGCAACCAGGCCCGGCGTCCCCCACATGCATGCATGCAGCATGCACCTGCGTCCTTACCTCCACGATGCCTCTGTGACGCTCCAGCAGGCACCGTATGCTCTGCGCACACGCACAGAAGTGCCAAAGAGCTCAAATACAGATAAGGAGCTCGGGTGGGTGGGTGGGTCCTCCGGAGCACCGTACCGGAACGGTACCTGGTACTCCCGGCAGGCATCAGTACGCCCGTACAGGGGCGTACCGCCTGCAACCCACCACTGATCAGAATACTCTGTAATGCAGTTAGTTATCAAAATATAGGAAACTATAGTTTGGCTTTATTCAGGGATGGTTTTATGCATTTCTAGCAGGAGGAGGAGGTACTACAACAGTTACAACACATGACACCCTGAGAGAATGAGAGACAGAGACAGAGAAAGAATCTTAGTGTGGCCTACATTACAATGTTTTATGTGCAGATAGTCCTCGACTTGCAACCATAATGAAGCTTGCCCATCAGTCGTAACTCATGATACGACTGACCCACAAAGTGAGTCATATCTAAGTAAGTCAGTCACATGACTGACCCGATTTTATAATCTTTTTGCAGTTGACATTAAGTGAACGATGCAATGGTTAAGTAGAACCATGGTTCACTATGGGCTGGTTTTACTGAAAACTGGAAGTAAATGTTGCTTTTCAGCAAAACTATAATAAGCCATGGTCAGGTGATTGTTGGACGCTGCAAATGAGGACTGACTGCTGAGAGCCTGAAGTGCACTCATGTGACCATGAGGAGGCCCCAACTGTTGTAACTTTGAATCTGAGTCCTAAATACATCCAAGTAAGCCAGTTGCTAAGAAACCAGTTGTAGGTTGAGGACTGTGTGTGTGTGTGTGTGTGTGTGTGTGTGTAAGAGAGAGTTGGGTTGCTGTTGGTTTGGCCCAGATCATCCAAACTGGTTGTAGCAGTGGCGGGAGGCTCCGCCCACCCGCCTGGACACTTCTGTGCATGTGTAGAAGCATAACACGGGCAGGAGCACACCCAAACTGGTAGTAAAAACATTAGCAACCCACCTCTGGGGTGTGTCTCTGTGTCTGTATCTGTGTGTGTCTGTGTGTGTGAAACTGCTTTTCAGGCAATTACTTGCTAGAACTAGGCAGCAGATTTAATACAAAGAGTTCCCAAAGAGCCAAGCAGCATGCTTAACTAATTCAGAAGAGTTATTCATTATCAGCAGATCCCAATATTGCTTTCATTTTAGACAGTGCTTTTGAAATATACAAAGATAATCTAGAACAGGGGGGTCAAACTCAAGGCCCGGGGGCCAGATCCGGCCTACGGGGTGCTTAGATCTGGTCCATGGGGCTGCCCTGGAAACAGTGAAGGACTGACCCGTGGTGGCTCTGTCAACGAAAACGGAGCTCATGAGGGCTGTGTGCAGCCATTTTCACTGGCAGAGGGGTTGCAGGAGGCCGTCGCCGCCAAAAACAGAGCTCATGAGCCCGTTTTCACGGGCAGAGCGCTCAGGCCACCACAGGCACCCCCGATACAATGGCGTCGAGCTGACCACACCCCCTCTGCCCCCCCCACCAACCCACCAGAGGTGGGTTCCTACCAGTTCGCGCCTATTCGGTAGAAACAGTTCATCAAATCTACCGAACCGGTTAGAAGAGGTTCCACCAGTGGACCCAGAAAGCAGGCCACACCTACAGAAGAGGTTCCAAATTTTTTTGAAACCCACCACTGGTCCTTGGATATGATTATTCCACACTATCATGCTCATATTTATAAAACTCAGTGCCTCTGTGAAAGGTAAGGATGACTACTGCGTTTGTGGTGCAATCAGAAAATTGCTTGTGTTGAAGTTGTTTTAACGCAAACCAAAGATGCCTTTTAAAAAACAAGTTTATATCCTATTCTTATGCATGCCAGTGCTGTGTGTGAGGTAATTTAAGGTGGTTCTGACAAGTGTTGTCGGCATCTTCATATCCGGTCACATGGGCGGCAAGCCACTCCCATCCGGTCACATGGGCGGTAAGCCACTCTCACAAAGGAGGCCACACCCACAGAGTAGGTTCGAACAATTTTTGAAACCCACCACTGCAACCCACCCAAAGTCAAACACAACCCTCACAAACACAATTGAGTTTGACAGCCCTGGTCTAGAGGAATGAAGCTGTACTAAGAAAAAGAAAACATGCCTTGTAAGGGTGGGCTATATTAATTATGTAGAGAGTGGATGTTGCTTTGTTTTTTAAACACCAGGCTCAATTAAGGACCGTGCAAAAGATAAAGGCAAGCTTTCCTTGCTTTATGTGAATCTGCTACTGTATTATATGACTGAAATTTACATCCAAGAATTCATGTTAGCAAAAAAACCCACTATTATGTGCCAGCATAATCAATTTGCACCAAATGCTTGGAAAGATGCCAAGACTTCTTCCTGCCAAAATTGCTTGAACATTTCCCACAAACCCTCTTTCTGCCCTCAATTGTGCACTTAACATCGTGTAGTATAATCTTTTCCAACCCTGGCAAATTCCATATATGTGTAAATAAATTCCCCAATTCCCCAGGCAGCAGAATCATTCCTGAGATTTTTGACAAACTGAAGTTTATACATCTGGAAATTGTGGGAATCCTTGGTGTAATGTGAGTGTTTTAGATGCTGGTCCTGTATCCTAGTTACTTCTGCACTTGCAATAGCTACTGCTGTTTCTTGGGTCAAAATGACCACTAACATCTCACCCATTCCCGTTTCCAAAATGGAAAGGAAAAAGTTATCCCTAACTCTAGAAACAATGTTGGACATATTATAGTTTTACAGATTAACAGAGTTGGAAGGGACCTTGTAGGTCATTTAGTACAACCCCCTGTCCAAGCAGGAGACCCTACACCATTTCTGGCAAATAGCAGTCCAATATCTTCTTGAAAGTTCAAGTGATGAAGCTCCCACAACCTCTGAAGGCAAGCTGTTGGTTGTTCTCACTGTCAGAAAATTTCTCCTTATTTCCAGGTTCTTGTTTAGTTTCCATCCATTATTCCTTGTCTGGCCTACAGGTGCTTTGGAAAATAGCTTGACCCCTTCCTCTCTGTGGCAGCCCCTCAAATATTGGAACACTGCTATCATGTCCCCTCTGATCCTTCTCTTCACTAGACTAGCCATACCCAGTTCATGTAACCATTCTTTATATGTTTTAGCCTTCAGCCCCCTAATCATCCTGGTTGCTCTTCTCTCCACTTTTTCTAGAGTCTCAACATCTTTTTTATAGTGTGATGACCAAAACTGGATCCAGTATTCTAGGTGTGGTCTTACTAAGGCTTTATAGAGTGGTATTAGTACCTCACTTAATCTTGATTGTATCCCTCTGTTAATGCAATTTAGGATTGTATTGGCCTTTTTTTGGCTGCCTCTGCACACTCCTGGCTTATATTTAGCTGGTTGTCCACTTTCACTAGTTGTGAAAGATCCTACAACAAATGCTTTAACCTATGATATACAATGTAATGAAGAACACTATTAGTAGTCCTCGCTTAACTATGATAACTGGGACCAGAATTATCATTGCTAAGCAATGGGATTGTAAAGCACAATGTCACATGATTGCATCCCTTAGTGACGGCAATCCCCAGAGACCGTATTGCTGTCATTTAAGTAAGAATGGTGGATTGTTAAGTGAGGGCCCCCATGTGAACACAACTTTCAACTTCCTGTCAACTTCCAAGAAGCAAAGTCTATAGAGAAGATGACAGGAAGTGGCTAGTCCCAGGCACAACAAGCCTTACCTTACATCAGGGGTCCCCAAACCTGGCAACTTTAAGACTTGTGGACTTCAACTCTCAGAATTCTCAAGCCAGCTATGAAGTTTGAAGACCTCTGGCTGGAGAATTCTGGGAGTTGAAGTCCACAAGTCTTAAAGTTCCCAAGTGTGAAGACCTTTGGCTTAGGTGACTTGCAAGCAGGCTGATGGGTAGATTGAGTACTACGGATCCCATCTGCCAGTCAATGTCGACTGGCGACTACACGGAGGAGAGCCTTTTCTGTTGCAGCTCCGACCCTGTGGAACGATCTCCCCGTTGAGATTCGTACCCTCACCACCATCCAGACCTTCCGCACGGCCCTTAAGACCTGGCTCTCCCAGCAGGCCTGGGGATAAGTTCTTAAATTACCCGCCCGAGTGTTGACTGTTGAATGCAAGTTGGTGTTTTATTATTTATCTTGTTTACTCACTGTTTGTCTTTTATTATTGCACCCCCTTCCCGTGATTGTAAGCCGCCCTGAGTCCCCTCAGGGAGAAGGGTGGCCTATAAATCTTAATAAATGTCTAAATGTCTAAAATGTCTACAGAGTGTAGTAGGTAGAGGGATAAGTGCTGCAGCAGTAATGTGGGTGAATGGATAGTTGGTGCTATGGGGTGCGGGCAGGGGAATGGTGTGCGCATGCACCAGCGTCCCTGGCATCTCATACCCCATAGAAAGGCTCCTCAAGAGGAAAAGTGATGGGAACAGGAGTCACTTGCAACTTTACCTGCTGGCTTGATTACACCAGAAACTGGCAGGGAAGATAATAAATGATGATGTCATGACCACAGGATGCTGCAACAAATACACGAACAGGTTGTCAAGCATCCAAATCGTGATCACGTGATCATGGGTGTGCTCACTGTGCTGTGTCAGCTGGAGCTTTGAAGACCAGTCCTAAGTGACCACTGGTTCAGCTCCATCAAAACTTCAAACAGTTGCTGAACAAGTAGTCTTTAATCGAGGACCACCTGCATCAAAACGTGTAGCCCCAGGATGTTGATGTATTCCACCTCTCTATCTGCCCCCCTCACACACGTATTAGAAATCCCAGCAATCAAAAGGATTGCTTAAGTAACGAAGTGCTTAAGAAGGTGGTTCTAAAAAAAAAAAAAAAAGAGAATTGTTGTCAATGTACTAGGATTGCAAACTTTGCCACTGTACCTCACAATCCTTTTTGTCCCCCACTGGTTTGGGGATCTATGTTTATACTAATTTACTTTAGGCTATTGGCGGTGGTGGTGGTGGGGAATGTAAACCTTGCAAAAAGCTAGGGAATCCAGCGGTCTATTTATCATAATTCTGTCTCTCTCTGTGTGTCTCTCTCTCTGTCTCTCTCTGTGTCTGTCACTTTCTCTCTCTGTTTCTGTATCTCTCCCTCTCTCCCCCTCTCTCCCCCCTCTCTTTCTCTTTCTCTCTCTCCCTCTCTCTCTCTCTCTCTCTCACACACACACACACACACACACACAGCCTTTGAAATCCCAGCTCTTTACACTAACCTGGTTACGATCATTTTCCCAGCAACTCTTGGGATCTATCTAATGGCACCACTTCTTACCCTTCTTTGGAGCGAGCTTTTGTTTCCGTAGCCTTTGCTATTACTATATTGGAAATAGCAACTGCTGGCTTTCAAGGCAGCCCATTTAATTCTTCCCCTTGTTTGGCTTTGTTTTCAGTTCCCCCCTCCCCCTTTGGTTGCACCCCCACACGCATACCCCCTTTAACACCAAAGCAGCTGTGAAGTTATGCCACCCCTAATTATTCTGAGCAGTGCCAAAATGGAGGCTCCTCTGTCAAGGGGGATGGCAGTTTAGTGCAGAACATGACAGCATCATCAGTAGGTGGGCACAGTGGAAAAGGCCAGCATACTGTCTCTGTGATTACTGTCATCCATCTCAATTCAGGCAGAAAAAAAAAAAGAGCGTGCTCCATCTTTCCTTGCTCCTTTTTTTCTTCTTCTTCTTTGCTTCCCCCCCACCCCTTCTTCTTTGTTCTTGTAGCTGCTGCTGCTGCTGGCTGCACTTCTCTAAACAGACATTGTTTTGTGATGCATGCCAGCATAAAGCCCCCTTTAGCCCCTTCAAGGCTGTCGCCTCTTTTCCAAGGCCACGCTTGACCTTTTAAACTGCGGTTGTCAAACACGCGCGCGCTAATACTCTTAGAAAAGAAAACTTTCAGCCAGGGCTTTTCTTTTAACAGAAGGAATCTGCTTAAATCTTTATTAAGGCCATTCCAAAATATCGGCTTATGGGATAGAGAGGGAGAGGAAACGACATGGCAGATTGGGAAATAGCTCGTTTAAGCAGAGGAGAATATAGATGGCTCAGGCTTGAACCACGGCGCTCATGGTATTCTGATGATGTCACCTAGCTGGATAATGAAATGCCCGCAAGCAAGCAATCAACTTCAGACAGCACCATTAGTTTATGTAATAAGATAAGTTGCAGAGGTCACCGTTAGCCAAGAGCAGCCTTCTATTGTCTCCAGGAAATCTCAGTAACATGTGAAAATGGAGATGAACCACACAAAATGGCTTCACTTCGATGTCACTAATGGGTCCTTCCTTCAAGAGCCGAGGTGGCGCAGTGGTAAGGGTGCAGTACTGCAGTCACTTCAGCTGACTGCTAGTTCTGCAGTTCGGTGGTTCAAATCTCACCGGCTCAAGGTTGACTCAGCCTTCCATCCTTCCGAGGTGGGTAAAATGAGGACCCGGATTGTTGTTGGGAGCAATATGCTGACTCTGTAAACCGCTTAGAGAGGGCTGAAAGCCCTATGAAGCGGTATATAAGTCTAATTGCTATTGCTATTCAGTTAGCTCTGTGCCTGATGATAGTATACAGTATACACAATGGTGAACCTATGCACGTGTGCCAGAGGTAGCATGCAGAGCCTTCTCTGTGGGAATGCGCGCTGTCACCATCTGCTCTTCTGGATTATCTTCGCACAATATTGGAAAGATGAAGAAACACTGCAAGATGAAGAGATAATTAAGAAGATACTAGACTAGTGATGGCACACGCGCCGGAGCCCCGGAAACTCGAAGACCAGGCGGCTGGCATACATGTGTGTCCCAGAAACCAGAAGACCAGCTAGCCTTAGCATTTTCGGGGCTCCAGTGCACATGCGTGCTCACGCACATTCCTCTTTGGGCACTTGCTGCTGAAAATGTTCGCCGTCACTGGTATAAAGGATAATGATTAAATCCAGTTATAACAAAGAGATGACCCCATTCTCCACATTTTTCAGAAAAAGAGCAAAGTCACTTCCTAGCTGTATGGGCTAACCATTCAAAGGACCATTGCTCAGATTTCTCTTTTCCAATCATGTCATATATATTATATTTGCATTCATTGGTTCTGGCTTTACTCAAGTTGACAGAGGCACTAACATGCACTGACAATCCTAAACTTTCCCTTTGACCATGAAAGATGGTCTCATCTCTTCAGTGGTGGGTTCCAGATCCCGTTGCAACCGGTACACTGCAATGGGGCCGGGCGTCCACCATGCATGCACTCAGCATGCAAGTGCGTCCTTACCACCCATGACGCTCCAGCTGCTCAGTGGAGCATTGCGCAGGCACCGTACACTCAGTGCACGAAAGCCCCGATTGGATCAAATACAGGTAAGGAGGTCCGGTGGGCGGGCGCACACTTCGGAGCACCTTACCAGAACAGTACCTGGTGCTCCCAGCAGGCACTGGTACGCCCATACCGAGGCGTACCGGTCGTATCCCACCACTGCATCTCTTCCCCAAGCCATGATTTCAGAAGTTTTTAATCATAAGTATGTACACCAAACAAAAAAATGGCTTTTCCTGCTAAATCCAACATTTTACATACTTAGTATGAGACAGTCTATAATACTTCATTAATCCCTTGTGGTGGTGCTGAAGACAGTATCAGGTTTGAAGTCTACTTATGTTGTCCATGATGGTTTAAGCCTGTACCATCACCTACCTTCTAGTTATTCTGCTTCTGTGGCCATCATTGTTTTCTCTATCCATCTGTGCAAGCAGTATTTCTCCCTAAAGTAGTATCATATTATGTAAAATGCTGTTAAGTACTCTGGAAGCAAGGCGTGCTGAATAATACAGTATAGATTACAACTAAACTTATATCACATTTTCTGTGGACATTTTCTTTGAAGATAACATACCAGGGGTGAAATTCAACAGGTTCTGACAAGTTCTGGAGAACCGGTAGCGGAACTTTTGAGTAGTTCGGAGAACCGGCAAATACCACCTCTGGCTGGGTCCAGAGTGGGGAGGGAATGGAGATTTTGCAGTATCCACCCCCATGAAGCCATGCCCACAGAACTGGTAGTAAAAAAATTCTCCACTGGAGCATATCCTGACACACTTAGCTGGGATTTTAGACCCAAGCCAAACCCCAAAACGCTATGGAATTTCTGGAACCTTGGCACTCAGACAAATCAGCCATCAATTCACACAAAGATAAACTACACCTACACAGCATTCAAATAAATAATAAAACAAAGGGGGTGGGGACTACAACACATCCCCTCCAGCAGCCAACAATCAAATAAAGGATCAACACCAGTCAAATAATATGTCCATCAGATTTAGAGACCCTTGAGCATGATAAAGTATATTGTGTAACAATGGGGTATCCCAACAATTCATATGTGCAATATTTATCCCGTATGAGAGAAGGTAATAAAAGGAAAATGAATACATACACACCAAATAAATGAAACAAGACTTGCAATTATTATTGTCAGTACCAGCTGGGACCTACTCCTGGCCCTCATTCTAGAAATATGATTACTAATAATTAGTCTAGAGTTTCCTCCCTCAAGATGGTCAGAAAGAAAAGTATCTTTCAGCATTCCTAGTAGCACAATATTAAAAGAAGCTGCTACTTTCTGTCTCCATAAGATTTAAGGTATGACAAGTTCGCTTAATGTTGCCATAGATACGAAAATCTTTTTCTCTCTCTTTACAATGCCATGGTAACTGACTCTAGTACGTGCGATGAAAAGCCTCCTGTACACTCCACATTGGAGGGCTCTTGTGTTTTGCATGTGTGTTTTAAAACAATTAACTCAGAATTATGTTAAATTAATTTCTGTTTAAATATAGGTACTGTCAGGACACTGCAGAAGATGTTGTCCCTTTCCTTTTAAGACTCCCGTGGTCTCAAAATCTCAACAGATACAACCTAATCTTGCACACCGAGATTTTGAGACAGCTTTTAAAGTGAGAGAGAAAATTCTTAGACTTAATATCCTGGAGGATGGGGAAATGGTGCAAGGAAGAGAGTGATAACTTTGGGAAATGGAAAGATACAGAATCACCATGTAGGATAGGGACAGATGAAGATGAGGTTGAGCAATAGAAACAAAAATGTGGATGCCACTGGGATTATCTTGACTGTGGAGTTTCTGTTTATTAAAACATACAGTCATAGACCAAACATTAATGACTCTGGATCCAAACTCCCTTTTTTTTCTGGGAAAAGAGACAATGGACTGGAAAATGTATTGTATGAAAAGGAAAATTACTGTATTTTTTGGAGTATAAGACCACTAGAGTATAAGATGCACCAAGATTTTGAAGAGGCAAATTAAAAAAAAAGTTTTTGCACTCTGCAGACCTCCCAAAAACAGCCCGTTTTTTGCAAAAACGGGTCAATTTTTTGTCAAACAAAGGACATACATAGCCTTTAGGAGGCTTATAGAGTGCTCCTGGGGGCTGGTGTGGCCAAAACGAGCAAAAAACAGCCCATTTTTCACTTATTTTTGCCCTCCCCAGCCCCCAGGAGCACTCTGGAAGCCTACTAAAGGCTATGCACGGCCATTTTGGTGAAGGGGGAGGGGTTTTGGGAGGCCAAAAATGCTGTATTCAGTGTATAAGACGCACCCAGATTTTCACCCTCTTTTTTGAGGGAAAAAGGTGCTTCTTATACTTTGAAAAATACGGTATGTTGAAATGAAGTGACTTCTCCCAAAGCCATGTACAGTACCATGGCAAGAACCTTTTCTCCTGTTACATCCTCAAGCTGAAATGGCGGAACTGCTGTTCCCTCAAACTGAAGTCTTTGGTCTGGAGTTCCTATGACAGCCACCATGCTCACTTAGAATTCTTCAACCGTAATGCTACACAGAACTAAATAGGATCTAGGTGAAATTTGGCCTTGTTTTTACAAGAACCTGGACTTGTTTTGCATAACGAACTTTGAATTTGCTTCACTCAATTTACTCTTCTAGGACTTGAATTCTTGCAACAGATACTGATGTGGGTCTGAAATCTCATACAGCTGAGCTCTTAAATGAAATGGAACAGGATGTCAAGCTCTATGTGGTGACCTTATATGATGAGCCATGAGATAGGCAATTTGAATCTCTTCCTTGGCAAGAAGGGATTGGAATTCATTAGATTCCTTCTCAATTTCCCCCATCTTTCCCTGTGCTGGTGACAACCAGAAATTGTTATTTGAATGCAGAATTTGCTTAGCAACAATATTTTCCAATCTCCAGTGTGTTCGGGCTTTTTTTTTTTTTTAATGACACTTGACTTTCTTCCTTAATGCTTTTGGGTTGCCTTTAATTCAAGATTAATCCTTCAGGAATCCTCCAACTACAGCATAATTAGCTTTAACTTCAATCTAATGGCTTTCTACAGCTCAGCTTTGAAGAGAGATTTCCAAAGGCTGAAGGCTCCAGGTCTAGGAAACTGATTTATAGCTCCAATCTCATAAGAGTTCCTGAAGAGCCCTCCCTACAAATTTAAATGAAAAGCTGCTACAGTCTAGTGGAAAAATAGCAAATACCACAATTGATATCTGTATAGGTCAGGGCAACCTGCGGCTCTGGAGCTGCATGTGGCTCTTTCATCCCTCTGCTGTGGCTCCCTGTCACCAGTCAGCACCACAATTTTGAGAGGAGCTTCTGGTTGGGGGGGGGAGAGGGGGAAGCAGGGTGCGCCAGGAGGAGACTCTATGGCAAGGGGTGGGTTTTCCGGTCAACTCCACAATTGATAGGGCTTTCGGTTAGGACAGGTAGAGGAAAAAGGATGCCAGGAGAAGACTCTATGGTGGGGAAACTGGACTTCTGGTTGGCTCCAGAATTGAACAGGGAGCTTCTGTTTAAGACCTTTATGGCTCTTTGAGTGTTTTAGGTTGCCAACTCCTGGTATAGGTGGTTAGTGGTATTAAGCTTCTGGGTGTTCACTTAACAAATAGGTTAGCTCAGTTGCTCAACAGCGAGACATTGGTGAAGTGGGTACAGCAGTGACTGCGTATTCTGGGTCTTTTGAGAAGAGCTCATTTTCCTGTCCCTGTCCTTCCCACTTTCTATAGTGGGATGATTGAAAGTCTTACAAAATTCCGTGATTTGCTCTACAAACCATTCTTGAAAGTTGTTATGTAACCACTCTATTAAAAATATGTTTTTTTAAAGTAAGAAGACATCCTTCAAATGTTTGAGAAAGGCTTGGAAATTGTAGGCTGCATCCAGACTTGTCTGGCTTAGAGCAGACCATTGGAAGATATGGCTTTTCAGGAAGTCTGGATGAACTAAGCATCACTGAATTCTATAGATATTCTATAATCCTAGATCCAACCCTGTATTTCTTAGAAAAATATAACTTTTATCAACTGAAATGTCAATTTTTAGCATGTTACAGGCTCTTTCTTTGACATAAGCAAAAACTGTGATAATGTAATGTTTAAAGTTAAATGTCAGAAATAATGTACTTGAAATTCGATGTGAGTACAAGGACTCTCTGAATTAGGGATCTTAGCTTTCACACAATAGCATAAGCATGCGAGGGATAAAGCAGAACTAATGCTTATGGCACTTTGACCAAAATGTTCCACAAGTGACCAGTGTTATCCTTATAGTTACTATGAATGCTGCATGTGGAACAGACACAACGAAGGCTGTAATTTAGATCACATTTTCTCTGTATTGGAAGCATTATGTGAAATCGTTGATACACAAACCCAATGATGAATGGCAGATACCAATGGTTATTGGCCAATCCAGTGATGAACCTGACTCTTGGAAGATTGCAGCCTGGTATATAAGAGGAATAAATGATCAAATGCACAAAATGGGGGATCTGCCTTCAAAAAAAAACCCTCATGCTGCCAGACAATTGCTTTAAGAGCAGACAGAGAAGGAAAAAAATAAAGATTCTTGGAAAGAAAAAACGTGAGTTTTTATGGTAAATCAAAGACTTTCTACACAAAATTGCAATATTCCCTGCCCTGTCTCACTGTTGTGGTCTGCTGGCAGCCTGCGGAGCTGGCAGCAGAGTCAGACAGCGAGGAGGTTGGGGAGGAACATGGGCCAGTCCTGGAGTCTGGGGAAGGCTCGGATGTGGGCTCTGCGTCGGAGGCAGAGATGGGGCCAGGGCCATCTGGGAGTTACGTGCTGCTTCCGGAGCCTCCAGAGTTGGACATCGGTGAGGCAGAGGAACAGGGGGAGCCTGTTCTCAATGCGTGCATGTGCAGAGCTGCCAGAAGGCAAGAATGGTTAAGACTGTTAGGGAATGACTCGGAAATAAGGCTTGGAGGTGATTGGCCCATAGGACATAAAGGAAGAGCAAAGGCACGTGAGTCTTTGCAGGAAGCAACTTTGTTCATGCTGGTTGGTTTACATTCTGAAGCTCCGTTTTGACTCTTTGCTTCGTGTGGCCTTGTCAAGCTAATTGCCAATTAAGTCTTTGGCAGCATTTCAAGGAAGATAAAGGTGGGTGCTTAGCAGCCTTATCCCGAAAGACTTTGGCAGACTTCTGTCGGACTCTTTACAAACTATTTGTGACTCATTACGGGCTTTGAATGAATGTAATTCACAGCCTTTGAAATAAAAAGAGAGTTTTGGGGACTAAGCATGTGCTTTTTACTGTATCAGGAAGCCTAGGGTCAGAACACTCACTTGAATCCTTTCTCATCAGGTTTGTTGTTCTGGATTTAGAAACTGAATGGATGACAAGAATTGTTCTTTGGGAGTGAGTACCAATTCCTTTTGTTAGCCATACTGCTTCTCTTAAATTATGCTAGACCTTTTCCCACATAGAATGGTAGTGAACAGGAATGGCATTTACATTAAAAATCAAATTGGAGTCTCCTATCATATGAATCTCTTATCTCCCATCATTTCATTCTCAGCACATAGTGTTGTTGAGTTTCCACACATAGCAAATCTATAAACCAAAAAGCTGAGGTTATATAACAGGTTAAGCCAAAGCTTTAAAAGAAAATAATCACATTATAGGGTGAACCATGGAGAGGTTAAAATGAAGCCGTCTTGGAATACTCATGGGAGTAAATTTTTAAAATTGTACTTCTAGATTTTACTTCTGTTCGATTTCCAGTTTTCTACTAGCTTGAAAGAATCCCAGCTAGCATCTGTCCTTACAAGGAAAACGGTCTACAGTAGAGATAGAAACCGTAATGGTGATGTGATTTCTTCTTTTAAAAACAGTTTCACTATTTCTAATGCTTGAAAAGCCAGATGCAATATTGTTTCTTGACACAGCCATTCCAGGAAGCGAAAGAAAAGTAGATTGTGTTCAAAGAATCTGATCCTGGTTATGTATTAGATGATTTTATTTTATTTTTTTTTTGAAGGAAGAAGGCCATTATCTAAGGAAGGCCTTTTCCATTATCTCTGAAAGCTATTTTTTAAAAAAAGTAGAACTGTAACCTGATCCCAGTACCAGTCTTGAGAACTTTTCAGTCCAATTTTTAAAATAGGTTTCTGAGATTTGTCCTTAAAACAGACTGTAAAATACAGCACATTTATTCTGGTTCAGTCCACTAAATGCTAGTATCCCATCTATGATTCTGGAAATATAGTTCAAAGCACTATTGTGAAATGCCAAAAATACATCTGGGTTACATTCTTCTTACTGGAAACACAAGGCCCAGAAGGTGGGCAATTATATCTGCATTCTGATCTACAGGATCTGAGTCAGGTGTGCCACCAAAGAGAGCTAGTTTGGTGCAGTGGTTAAAGCACTGGCCTAAGAATACAGGAGACAGTGAGTTCTAGTCCCACCTTAGTCTTGAAAACCAGTGACTTTGGGTCAGCCACTTGGATTGCTGTTCTGGGAAAATAGGAGGAAAGAGTATTGGATATGATTACAATACAATACAATAGCAGAGTTGGAAGGGACCTTGGAGGTCTTCTAGTCCAACGGTATAGGAAACCCTATACTGTTCCAGACAAATGGCTATCCAACATCTTCTTAAAGACTTGCAGTGTTGGGGCATTCACAACTTCTGGAGGCAAGCTGTTCCACGGATTTATTGTTCAAGCTGTCAGGAAATTTCTCCTCACTTCTAAGTTGCTTCTCTCCTTGATTAGTTTCCACCCATTGCTTCTTGTCCTGCCCTCAGGTGCTTTGGAGAACAGTTTGACTCCCTCTTCTTTGTGGCAACCCCTGAGATATTGGAACACTGCTATCACGTCACCCCTAGTCCTTCTTTCTATTAAACTAGACATACCCAGTTCCTCCAACCATTCTTCAAATGTTTTAGTCTCCAATGATTGTTTGCCTTATGTTGCATATGAAAAAAGAGGGATTAAAAATCTTTTTTTTTAAAAAGAGAAGAAATACAAATAAAAAGCAAGGATGAGAACTCAGCAACCAAGCCATTGATTGATTACCGTATTTTTCGAAGTATAAGGCGCACCTTTTTCCCTCAAAAAAGAGGATGAAAATCTAATACACTGAATACAGTATTTTTGGCCTCCCAAAACCCCACCCCTTTCACAAAAATGACCATGCATAGCCTTTAGGAGGCTTCCAGAGTGCACATGGGGAAGGAGGGAGAGTAAAAATGAGCAAAAAACGGGCTGTTTTTGCTCATCCCCCCCCCCCCCAGGAGCACTCTATAAGCCTCCTAAAAGCTATGCATGCCATTTTTGGGAGGTCTGCAGAGTGCAAAAACTTTTTTTTAAATTTGCCTCTTCAAAATCTTGGTGCGTCTTATACTCCAGTGAATCTTATACTCCAGTGCGTCTTATACTCTGAAAAAGATGGTATGTCCCATCCAATCTTTTTCAACTACCAGTAACCACATGGCTGATTTACTCTCATGACAGTCTGTTCCTAACCTCATCTTCCAAGTCTTCCAAAGGTGCACCCATCACCAGTGCAAGTCTAACCACCTTGCTGCTGGTTATCACCATCTTCTCTTTCCTCCTACCTGCCCAGCATTAGAGCTTTCCCAGATGCTAGCTCTTCATATAACGTGTCCACAGTGGGATAATTTGAGACTGAACTTAGCCAAAAGTAGCAACCAAACAAAAATAAAAATGTCTACTTGGCCATATAATTCTACTCTTCTGACTTCTTCCTAACTACCTAACATCCAGAAACAAAACGTTGCTCACTAGGTATCCTGTCTTGCTAGTCTCTTGCAAGCTATTTCAGCCTGGCAGATAGTGAGCTGTTTTGCAAGTAACAAGTGATAAGTGTGAAGCAGCTGTATCCGATAAACTGCCAGAAGCATAGCCTTTTTCGTCCATGAATGCAGGAGTTGTCAATGGGAAGTGAATTGGGACTTGATAAGCTTATCACCCAGGAATTACCACTTCAAATGGTCACAGGGAATTGGCCGTATAAACTGCTGCACATTGCTGTCAAAAGCCAGACCGGCAATATTCAAGGACAGGGTCGGAAAGAAGGATACGAAAGTAACTAATATTTTTTTAAAAGACCATGGCTTAAAAATGTTTATGTGGTCTATACATGCACTGGAAAGATGCATATGTTCCCTTACAACCAATAATACAATCTCACCTGACCTTTTTTTCCTATCCCATTGTGTCTGATTTTCAGTTACTGCTAGACCAGTTCCTGCAGTTTTCCTGGCATGTTTTCGGAAGAAACTTGCCATTGCCTCTTTCCTAGGGATGAGAGAAGGTGACTGCCAAAGGTCATCCAGCTGGTTTTTGTGCCTAAGAAGGGACTAGAACTGGGATGGCAAACCTATGGCCTCTCTGCGGGGGTTCACCGACAAAAGGGCGACCGACAAAAGCGCGCCCGATGAAACCGCGGTGACAAAACCGCGAGTTCTAAACCGCTCCACTGAATGAGCGCTGAAGCGCGCCGACAACAGCACGCTGACAGAAGCGCGCTCTAAACCTAACCCTAACCCTAACCCTAAACCAAACCCTGACCCTAACTCTTACCTTAACTTAAATCATGCTTCTGTCGGCGCGCTGTTGTCGGCACGCTGTTGTCGGCGCATTGATGATGTCGCAGTTTTAGCGCCACAGTTTTGTCGGCACGCTTTTGTCGTGCGCGCATTTGTCGGGTCACGGTCTGTGGGCACATGAGTCGTCGTCCCAGCCAGATCCACCGTGCATGCGCGTGCGCCTCCTGCTGGCCAGCTGATTTTTGGGTCTCGACATGTCTCGACATGGCGGGCCCCATGCGGGAGATGCACGTGCATACACAGTGGGGGTGGGCGGGTCGCATGTGCATACACAGAGGTGTGAGGGACAATGGGGGGGGGGTGCAGTGCTCCCCCACACCCCATTTTTGGTTCCAGGGGGCTGCAGGGAAGCCCAAAAAGGGGGGTGCGTGGGGTGTGTGTGTCACGCACGCATTGCATTATGGGTGTTGTTTTTGGCACGCGATGACAAAAAGGTTAGCCATCTCTGGACTAGAACTCATTGTGTCCTGGTTTCTAGCCATTATGCCAAACTGGCTCTCATCTGACTGTAAGCAATTCTTAATCCTGAGTTGTCCACCAAACATGTTGTGGACAGTTACTCAACCATCTCTTTCTCCACTTCTGTTGAGGCAATTGCAATCAATCCCTCTCTGATACAGCAGTCAGATTTTGTCAGTATTCTGAAGGTGATTGGAAGGCATATGCATCACATTCACCATGAAACAAACACTTCTGAATGCAACTAATATTTCTTTCGTACATTTCTCATTGAACCTTTTCACAATATAAAGCTGTAAGTGACCTGAATAGTTCCATGGAATCACAGAGCTTAATATTCAGAGTGAGAAATGATCTTATTCTGAGTGAGTTCTGCAAGCATTTTGTTCCTATTTTGTAGCCTAACTAACAGACTCTTACAGCCATACATCATCACCGTATAAACTAACTAAAATTCTTCAAACCATCTTAAGTAAACCAAAGAAAGAACCCAGTTGCTCAAGAAGAAAAAAACAGGAATCCTCTATAACACACAGTGTAAGGACTATAACAGTCACTACCCAGGACAGACAACCAGAAGGTTAGAAGAGTGTGTCCATGAACATCAAGTAGAAGTCAGAAGACACACTGAAAACATCTTAATTTTAGAACAAATAGACAGTTTCAACTGACAAAACTATGACTATTCTAGTCTTTTACCAGAAATACATTTAATTGGGATGGTCAATAAATATTGTAAATTTAAAAAATTAAAAGCATTCCCTAAGAACTGGCTCTTCACCCAGGCCATGGGCAAACATGGTTGAACCTTCCTCTTCTTCTTTTGTTTTATCCCAATCTGAGTTTGTAATCTCTGCCATCTTTGTTCTTTTTTCTTTTTTTTTTGTTGTTTACTTGTTTTAATAATTTTAACAATTTGTAAATCTCTCAAAATCACTGGGATCAGGGGGCATATAAATGTAATAATAAATCAAATACTCAACTAAGACAATTAACCACATCACCACCCAGTTGGAAAGCTACGGGACCTCCTCTTGCCACATACCTCCCAACGGCCGATAAGATCTTATAGGCTGGGCCTCCTCCAGGTACTGTCGACCGGGCAATGCCGGCTGGCGACCCCCCAGGGGAGGGCCTTCTCTGTAGCTGCTCTGGCCCTGTGGAACGATCTACCCACAGAGATCCGGACCCTTCCCACTCTATCGGCCTTCCGAAAAGTCACTAAAACCTGGCTGTTCCGGCAGGCCTGGGGCTGTTGACCCCATAAATAAGGTCCAGCCCCATCTAGGTTTGAGTGCATGGTGTGTTGTTTTTAAATCTGTTTTCTTTCTCCTTTCCCTATATTTTAGTTTTTTATTTTATTCTTGTATTTGTAAGCCGCCCGGAGTCCTACGGGATTGGGCTGCATATAAATTTATTAAATTACAATTACAATTACAATTATTACAAATGGCTCTCAGATAAAGTATCTAAGTATCTTAGTACATTTACTCCAGACAGAATGATTAAATGTTAGATATAATCAGGGGTGGGCTTCAAAATTTTTAGCAACAGTTTGTCTGCCCAGTTGCTGGGTGGGCGTGGCCATGATAGGCATGGCCTCATCAGCCTCCTGCACCAAGGCGGGGGAGCCCCTGTTTTTGCCCTCCCAGGACTCCGGAGGCTTCCCTCAAGCCTCCGGGAGGGCGAAAATGGCCTCCCCTGAGCTCCGGAGGCCCTCTGGAGGCTGGAAACGAGCCTCCAGGCAAGCCCTATACTTACCTGGCATCCCAAATGAGATGTGTGGGGACTTCTGGGAGCGGCAGGGTGAGGGGGGCCAGCCAGGGGTGGGATTTGCGGCTTCTCTGAACTGGGCAGATTCTTAGCTAGAGGTTCTCCTGAACCTGTGCGAACTCGCAGCAGCCCACACCTGGATATAATACTGGGCTCTAAGCAGACTCTCACTGGAAATTACATTCTATAAACAAAAGCTAAAATCTGGATTTCTTATGCATTATGCGGCATTTCTTGCATCAGAATTAAGATGCACTGTGTTAGATATTTAAAAAATAGACACCTCTCCTGCTTGGCTTCTAAAGATTTTGGCTTGCCCCAAATACAAACGTTTACTTTTGTCCCAATTAATAATAACAGAAGACAACAAAAGGAGCATGATGACTACTTACACCAAACTCAAGACAGGGACCATGATAAACACATCTTGCTGTCACTATGACAACTCAAGGAGAAAGCATTTGTTTTGTTTTAAATATGTTCTAACTGAGCAAAAATAAAATCGTTCTGAAGCCTGAAGCAATTGCTTCATCTAGCATTCTTGGGTGCCACCTTTGAGAATAAATTATCTTTTTTCCCAAACTTGTTGGATCCCAAGCTTGAATAACATAAAATCTCCCTACAGCAGAACAGTGGTGGGTTCTGGCCGGTACGCCCTGATACGGGCATATCGGAACAGTGCGGATGAGGGCCTTCCCCCCCCCCGTCCTCCTTACCCGTATTTGACCCAACCGGGCCATTTGCGCACACAGCGTATGGCACCTGCACGATGCTCTGCTGAGCAGCTGGAGTGTCTCAGGGCAGTGGGTGCACATGTGTGTGCAACGCACGTGCTGGATGCCCAGCCCCGTTGCAGCAACAGGATCTGGAACCCACCACTACAGCAGAGCAAATATGAACCCTATTGGGGTCGGGACGAGAATAAAAAAAAACAGACTTGGAATGCTAGTTCCTGGAAGATGACATGCCAGAAGATCAGGTGAAAGAAGTCATTTCCAGAGTTTTGGGAGACATACTAAAAATATGCAGAGGATGAGATGCCAAGGCAGCGACTTAAGTCATGAGGAATGTTGAGCAATAGCAGGGAAAGTACTAACATGCCACTTAGAAAGGAGAAAGATATAAAGAAACCCAGGCTGGGTGGGAAGATACAAGTGGAGAAGGAGCCTTGACCTGATTTATTTCATTTTGGGGTGGGGGCTGTGGGTGGGTTGCAGAATGATTTCAAATAAAGATCAAAGAAATAGTAGTCATGAAAAATAGACTAAACCAGACGCGGTGGCTCAGATGCTGAGCTTGTCGATCAGAAAGGTCGGCAGTTTGGCGGTTCGAATCCCTAGTGCTACATAACGGAGTGAGCTCCCGTTACTTGTCCCAGCTTCTGCCAACCTAGCAGTTCGAAAGCATGTAAAAATGCAAGTAGAAAAATAGGGACCTCCTTTGGTGGGAAGGTAACAGCCTCAGGTATTTAGTCATGCCAGCCACATGACCACGGAGACGTCTTCGGACAGCACTGGCTCTTCGGCTTAGAAATGGAGATGAGCACCACGCCCACTAGAGTCAGGAACGACTAGCATGTATGTGCGAGGGAAACCTTTACCTTTTTATACCAGAACTCTCCAAAATCCTATGATAACAAAAGCACTGGGGGTTTTTGAAAGAAAGAAACAGCTACCTGGGGTGGAAAGGACAGTTTCCTTCCGATTACCTATATCCATGGTGACCTTATTTTATCTATTTTAGGTATAAATAATTCCCTGCCTTATAAATTAATCCAGGACATCTAAAGAAGTGGAGCACTCCATGCAACTATATGTAAACTGCCAGGGCTATTATTTTCTCATCACGTATTATTCTGCTGCTCTACTTTTTTTAAAAAAGAAGATGTAAAACAAATCCCAGAGCAAAACAGTAAACGATCACCCCATTTCCAGCAACCTGCTTACATGTTTTTTTTTTATTCTGCTTTTGGTGATAGTAATCAAAAGCCTTCATCCAAGGGTAAAGAGGACTTGAGATGTACAGCTGATTATCAGCCAGAAGATAAAAGATAAAGCAGGTGTTTGCAGCTAACTGCAACATTAATTAAAACTTTTATCTTTTCCATGCTTCCAAAGAACCACCTTTAATCAAATTGTTAAACCAAAAGACTAATAAAGAGATTAAAACATACGTCAGAATAAAATGACAAGTGAAATATTGGTCAGCAGGCTGGATCTCTGCTTTACTAATAAATCTATGAAAATCATGTTTCGTTTTGTGCTGTGGATTATATTTCTCAAAATGCAAAGCTAAAACAATCAGCAGTTATAGATGAAATGGTCTTGTCTTTAGCAATAATTTCCCATTCTTCTTTATTTTATTAGGGAGCTCAGCATACATTTCTGAAATTCCCCCCCCCCCCCCTACATCTACTGCTAGGAGGATTAAGCAGTTAGCTTCAATCCCTTTATTGAGAAAAATAACTATTTCAGAAATGGCAGTTTTCCAGATCTCTGCATTACAAATATCCAGTAAGAAGATTAAAAAAAAATCCAAATACAATCAAATGTATTGCCATATACCTTTTAATTATATAATGTTGCTACTTTGTTAGCTAGCCGGCAATCAGAAATAATAAATGCAAAGAAATTCACAGAGGCATTACTGAATGACTAATATTTTGCTCTAAATATTTATTTTACTTATTTATATAGCTGTCCATCTCACCAGAAGTATATATACAAGCATCAAATAAAATGACAAGTAAAAAAAAACTTGCTATAAAAACAACCATTATTTAAATATGGGCAATCATTATTAAAACAAAATATTATTTAAAAAATATACTATACAAATCACAAACAGCGAGAGGAAGTATGGTAAGAACATATTAACCAGGAGCCACCTCAAAATGGAACCAGATTACAGGACTTTTGTGTTTTAAAAACAAGGGAACCTGCCTAGTTCTTGTAACTTGGTCGTGCTTCTGTTCTCAAATCTAAACAATTTAGAATAAAGTTTTTCAGGATCCAACTTGAGTTGGTCACCAGGACCAAAGCTTTTATTCTTTCAAATTTAGGGGCTCAAAGCTAGAACCCATCATCCAGGAACTTCTCTCTCTTCAGAATACTGGGTTGATCTATGTGTTGTATTTATATTGTTCCTCTTTGTGTATAGCTTTTAGTTGTGTAGAAAGTTAGCACCCACCTCCCTCCTAAAAGAATGAAATATTCTGGGAAATATTAAAAAGGCAGAATATTATATTTTCTTGGATGAGAAAAGGAGAAACATGTTTTTAAAGACAAAACAGATCCCGCTCCCCCCTTCAGTTCCAGGGTGATGGGATTAAGACATGGCCCTCAGGACATGATAGGATTAGCCCTCTATTCATCTCACCACATGGCACCTGGGAAGATTACATCACCTAGCAAGGCTCAACCAAGCCTCAGGACAGCCTACAGAATTGCCCCTGCATGGCCCCATGGGAGTCTGACAACCAATCAGATTCCAATTCAAAAACCCCAAAGAGGGTATAAAACTCAGGTGCTCTCAGCATCGCTTCCCTTTTTTTCTTCACCCAACACCTTTAAGGCAGGTCATCCTGTCCACTATTAAAACCATCTTTCCAAGCAGCCACCACATTTCCAGTGTCTTTCTCCCCACTTGGAACTGAACCCAGAAGGACAGTTGTTATGTAGGGTGTTAATGACTGGAAGAAAAAAGCCTTTGGTTCCAATAACTGACCCAGATTGGATCTTTACAACATTATCCTGGGACGTGTATATTTACTTTCATTCCTAAAGTGTTTCAATCGCCCCCTTTTACAGAATAATGAAAACTCTACTTTAAGCAGTTGTAGCCATACCTGGATTTCATCCCAGTCTGAAGATGGGATTTGCACATGGAGTCAAGCCAGATGCTTTGAATGAAATACTGTAGGTGGGATGTTCCACCATGTTCCTACTACAAATGTACTAAGACTCCAACTCTTAGAATTTCGCAGCCAGATGCTGACTCGGGAATTCTGAGAGTTGCACTGCTGACCTATCTGGAGAGTATTAACTTGTAGAAGGATTTATCTGAAAAATCCTAAAGCCTAATAGTACTTGCCAGACATAGAGGTCAATGTTGCATATCTCTTGTTTGTTCATATGGACAAATTCCAGATGTACATATTCAGGGCTATGAGTAAACCCACTGGATTAAGGTCAGCCTTAGGTTTAAATCCTGATTGGGTGGGGGCGGGAGGGGGGAAGGGAGGTAATCTTAGTTCAATGGTAAAGTACAAATGCTTGGGTTGCAGAAGGCCTTATAAGATCCCTTCCAGTTTAAAAAAAATTGGTGGAAAATCGTAGGTGAAATGGAGGACCTTTGCTAAGAACCTGACAATGGTTACTAGGCTGAGTAAAAATGGACTAGATGAGAAATAAGTGATTTTGAACAATTCTACCACAGAGGTAAGAAAATTCACTGAACTGTAAACCATATGCTGTAAGAACACACTACTTTTACAATTTGCTAACTTTAGATAATACAAAATCTATCTGTATTAATAGGAGTGCTCCGATATAGCAATAGCAATAGCAGTTAGACTTATATACCGCTTCATAGGGCTTTCAGCCCTCTCTAAGCGGTTTACAGAGTCAGCATATTGCCCCCAACAACAATCCGGGTCCTCATTTTACCCACCTCGGAAGGATGGAAGGCTGAGTCAATCCTGAGCCGGTGAGATTTGAACAGCCGAACTGCTGAACTGCAGTCAGCTGAAGTAGCCTGCAGTGCTGCATTTAACCACTGCACCACCTTGGCTCTGATATTCCATACTAGGGGCACTAGATGCCAGGTTCTTTCCAGGTGTAATCCAATCCCACTTGAGCATCTGTAAGGTAGCTCCAGTGGTGGGATTTCAGCCAGTTCGCACCTATTCGGGAGAACCGGTTGTTAACTTTCTAAGCAGTTCAGAGAACCGATTGTTGGAAGAAATCTCTTTTTTTTTCCCCTACTTTACAAGGCTAATCCTGTAAGGAAGGCAGGAAGGAAACACTTTGATGTTGTTTCTAGCCCAATCTTTATTGCCTTGCTTACAGAAACTGCCTTTCCAGTTAACCCTTATTACATTGTAACAGCTAAGGTGAAGCGCCCATCGACGTGAGTGACTTTGAGTTGGCCACACTCACCCAGTCACATGACCACTGAGCCCCACCTACCCAGCTGGTCTTTAGGGCAGAGAACCAGTTGTTAAATTATTTGAACCCCACCACTGGGTAGCTCCAAGTAGTATCTGCCTGACAAAGCTTTGCCAGTATTTGAATATATTGTGTGTCTCCTGCCCCCCGCCCTCCTGTGAGGACTCTGCTAAGGCTCCCCTTCTGCAGAAACAATAGGAAGTCAGTTTCTTTGTTGTATTTTTTTTTTTAAAAAAACACCTGCCAGGAACCTGCTCTTTTAAACCAGCATTTAGGGCTTTAAAGAGATGTATCCTATTTTGCTTGTTTTCATGGTTGTGGATAATATATGTATATGAGTTTGTGTATGCATCTTTATTGTTTGAACTACTATTGTTATGCAAGATCTCAATATTGTTACACAGATTTGTAAGCCACTTAACGTTGTTTGATTGAAGCAACATAAAATATAATTAATTAATTAATTAAAACAATAGATTGGATTCAAAGCTTGTGTTTATCTACTGTTTCACAACTAAGCCATAACATGTGAGTTCAGACAACCTACTACATCAAAATCATTGAATTGTGTTGCGTTTAGCGTGATTGTGGGAACCCAGCTATACTCCCCAGATTATTCTGATCAATCTACACATGAAGAAATGAAGAATGATTCTAGGCTACTCAATAAAATGTGTTCTAACAACGTGTTGGAGAATGATGGTAGCAAAATGTCTGACAGTAATTTGTGCTAAGCGAGAGTGTAAAAATGCTTTCACATTCAAGAAAAAACAGGCAATCCTCGACTTACAACAATTCGTTTAGTGACCATTCAAAGTTACAACGGTGTTGAAGAAACCACAGGATCAAAAATCAGACACTTGGCAACTGCCTCATATCTATGGAGGTTGCAGCTTCCCAGAGTCACGTGATTATCTTTTGCAAACTTCTGACAAGCAAAGTCAACGTGGAAGCCAAATTCCTTTATCAACTGTGCCACTAACTTAACAAATGCAGTGATTCCCTTAACAATTGGGGAAGAAATATTGTGAAATGGGGCAAAATTCACTTAACCGTCTCATTCAGCATCAGAAAGTTTGGACTCAATTGTGGTTGTACATTGAGGACTACCTATATCTACTTTCATAGGAGTTTCACTGATTAATGTTCGAGCCTGAATTGCATGTAAATTGCTTTCTTGCAAATCCATTGCTTTGCTATATTTTGGATTTCAGGAGAGTCATATGAGCATAAAAATCCCTGGCTAACTGATTATAAACCTGGAAAAAATTGATCATGATATTTTAAGCTAGAAGCCCACATTTTTACTCCGATTCGCAGCATTGTGATTAACAGTGGTAGCCCACTTACATACATTCACATACAATTTACAATCCCAACTGGGTATCCAATTTCCATTGGCTGAGCAAGGTGATGGTTAAGCCAGTTGCACCCGATTTATGACCTTTTTTTTTGCCAGGGTTGTAGGGGCAAATCACTGCACTTCAGTGAATCACATTAAGCAAATTTGGCTTCTCCCATCGTATTTGCTTGTCAGAGCCAGCTGGGAAAATTGCGAATGGCGATCACACGAACTCCAAGACGCTGTAGCCATTGCAAATACATTACCAAGCACCCCAAATTTTGATCATGTGATTGTGGGTCATGGACCTCTTGTGTGAACCTCTTGTAAGTCACTTTTTTTCAGTGCAGTTGTAGCTTGGTTGCTAAGTGAATGGTTATAAATCAAGGATTACCTGTACAATGATGTGAAGTTGATCAGACTAACATCCAGGTTTCTAAGACTAACTGGATGAAAGACACGCTGCATGTTTAACCTGGATGGAGATTTCTATTTTCAAAAAAGAGAGATTAATGCAACTTCATAAGCATCCAGGCTGCAAAAAAATATTTTATGTATTAAAATAAGATAAACAGGTGCACATACAGACTGGGTGAAACCAGGTTTAATAGCAGTAACTGTGAGAAGGATTTTGGAATCTTAGTGAACAACCAATAAAATATGAGTCAACAGTGTGTGGTGGCAGCCAAAAAAGCCAATGCAATCCTAAATTTGCTTTAATAGACAGATACACTCAAGATCAAGTGAGGTACTAATACCACTCTATAAAGCCTTAGTAACACCACACCTGCATCCAGTTTTGGCCATCACACTATAAAAAAAGATGTTGAGACATTAGAAAAAGCGCAGAGAAGAGCAACCAAGATGATTAGGGGACTGGAGGCTAAAACATATAAAGAACAGTTACAGGAACTGGGTATGGCTAGTCTAGTGAAGAGAAGGACCTGGGGAGACATGATAGCATTATTCCAATTTTTGCGGAACTGTCAGAGAGAGGAGGGATCAACCTATTTTCCAAAGCACCCGAAGGCCAGACAAGGAATAATAGATGGAAACTGAACAAGGAGAGATTCAACCTGGAAATAAGGAGAAATTTTCTGACAGTGAGAGTAATCAACCCATGGAATAGCTTGCCTTCAGATGTTGTGGGAGCTTCATCAATGGAAGCTTTCAAGAAGAGATTGGACTGCCATCTGTCAGAAATGCTGTATAGTCCCCTGCTTGGGCGGGGAGTTGGACTAGATTACCTACAAGGTCCTTTCTAACTCTGTTAATCTTCCAGGTGCAATCAATAAGAGCACCCACCTTGAAAAATATCTTTGTTGGGGAGACGAAGCAGCAGTGGTTGAGCAGCAATTCATTATAGCACTGCAAAAGTTTTCAAATTTTGCAGCGTTAGTTTTTAAAAAAACAACAACCGAGAGTCTAGTAGCATCTTTTCAGGTTCATAACATTTATGCAAAGGCATAAGCTTTTGTGAGATAAACCAGTCTCCTATTTCGGGCGACAATAGATGACAAGAGCATATCTCCTACAGTGCTTTTCAATAGCAGACTCTCCAATTGATACATGAATTTGTAGAAGTCCTCTGCATATTAAAACTACTATTCCCATTGGGGTCAAGATTGGACTGGGCAGGGAATTAAAATAACACTTACTTTTAATAATTATTAAACATTCATTATTACAAGAGGTTCTCTAAGCATATGGCAGTCACCACTTACCCAGCCTTGCATAAATCAGGCAACGTGAACAGGCTATCCAAATTCACTTCTATTTCGCCAAGGCATACCTGTAGCCAAGGTTTGGAGAATGCTCTTTTAGAATGTCTTTTAAAGTTGCTTGTGAGCTCCTCCCTCCCGCCAGGCTGGTCTTTGACTAACAATCTAAGAACAGCTGCATTATTTCAATGGCAGAATTCTGCTAAGATGCTCACAAACACCGAATCGGTTAAAAATATTCAATATATAACTTGTTACGTTTTTTGAGAGACAAGGGGTAGAATTTAAATTGCAGGCTTACCAAAAGAATTAAAAACCACACCATTCCCGGTAGCAGTCCCAGGTTTTGAAAGATTGAGAACTTTACAGTAGTTTTCCCTGCCAGGGCAGGGGTGGGATTCTATCGGTTTGGCCCGGGGTTTGGCCAAACCAGCAGTTCTGAAGATCAGCTGAGAGCAAACTAGTTTGCTCTAACCTTCAGATGGGCCTGCCTGCCCGCCCACGGGTTATACTCACCTACATTTCCTTGTTTTTTAAACCAGCTGATCGGCGCAGTAAGAGTGGGTTGCTGTGCCTCAGCTGTTTTCTTGTGAATTGTGCATGCGCGCGCAGCGCACGTCAGGCAAGTCAGGCGTGCGCTCTCAGCAAACCGGTTGTTAAACCAATAGGATCCCACCCCCTTGCCAGGATCAGAATGAATTAAACTTTTGAATTTAATTTGAAAATGACAAACATCTTGATTTGACTGCATACAACATGGAAAGAGGGGGAGAGGAAGACAAAATTAAACATGCCCCAAAATATATACCATGGATGGGCCTAGTCTTGGTCTGTTTGAAAAAATGCAACTCTGCACAAACACCAATCCTAAAAAATTCAGGCCGATGGTTAGAGAAATTGCTTTAGATTGAATATTGATTTCCTTGGGAAGCAAGAATAGTACAGAATATCATGTCTTGTTGTGCTGTAACTTTTATATGCTAATAAAATATCTTTTATACTTTTTTCCCTAGGTTAGAAAAGATCCAGGTTAAAGGAAATAAAATATATGTTATTTATTTTCTGTCTAACTCCCATTCCAGTGTACTGTTCAAGATAATAGAATTCTATTTGATATGATACATATCCAGCATAGGTTGTTGAAGGTTCTGTAAGCAAGCGCTTCTGTTAATGTTTTATGGACTTTCTTGTATTGTTACATACCAGAATTACCATGAATAAATTTTAAAGTTTTACATGCCTTTCTTTTTAAATATCCACGTTGTAGTATTTCAGTTGTGAAACAAAGAGCATCTCACGTTTTTCCCCTAACCTTGACACATTATTATTTACCACTATTATACTCCTACCAAAAAAGAGGAAAAAAGCATGTTTTTCATTTCTATTTTTTAAAAGTGCAAGTATTCTTTTGATCACATTGCCTTTGGTGATAGATAGATGATAGCTCACTAGCTAGAGCACAGGTGTCAAACTCATGGCATCACGTTGCCATCATGTGACGTATTACCAATTTTTTCCCCTTCACGGAACTGGAGTAGGCAGGCCACCTGCATGGTGCATTCAGACTGCGGGCTGCCAATTTGATACCTCTGAGCTAAAAGATGATAGATAGATAGATAGATAGATAGATGGATGGATGGATGGATGGATGGATGGATGGGTGGATGGATGGATGGATGGATAGAATGATAGATAGATAGATAGATAGATAGATAGATAGATAGATAGATAGATAGATGATAGAATGATAGATAGATGATAGATATGATAGATAGATAGACAGACAGACAGACAGACAGACAGACAGACATGTTGGAAGTAATATCCGTCTGGTTCAGTTCCAAGTGGGGAGAAAGACACTGGAAACCTGGAGGTTGATTGGAAAGATGGTTTATTGATGAGCAGGACCACATAGGTTTGAAATCTTGGGCAGCTGACCACATGGAGTGGAGTGGTTGAATCTTGCTGGGTGATGCAATGTCCTTAGGAAATTTTGAAATGCAGTGAGCCCTGTTGCTAGGTAGGTAGAGGGCTAATCCTATTGTGTCCTGAAGGGTTATGTCTTAATCCCATCACTCTGAGCTGGATGTCTTTTGTCTTGTAGATAGGCTGGCCCAGTCTTTCTTAATGTGCACCAAAATATCTACTCGGGGCAGGGAGCTGGGGTTCTGTTTCCTTTAAGATTTTTATTTCTCTTTTAGGGGCAACATTTTATCCTGTCTTTTTAATATTTCATAAAATATTTGATTCTTCTAGAAGGGGTGGGTGCTAACTTTCGCCAGACAAACAGACAGTTAGCACCCACCCCTTCTGGACAGACAGATTATGTACACAAGGTCCAGGATCCATCAGCTCAGAGAACACTCATTTGGCACATGGATACCTCAGAATGGCATACATTTTTGCACATGTGTGTAATTTGGGTACATGTCTTCTGGACCTTGCTCTTAAAACCCATCTCCAATTGCCCCAATGTTTCCATTTTTCTTGGTTTGAGGGATATATATACCGGCACTTAAATAGTTTCATGCTCATGTAGAATTGTTAACAATTCAATAAAAAGGAAAACAATGGATGTTTTCATTGTTGCAACAGCATCTGCTTCAAAGGTGGTATTCAGCAGGTTCTGACCAGTTCCGGAGAACTGGTAGCGGAAATTTTAAGTAGTTCGGAGAACCGGAAAATACCACCTCTGACTGGCTCCACCCCCATCTAGTCTCTGCCTCCCGAGTCCCAGTTGATTGGGTCCCAGCAATGGGGATTTTGCAGTAACCTTCCTCTAGTGTGGGGTAGGAATGGAGATTTTACAATATCCTTCCCCTGCCACGCCCACCAAGCCATGCCCACCAAGCCATGCCACGCCCACCAAGCCACAGCCACAGAACTGGTAGTAAAAAAAAATTGAATCCCACCACTGATCTGTTTCTACAATACTGTGAAAAAATGAATCTGTCTGATTGATTTCTGTAAAAGCTAGGTGGATAAGATATCAGGAATAAATACTTGTCTCATCCCATGATTACTATTATGGGATTGGGGCCATGACAACTAGAGTCCAACCAGATGAAAGGCAGCAGAACATTTACTCTTATTTAACTAGAATATTGGTTAAAATTAGGCTTTATTTTTATTTTAAAAAAAGAGTATAAAAACTACACTGGATGTGGCCTATTTCTCTGCCTGTATTCTATCACAGAGCCTCATCAAGGCTCTGCAATGAGCAGATATGAAAAGGGAAAAGTGGCTTATGGAGGCAATTGCATCCCATCGATTGCCACCTTCTTAAAAAGGCTGCTTCTTTGAGCCCAGCTGCAAAATTCTAGGGAAAGATCTATTAATAAAAAATGCTGAGAAGTACGGCATACAGCTCATGTGTGTTTCAAAATAAATTTTTCCCTTTCAAATCTGAATTATTGGGCAGACAGAGTCCCCTAGTCTACAGGAAAAACACTGCTGATCCGTGCTATATAATGCAGTGTTGCCAATCCGGTCCCTTTGGAAATGTTGGGAATACAATCCCTCAAATTCCCAGCCAGCAGTGCTGCTGACTCTTTTTTGCATGCATCTGGCCTTCTAAACTTACATGCTAGGTTGCATTTTTTTTTCTTTTTGAATACGAGATAACAGCTGGTTATCCTTTTTTCACCACGTTGAAGCTAATGGGAGCTCTCTGTTTAAGATCAAAAACAGAGTTTATTTAAACAGATTGAAACTCCTTATATAATGGGAAACCGCAGTACAGTTTGCGTCGCATTGTTCTGTAATTCTCTCGTTTTTTTTCTTTTTCTTTGCTCTGTTCTACTTTCTTGAAAAAGGGACTGCAGAAATATAACGCAAGGCACTTGGGAAATGTAGAACTTTGGAACAATGGGAATTTTCAAGCTGTTGTCAGATCAGCATAATCTATATAAACTTTGCTAGCTTTTAGGTTTGGGGAAGGAGAGAAAGCATAATTTAAAATACCTAATGCTGCAATTTTTTAAAAGAAAATCTTATTTGGACTTTGTAGAATTAACTACTTCTCAAGTGTGGTCTGCAAACATGACCTACAGATCAGGTTACAAATAATTTCTCATTCTCTAAACCTCTAAATAGGGCATTCAGATGACCAAAAAAAGCACTCAGGGGTTATTTATATAACCACCCACCTATGAAGCAAGCAACGTCATCAATTGTATTTAAATATTTATCAAGAGAACAATTTACAATGAAACTATGGCTGGCTAGCATGTCCAACCAATATACAGGTAGTCCTTGGCTTACAACCACGATTGAGCTCAACATTCTTGTTGCTAAGTGAAACATTTGTTAAGTGAATTTTGCCCCATTTTACAACCTTTCTTGCCACAATTGCTAAGTGAATCACGGCAATTGTTAAGTTAGTAACCTGGTTGTTAGGTCACAAAAGGTGATCACATGACCCCAGGACACGGCAACCGTCATAAATATGAGTCAGTTGCCAACCATCTGAATTTTGATCATGTGACTATGGGGATAATGCAATGGTTGTACATGTGAAAAGTGATCATAAGTCATTTATGGTACGCGGTAATGAGCCACGGTGGCACAGTGGTTAGAATGCCATACTGCAGGCTACTTCTGCTGACTGCCGGTTGCCTGCAATTTGGCAGTTCAAATCTCACCAGGATCAAAACTGACTCATCCTTCCATCCTTCTGAGGTCGGTAAAATGAGGACCATAATTATTGGGGGCAATAGGCTTAACGAGGGCTGTAAAACATTGTGAAGTGGTATATAAGTCTAAGTCCTATTCCTATAAGTCATTTTTTTTCTGTACCGTTGTAACTTTGAACGGACACTACATGAACTGTTGTAAATGGAGGACTACCTGTACGTGGTCATGCCCAAGGGAGCTTTTTCCCAGCTGAAGTTGGTGCACTAATCGCAATCCTACCTGGCCCCAGCAGGCCCTGCAAATATCGTATGCTTGGAACACCATGTAGTTGGGAGTACTGCAAAACTCTATATGTAGGGCAGCCTCTGGAGACAACTTGGAAACTACAAGAAGATTAGAATGCAGCAGCCAGACTGCAGGAAGGTAAATTCCACTACAGGTAACCCTCGACTTACAACATCTAGCGACCATTCAGAGTTACCACGGCAATGGAAAAAGTGTCTTATGACCATTTTTCACGCTTACGACCATTGTAATATCCCCCTAGTTAGCAACTGACTCATATTTGTGACAGTTGCAGTGTCCCAGGGTCATGTGACCACATTTTGACAAGCAAAGTCAACGGGGAAGCCGGATTCACTTAACAACCATCTTCACAACACCAGTGATTCACTTAATAACTGTGACAAGAAAGGTCGTAAAATGGGGACAAAATTCACTTAACAAAATTCACTTTAAAACGAAGACATTTTCTTTGCTCTACTTAGGGGGCGAAGAGAATAATTCATATGCATAATCAGAAACAAAAACCTCTAAGAAATGAGCCTTGTGTTCTATAATATTTCGCGGATGAAATTACATACTAGTAATTTACAATGTCACAAATTTCTGACAATTTGCTTTTTTGCACCCGTATCTACAGTATGTTGTGTTATTTTACTCTGCAATGGAGCATCCTGTTCTTGGTTATTGTTTTAAAATTAAATTCTGCCTTTATTTTTTTAATCTAAATATCCACAGAGGGGGGAGAAAAAGCATAATTGTCTTAGAATCAATTAAGCGAAGTTCAATTTGCATTTTTCAAATGGAACCTTAGGGTTAATTTGCATTATCATCCCCCTTCAACAATGTACAAAATAAAAAGAACATTTTTCACATTTTTAAAAATAGTCCAAAGATTGCTGCCAATGCCTTCCCTATTATATATTGTAGAAGATCTACTTTATACATGCACCCTCAGTCATAAAGTTGGAAGGACCATCTAATCCCCAATCCAAATTAAACCATAACAGATAACTGTTTTATGCCTGAAAACATCCAGTAATTGGTTTCATTGTATCTAAATCACTCTTATTGTTAGGAGTATTTCTTTTTCTAACATTCCACTGGAATCTCTCGCTGAACTTTTTGCATTTCATAATTTGCCACTTCACCAACAATTCTCAGAGCCAAGGTGGCGCATTGGTTAAATGCAGCACTGCAGGCTACTGCTAGATCAGCAGGTCAGCGGTTCAAATCTCACCGGCTCAGGGTTGACTCAGCCTTCCATCCTTCCGAGGTGGGTAAAATGAGGACCCAGATTGTTGGGGGCAATAGGCTGACTCTCTGTAAACCGCTTAGAGAGGCCTGAAGGCCTATGAAGCGGTATATAAGTCTACTGCTATTGCTATTGCTCAGCATTCCTCAATTAGTTTTAATCAACATTTGCTGGACCAAGTCCAATCCTCCTTTATAATCCTGTTCTTTAATCTCAACCAGAAACGCCAAACTAAAGTATATGAACAAAACAGCACTAAAACCATGCCATAAGTATGCAGTAGAACTTCATTGGGGGAGGGGGGGTGAGTATAGAAATAATTGTTCGGCTCCAATCCAGCATATATATAGGCTGCTTATCTATCTTCTTCTATCTACATAAAAAAGACTGTATATATGTATCTATGTTCTACCATAACTCTGGAACGCCTTGAGCAATTACAACCAAACTTGGTACAGATGACTTACCCTCTAGAAAGATACCCTAACATCCCTTGGGGTGTCTGTGTTCTGTTAAGATACAGCCTGTTGTGCCTTAAAATGGCTTCTACTGTACTGCCTTAAAATGGCTTCTACTGTACTGCACAGTCAAGTTGTCAGGCTTCACAGTACTCCACAAGGGGGCTCCCTCTGGTAAGGGGGAAAATCCAACATTAGAAATCACGCTTCTGGGGGCACAGGGAAAACATTTTTTAACTCATTAAATTGTCCACAAAATCAGGGCTCAAGAGGAAGTTGCTCTTGCCATCGCTTCTTCAAGAATTGCGGTGACATTACTGGAAGGAGGGAGGACAGCCCATTCCGCACTTACGTTGCCACTTGACATCACCATTCCTGTCTAATACAGGACTGGGATAAGTAAATACCCAGGCAACGCCGGGTTATCAGCTAGTATTCTACATAATTCCATCCGAATTCCTCCGAATTCCATCAGCCAGCCAATGTCGGCTGGCAACTACCCAGAGGAGAGCCTTCTCGGTGGCTGCTCCGACCCTCTGGAACGAACTCCCCGTGGAGATTCGTACCCTCACCACCTTCAGACCTTCCGCACCGCCCTTAAAATCTGGCTGTCCCAGCAGGCCTGGGGCTAAAGACCCTAACCCCGCCCGAATGGTATGACTGTTGTGCTTTCTTTTAATAATGTATTGTCTTATGTCTATAACTTGTTTGTTATCCCCTCCCCCCTGAATTGTGAGCCGCCCTGAGTCCCCTCAGGGAGAAGGGCGGCATACAAATAAACTAATTCCAATTCCAATAAATCAGTGGGATTTTATCAGCCTATGCATGAAACGGAACTTCTTTAATGCTTCTTCTCTCCTTGTAAAACAGTATTTCAGGCAGTGTTTATTTCTTTGCATCTTCAAAGTATCTAGATGGATGTCTTACTCAAAACGTTGCCTCTTAAAACCAGGAATTGACTCAAAGAAGAAGGTGGGATTGGGAATAATTATTGGGGAGCTGCTAAAAGGAAATTGCCACAAGAGATAAATAAAGTGCTCCTATTCTGGATCCCAGCCATCAAACATGACCTTTCCTAGGATGCTCTTATGCTTAGGGACCACTCATATAATTACTTATGATTACAAAAAGAAATGGCAATATGTTTAAAATAAAACAGAGACATAAAATGCAGGCTCTAATAAGGGCATGATCTAAATCAGAATCTTGGCATAGGAACAGGAGAGCTTTAATCTTTCACGTACTATCTGCATTGCGAAAATAGATTTCGTATGTTCTACTAGGATCATTTTTTACCGATGTGAAGAGCAGAAGAAGAGGACCTCAAATCACAACTGGAATCACATTTGAGAGCAAAGAACTAAATTCTGCTCCAAACTGAGCCTGGCTCTCAAAGCCTTGTGATTCAGATTCACTTTTTGATCAAATTTTAAGATCAAAAATAAGATCAAATCATCCTCACTGATGACATAAAACTATTTAACACCACCAACGATGCTGTCGCCCTATAAAATGACCTTGATTATGTGTCAGATGGTCGCGCAATTGTCAACGCCAAATCTCAACTAACAAATGCTCTGCCTTACACATTGGGAACAAAAATCAGAACACCAAATACAAGTTGGACGTAAACAATCTCATAGACGACCTCTGTCAAGGACCTAGGAGTACTCATCTCAAACGATCTCAGCTCCAGAGCTCAGTGTAACAGCATTGCCAAAAAGGAATTAAGAGCTGTTAATCTAATTTTGCAAAGCTTCTTCTCCAGTAATATTGTACTGCAAACTATGGCATACAAAACCTTTGCCAGACCAATTCTTGAATACAGTTTGTCTGCCTGGAATCCACACTGTATATCGGACATTAATACAATTGAGCGGGTCCAAAGGTATTTCACGAGAACAGTACTCTACTCCTCTAATCACAATTGAATTCCTTATGCCACCAGGCTCAAAAACTTTGGCCTTGGACAACCTGGAACTACGCCACCTATGGTCTGACCCAAGCATAGTACACAAAATTGTCTGCTACAATGTCCTATCTGTCAATGACTACTTCAGCTTCAATCTCAATAATACACAGGCAAATAATCAATACAAACTCAAGGTTAACTGTTCCAAACTCGATTGCAGAAAATACGACTTCAGCAACAGAGTGGTCAACACCTGGAATGCTCTACCCGACTCCGTTGTTACATCCTCAAACCCCCACCGCTTCAACCTTAAACTGTCTACTGTGAAGCTCACCTCATTCCTAAGAGGTCCGTGAAGGGGGCATGCATAAGCGCACCAGTGTGCCTACCGTCTCTATCCTACTATCCCCTTTTATTTGTACTCATTTCCTTTGTTCATGTTCATGTTTAAACTTATACCTGTTATCTTGTACATGTTTGACAAACTGAATAAATAGATACATTTCATTACTAATAATGGGTTACTTACACATTGTGTCATTATGCCTCGGATCACCTGGTATAGTTGTGCCCCTCAATGAAAGAATTTCTTGGATTTCTCCTTAAAGCTATTTTTTTCTTAAGGTCTTATGCAAGTAAGTTTGGAGATTGGTTACACAGCTGATGTATGTGCAGGGCTGATGCTGCGGTTTGCCACACCGAAGCCATCACTTAGAAAATGAGTTTAAGTTACAATTAAATACATAAAATACCCAGCAGGGCATTTTATGGGGTTTTTGACAGTCATTTGGGGCAGTGGGAGGTGGAATTCTACTATTGGTTTTACGGAAGGTTACATTGTCATAAGGAAAAGCAGTAAAAGAGGATCTTGAGGTTTAGTTTCCACATAGTCTGTTCCAAACAGGTTTGAAATGTTATACCTTAAAAGCAAGATATAATAGCTTCATATACAAGGTAACATGGGGATGTGGTGGCTCAGTGGCTAAGACGCTGAGCTTGTTGGTTAGAAAGGTCGGCAGTTCGGCGGTTTAAATCCCTAGCGCCACGTAACGGAGTGAGCTCCCATTACTTGTCCCAGCTTCTGCCAACCTAGCAGTTCAAAAGCATGTAAAAATGCAAGTAGAAAAATAGGGACCACCTTTGGCGGGAAGGTAGCAGCCTTCCATGCGCCTTTGGCGTTTAGTCATGTCGGCCACATGACCATGGAGACTTCTTCGAACAGTGCTGGCTCTTCGGCTTTGAAACAGAGATGAGCACCGCCCTCTAGAGTTGCGAAAGACTAGCACATATGTGTGAGGGGAACCTTTACCTTTACAAAGTAACAATTAAACCCCAAAATAGTCAGAATAGAAGCCTTCCATAAAAATTGAGCGACTAGATAAAAGTAAAGACTTTAAACATCCACCAACGTCACCTAGCAGCATTAAAAAAAAAAACTGTCAATCAAGCTCTGACTTGACAGTGCCAGGCTCTCAAAGATGAAGATGGGTACGCTTCAGTGAGCAAAGCATTTTGAAAGAGGGTCTCATAATGAAGGAGGCAGAGTTGTAACATTCCACAGATTTAACATCAGCAAAAGAGAAGCAAAAATTTTTGTTTTAAAGGAAAAATGGTAGAAATAATTAGTCTCCAGTCTATGCTCAAAGAGGTAAGGTACCGTATTTTTCGGACTATAAGACACACAGGAGTATAAGACACACCATGATTTTGAAGAGATAAATTTTAAAAAAAGGGTTTTGCACTGTGCAGGCCTCCTCTGCACATCTCATTTTTTGCAAAAATCAAAAAAAAACAAAAAGGGCATGCAAAGCTTTGGGAGGCTTGTAGAGTGCTCCTGAGGGCTGGGGGGGGGGCAAAATGATCCATTTTTTACTCATTTTTGCCCTCCCCAGCCCTCAGGAGCACGTTGCAAGCCTCCGAAACCCTCTGCAGGTCTTTTTTTTGCAAAGGGGATGGGGTTTCGGTAAGCCAAAAATACTGTATTCAGTGTATAAGACACAGCCAGATTTTCACCCTCTTTTTTGAGGGGAAAAAGGTGCGTCTTATACACTGAAAAATATGGTAAACCAATTAACCCAGGGCAACCAGAATTTCATGGACCACATTTTCAGAATGTTTGACTTGGTTATTTTTACTTTTTGTTAAAATGGGAGGCCTGTGACATAATAAAGGTTTCCTCAAGCTGGAAAAAAATGACTATGTGCTGGGGATTGCATAAGAAACATGGCAATGAGGTTAACTTTCCTGACTCAATTATTTTCTTGATTAAAAGCCTTTACGGAGTCCTTGGTACTCTCTGAGCTTGGTTGTTCTCGTGAACATTTTTCAATACCCAAGATGATTCCTCTTATCTTTCCTTCCCTGCAATAAGCTCAAAAAGGGAAAATCTAACTCCAAACCAAACCCCTTTCACTAAATCCCAGAAGCAAAAAGGCATGTGACCCCATATGGGTTATCAACAAGTCCAGCCACCCACTATCTACCACTATGTTCCCTTCATCTGGCAACTCTGTGCATGCGCACACTGGGAACAGGCTCCAGCTGTTCGTCTGCCTCACTGATGTCTGACTCTGAAGGCAGCTGATAACTGTCAGACGGCCCTGGCCCCCTCTCTGCCCCCGACACAGAGCCCTCATCAGAGCCTTCCCCAGACTCCAGGACTGACCCATGTTCCTCCCCAACCTCCTCACTGTCCAAATCTGTTGCTGGCCACAACAGGGACTTCCCACAGAAATCCAATAAAACATAAGACATACAATCATACTACAAACTTAGAAGAAGACTCTCATCTATTATTATCTTCTTCTATTATTCGGCTTTTGATTTTCTGGCGGTACAGTAGTGGGGAGTTGATAGAATATTCACTCCCCTCTGTGAGAAGTCCAAGCTTTTTTGTAAGTGCTTTAGCTGTATTGAGGTCCTTGATAACAAAACAGATGGGCCTTGACTTACAACCAGTTCATTTAGTGACCGTTCAATATTACAACAGCACTGAAAAAAGATGCCATTACCACCGTTTCCCCCCACAATCATGTGATAAAAAGTGATCAAAATTCAGACGCCTGGCAACTGACTCCTGTTTCTGATAACTGCATTGTTCTGAGGTGAAGTGATCACTTTTTGTGACCTTCTGACAAGCAAAGTAAATGGAGAAGTCAGATATACTTAATAACTGTGCTATTAACTTAACAACTGCAGCGATTCACTTAATAACTGTGGCAAGAAAAGTTGTAAAATGGGGCAAAACTCACTTAACAACTATCTCGTTTAGCCTCTCCCTCCCTCCCACTCTCATTTTTTAAGAATACGATGCATATAATACAACTTTCTCTCTCTGATCTCCTTTCCCTAGGGACTGGAGTTTGTTAACGTGAAGCCTTTTTTGATTATCTAAGCCTCCACTCTCTTTTTCCAGGAGAATAGGGAGTTAATAAATCTTACTTATAAAATTTTATTGCTAATAATAATTCTAATAACAACTACCAACATTGCCAAGCCACAAGCAAGAATTTAAACTCATTTTCACCATAACTGTAAATTTCTCTAGTGACAAGACAGATTTTAGTGATTACTACAAAGATCATGGATCGGATGAAATATGCTAAGCTATTTCACAGAATAGAATATACCAGTAACCTGGAGGTGTGCCAATGGCAGTACAGTTATTTGAGAATAACTCTCCCCTGTTCATACCTGTTCAGAAAACCAGGATTAGTACGTAACATTTTTCCGTCTAAAGATGATACTTTCTCCTTCTATGCATAACATGCAAATACACTTCTTTTAGCACCAGGAGATGCTAAGGAGATGCTGTTCTCCAATACCTTGTATTGGAGAACAGGCTAATATAGAGGGCAAGAAAGAAGGGGTGAAATCCACTTACGTTCGCTACCGGTTCGCAAATGTGAACTTTGCTCACACGTGCCATCCTGGCGCATGCACAGGATCTTTTGCACATGCGCAGAGCATCAAAAAGGGGACATGATGACATCTGGATGGGTGGGAGGAGCCTCCCGTAGCCAGCGCTACCAGTTCACCCAAACCGGATAGAACCGGCTGAATTTCACCACTGCAAGACAGGCTACTGGTATACAAAGTAAGTTCTTCACGCATCCCATTGGTATTCCCTGCCTGCTGCCTTAAATGGCCATGCATTCTTTTAGTAGAACTAAGTTTTTTTCTAAAAAAAAAGAATACTTGCATATCTTTATAAACCACAATAGAAAGACTTATTTACCTTTTCTGCAACTGTAGAAAATTATGTTACCAGCAGTCCACCTCTGATAAGAAATTTTGAAGGTGTGGAACGAATTCATGTTCCAGCTAGTTCTTAGTTATGTGATCTTACTGGGTAACCATGGATAAGTCACTGCCTTTCAAACCAATAGACAAAACTGGATCAGGGAATGTTATATACTAGGGGTAGGTTCCAGCTGCCGCTACTGCCGATTTGCTCAGGGACTCGCCGCTTACCCGCCCACACAGTGCAACAAAAATTGTTCTGCGCATGCACAGAAGGCAAAAACAAGATGGCGCCGCCTACGGTGCTGCCGAGAGAACCAGTTCGGGGGTGTGGCAGGCCTGGGTTGCTGCCGGTTCCAGTGACCCAGGCTGCCAAGTTACTACTGGTTCGGCTGAACCGGTCATAGCTAGTAGGAACCCACTTCTGCTATGTACACTGCCTTTTGGTCCCGGAGGGTCTGCTTTTTTCAGATTAACTCAACATCGATCTGTTTGGTTGCAAAGGGAATGGACTGGCCTGTTTCTTGCCTGTACCTGATCTTCGTTGGCTGAGAAAGAGAGACTGATCCAAAGTCACCCAACCAGCTTTTATGACCAAGGTGGGACTAGAACTCATAGTCTCCTGGTTTTTAACATGGTTCCTAAACCATTAGACCAAACTAGGCTCTAAAGTGTATGATATAAATACAAATAACAAATGCACTACTTATGGGCCACAGAACTGAAAAAGGCTCATTCTATGTCAGTTGATCAGACCTTCGGAGTATAAAGGGGAGAAATGTAGAATTCTAATCGGTAGCAGCCCATGAAAGAACCCAACTGATCATCTAATGGGAACACTTAGTCAAAGGTTAGGAAATATTTTCATAATTGAGGCTCACATGACACCATAATGGGCAGAAGCTAGACAGGGAGGGAGAGAGAGGGAGAGGGAGAGCGAGAGAGAGAGAGAGAGAGAGAGAGAGAGAGAGAGAGAGCGAGAGCGAGAGCGAGAGAGAGAGAGAGAGACTTAGAAGCAACAGAGCCAACTTTTGGCTCTCTTCCTTTATATGCGCTCAGTGTGATTTCAGCACTATATTTCTATTATATTAAGTCAAGCTAAGAAGTTGTGACAAAGGGATAATTTAATACTAGGCTCTCAGAAGACCCAAAAGTGATTATTTCCTGAGTTCAACCATCTATTCAAAGCATTAAAAAATCCTGAAGATTTAAGATATGTATGTGCACTTATAAGAATCTGTAATCTAAGACTATAACTTGCCATTATAGTTACATTTAACTGCAAAATCAATTGCAGAGTTAGAAATACAAAATGAATAAAACAATCATCTCACAGGCTGTCAGCTTGAGTGACTGAAAAGAAGAAATGTATTTAATACCAAGAACTACCCTATTGATTGTCCTTTTGAAAATCTCCTAATGATGGACTTTGTCCATAGCTAGTTGTTTGGTCTCAATGTCAACATTCCTGCTCTGTAGTTTTGTTTATATGGTTTTCAATAATGGAAAATTTTATGGTTCTTATATTGCCCAATACAAAAACAATGGCAATTTAAATTCATGCTTTCCCAACTGAACACAAATGGGATGATTGCCTTAATTTTCAGTAAGTTGCTCCATATAGAAAGCAGCTGCCACGAGGGAGCCACATCACAATTGGGCTATTCCAACAAGGTCTGCAGTGACCAAATGAGAGGGAGGAGCAAAGCAAGTACTATGGGAATGTCATCAATGTAATATACACAGTGCTACCTTGATACTTGTGCTTAATTGGTTCCGGGAAGCATGAGGAGTACTAAAAAGGACGAGTAGCAAACAAGCCATGTTATTTACTACGTGCCCCTTGGTTTTGGCTGGGAAGGACTTCCTATATGTCCCTTTTCCTATGTCAGTGACCTTCCTAGCATGGCCGACTTCCTGTCCCCTCACTTCCTTTTGCCCCCTGCACCTCTGCAGCTGTCCCCTCACTTCCTTTTGCAGCACCAAACAAAGATGAGTACTAAGACATTTTCATGTCAAAATGTTTCGAGTACCAAATTCAATGAGTTTTGAAGCAGCAGAGTACTGTGGTACTACTTTATCTTGGTTTAGCAAATCAGTTGCCACAACAATTATTTGTTGACATTCTGATTAGCAAACTAGTCAAGATGATGTGGGGAATACTTTGTAAGTCATAAGCAGTCTCCCATCAAGCTGAGCATATATCACAAGATTCATTCCTGTACTCTGCATTCTCTGGTAGTGTTTATTCATTGCTTGGATAAAGAAGTAAAGGGAATAGTAATCAAACATGAAAAAGACCTACAATTGGGTAGAATAAGTATTTTAAGTATATTTGTAGAGTAAAAAAACGAGCTGAAAGTAACATAATTTTAACAGAGACAAAAGCAAAGTTCTTAATTTAGGAAACAAAACCCAAATTCATTAAATGTATAGGGTGGGAAATTTCTGGATAAATAATAATAGATGCAAACTAAATATGACTCAGAATTATAATGTACCGAAAAAAGCTGCATCAATTGAATAACGTTTCAAAATTATGGGAAGTAAAATTTCTACTTTATTCTCTTATGAACAGACACCACTAATTACTATGTTCAATTTTTGACATGAAATTGTAAGGAGGAGTCCAAAAATGGAACAGAGTCAGAAGACAGGAACAAGGAATTAAGTCTCAAGGAGAGAAATGGAATGTGTGTTTGGCTTTAAAACATGAAGACTCGGGAAGACATGATAACTCTCTTCAAATGAATGAATGGATGCCATTCAGAAGAGGTTGCAGAATGTGGACATGACACACAGGAGTTCAATTACAGAAAAACAAATTCCAATTGAATGTTAGAGGAGGAGTGTTCCATAAAACACTCTCAAAATGATTTTTAGAAAAGATTTGAAACTTTGTCACAATCGATTTTTCCAATGCAAATATGAAGTTGGATAATGAAACATCTGCAAGAAAACAACCAAGAGCTTCACAGATCAACCCTGAGCTACGTGTAGTCTCTTCTATTACAACCAACAAATTGTTCAGATGATTTATTCATTGACTTGCTTGTTTGGTACTTAATTCCCAAAGGTTTTAAACAGCTTACAAGAGCCAGTGTGGGGTAATAGTTAAGATGGTGGGTTATGAAAAGGAAAATACAAGTTCCTGTCCATCCACATTAGTGAAACTCACTGAGAAACATTGCACCAATCATTCCAAAGATGACTTCTGTCATCTTTAGATGATCAGTTCATTTTGTGGATTTTTCCCATTGGTTTATAGATAGTTTTGAAGTTTTTTTTCTCCAGTAATTTTCCATTTTGGTTTGTAACCAAGGTGTTTTTCTTTTATATTGGGAAGATTACAGACTGAATTGGAACATTATTAGAAAAACAGAAAGACTACTATAACCACAAACCAATCAGAAAAATCCAAGAAATGATTCAACCATCTAAGGATGAAAGAAGTTCTCTTCCATGTATCACCTATCTTGCACCTACAGCCAATGAACATTGAATTATAATTTGACTAAAAATCCATGAAAAATATCGCTTTTTAGGACAACATGAAAAATCAATAGTGGTTGAACATGCACATAATGGGCCTATTTAAAGTCACCCAGTATTAGCAATCATGTCAAATCATCATGCCTAGAGAAGCTACTGAGATTTATAAATATATCAACAAGATGGAGAGAATCTGAAGCTTAAGGTAGGTAAAGTTTCCAGCGTTACATCAAAATAAAAAAGCCCTTAATTAAGTAACACCATACAAAATTTACAACAGTCTCACCCGAAGGTCCAATAAGCAGTAGAGTGTTTAAAAAACAGACCAATAAAAAAGGTCCTTTGGAATATCTTCAAAATAGACCAATTACAAATTTATCCAAGGAAAGGACCAATCAGAAGCTGGCTTTCCAAAGTTCCTGTGATATGGGCCAATTAGAGATGAGCTCTGTTACAAAAACAAGAATTTCACCACTTCTTGATCAGATACTTTTGAGCTGCTAAGAAGAGAGCTGCAAGCAGCACTTTATCCCAGAAGATGCCAACCACAGTTGCTGGCAAAAGAAAAAGAAGTCAGGATACCAGATAATTAGACTATGATATATTAGCCTGAAACCTTTGGACTGATGCTGGCCTGTCCGTCTCAGTTCAACCTATGGTACATTATAGTTTGTTAGCAAGTGGGTGAGGGGGGAATAGATCTTGTACTGCACTTAGTACACGTGCATATCAAATTTTTAAAAAACTAAGACATAAGTAACAAGAAGCAATGGGTAGAAACTAATCAAGGAGAGAAGCAACTTAGAACTAAGGAGAAATTTCCTGGCAGTTAGAAGAATTAATCAGTGGAACAGCTTGCCTCCAGAAGTTGTGAATATTCCAACACTGGAAGTTTTTTAGAAGATGTTGGATAGCCATTTGTCTGAAACGGTATAGGGTTTCCTGCCTAGACGGGGGGTTGGACTAGAAGACCTCCAAGGTCCCTTCCAACTCTGCTATTGTATTGTATAAGCCACAATGTTAAGATTCACTCAACAAACTAATTCAAATGGAATTGCCATTGCACTGGAATTAGCGTAAGAACTATACAGTCAGATTTTAACAAAGTCCCTGGAAACTATTTTTCACAATTGGCCAAGGCCTCATTCAACTAATTAAGAGTTTTTCCTTCTGTTCAAAACTGGCAGATAATATTGGCAGGAGATCACAGGTCTGGAGATGCAGATCTGATAAGACCATTCTAGAGGGACAGTCAGGTGAAAAAGATAATCTCTGACCAATGAAAAAATCTTTAAGCCTTTCAACCTCTTCTCTTTTAAATAGTAATTGATATAGATAGTGAAGAGTAGCCAAGGGCTCCTTCAATTTGATATTTGATGAGTGGGCTACCAGATTGTGATAAAATCAGTAATGGATCTGATGCCATCGTGTGAGAGAGTAAGTGTGAAGCTCCTTACTGTCTTCTAAAAATAAAGGAAAGCTACATGGTGGTGTACTTACTGAGAATTACTTTATTTGCTACAACCGGTCCTTTTGACTTCTTTTCTGTTCTAATATCTTTATTCTAAGCTGTAGAGGACAATTCCAGCATTGAATATTCAACTGCTTTTATTTCCCTAAACCTACACTGTATTTAATTTACAAATTACAAATTTAAAGAATGGAATAATCTAATTAGAAACTCCAGCATTTGTGTATTATATAAAATATGCAAGCTGTCATTGAAGTCTTTTCAAAGGAATTATGGAATTGAGAGAACATGGCAATTCCTACAAATTTATACTCAGTCCTGGGATTCTTTGTACACTCACTGAGTCATAAACATTCTGGCCATACTTACTACCAGTATTTCACGAGCAGATGGTGTCCTTCTATAAACCAAGTCACAAATAACAAATTGCTAACTTTATATCAATACTTCTATTCCAGTTAATCGCTGATATTCCCTTTTCATAACAAGTAATAGACTTTCTTCTGAAGTCACAGCCAATTCACAAAAACCTCCAGCATATAGGTTCTAGGCACAATGGACCACAAGAATGAACTAATTTCCAACTTGCAGAACGATGTGCATGACAAAACAAATTATAATATCTGCACAATTTGTTTTCACACATTTTTTGTTGTTGTCTCCGTATGGATTTGCTTGGGTTTACATGGGGTAATTTTCTGAATCAACACAACTCAGAGTCACCTAGTAGGGGTCATGGATGGCATAGAAATTTAATAAATAAATTTAATAAATAAATAAACAAAAACCTGAAAATGAAAAACTCTCTATGTAAGGCACATAATTAGAAAGGAAAGTTGCAGCCATAATACTTTATGGATAGGAATAAATTAATCAGAACGCTATCAAAGATGTTTCCTGTCAACAGCTACCATTCCTTCAGTGCAGATTTCTGCTTATGGTAGAACACCTTGTAGCCTTTTTCTAAACTAAGGAGAGGTAAGTATGGATGTGTTGTTATCCATGCATAAATGACCTTTTGTAGGTATATATTTCATAACTATGGTGCTGGAGAAGACTCCTGTGAGTTCCTTGGACTGGAAGACGATCAAACCAGTCAGTCCTAGAGGAGATCAACCC